>NC_142119.1:20827500-21134038 GCF_056152115.1 Neolamprologus brichardi | reverse complement strand
ACAAAATAAGCATCACGCTGTATTCATTAAGACATGATTTCTCTGACGTCATCAAAGGCTGAAGGGTTATTTTCCCAACTGGCTGCTATGCTTTCCAGCTGCAGTCAGAGAAGTCACCCCCACCGGCCATTGGAAAGAATACAATTTTAAGGCACTTTGGTACATTGTCTTTTATATACAATTCATAGGTAGCGTGATAGCTCCCAAAATATCAGCATAGTTTAAATAGCATGGACCCCTGTGAGTAAATGCTATCTCAATAAGCTGTTAGCATAGCTTTAGACCTTTAGTCTTCAATAAAATACAACCTACTATATGCATTATCTTTAAATAGTTTGCATTAAGTGGAGGAGAATACAACAATGGCTTAAAAGTTTGGAAGAAAAACAGCACAAAGTATAGGTACTTCTCATTCATTATGCCAAAAAAATAGTGGTAAGCAAATGCAAAAAACAACCTTGTTCTAAATTAGCTTTTGCTATCAATTGATTGCTTCCCTGTAGAATTGTGAGTATTTTCTTCTGTTTTTACACTTACGCTGTTTTAGACCCAGGCTTCCAGCCTAGAAAGCAAACCTGGGAAATCATTTAAAATTCAGAAAGAGCCGGGATAACTGTTTAGTTGGGCAATGTGAGGTTCAAAACACATGTGAGCACCGTGTTACAGTTAGCTGTGATGTGTCACACTGAAGTCTCTGTGGTGTGTGGTGAGAGGTCTTTAAGGGGACAGTATACCCCATAGTAAAACTTTTAGAAAAAGAAAGCAGTGATTTCACAGCGAGATGTTCACTGGATGTTGAAGGTTTGAAAAAAGTAGTACCTGTGGCCTGTGTTCATATTTAATCATCCTGAAATATGTGTGGTTTGTTTTCTCCCCCAGCATTGGGCTTAATCTTATAATGTAGACACACACCTCGCTATCAGAGGATTTTCTGCTGTCTTGTGATCCTGACTTTGAAGACCACGCTGGACCTTGATATGTTTTATTTGAAGACAGCATCCGGGACACGTCAACGTTATTAAATTTAGCTAGACGTGATGGCACGACAATCAAATTTTTGATCTTCACTTTGAGGGAATCACATCTTTTACCTTCTTTGAAGTTCACATTCCTGCTGTTATTCACATTTTTCCGGTAATCTAGAGAGCACTTAGTGAGAGGGTGCAACCTAAATAACTCAGCATGCTGTAGAAGAGAAAATCCACGGGTTTGAAGCTATGACTCATGACTTCCTGTCATACACCCCCTGTTTACCATCAGTCCGCAATATTGAAATAAGTGCTAAAAGCAAGTGAAATATCCCTTCACCTTGACCTTTGCGTGCCCACCTTTGATTAAAGGTCAACAGGAGCACATGAGAAACCACCCAACTAAATTTGTGGCTCCTCATCTTTGCAGCAGCACACCATGCAGTGTAATGTGCCTGATTAGTCACCTGTTTCAGTATTTAACAATAACAGATATCACTGAGATAAAGAACTGATATCAGTAAGATAAAAGAAAATCATTAGTCAGCCAAACATGTATGCGTCCTTTGCTGATATTTTGCAAACGACTGATAGCAGGAATTAAAACATATTCTGTTGTGCACACACAGGAAATACCTCAACCTTAACAGCATCAATGTTGACACGATAAACACTCACACGCAAGCACAAAGCCACACTGATGAAAAAACAGCATGTGGACTGTGACAACTCAGATCATGAGAAACTTTGCAGTGTCTGTGTGTGTGTTTGTGTGTGTGTATTTGTGTGTGTGAAAGACAAAAAACGAGCCTCACGCGTGCAAAAGGGATCCCACTCACGTCATTTCCAGAAAGGGAAGTTGTTTCTCTTTGAGAACGTGCCAGTGGAAGTGGCAGCAAATAAAGGGCCTCACTTACGCTTATAGCAGCATATAGGAGGAACACTCACACAATGATTTCCATCATTAGCATGTAAATATATATGCACATTTACCTTACTTCTGCGATGCTGTTTCTTCTATGAATGCATGCATAATTATTCTCCTTTAAAGTCACTAAAGTTATATGCATATGGATGAACCCATTGCGCCTTGACTCTACAAATAAGTGGGAAATTAGTAAAAAGTTGTTAGGTTTTACAATGACAGTTAAGGTACATGCACAATGTGTCAGGTGCAGCTTTATTTCTGTTTTGACACCCTTTTTTTTTAGCCAGTCTGAACAGCAAGATAAAGTTAACTTGATCTGAATTGATCTAAATTAGACCTTTTGATTCAAATGCCAATCTCATCACTCTTATAAGGTCAAACCTCTCCTGACGTTGTGACTTGTGGGAGCCCAGAATCTCGACAAATAAAAAGGTGAATTTAATATACTGTCAAGTGGCCATCGTTGTACGCGTATTAAATCCAAATATTTCATGTGAAACATCAGGATGCGCTCAGACAAGGGAGCTCTGGCACCAGCACGACACAGTTTATATAACTGTGCCTGCCTGCTTTGCACACACTCAGGAAATACAACAACTGCAACATGCAAGTGAGGCGCACATTCAAATAACATCAGGTAGACATTTGGTTATGAAACTGGCGTGATGAGAAGCAGAGTGGGCTGTGTGGTTTTGTTGCAAGTGTGCATCAAAATATTGTGTGACCTTTCAGTTGGGACATTTTGCATGTGATTTGCATTCCTTTAACATTTCAGATTGCGTGAGCGAAGAGTCTACACCTCTACTGAATGCAATATTTGGTATTTTACACCGGCTTTTATTCTGAGCATACTGTGCGGCGTTACATGTCCATCAATATAGCATAGACTCTGCAGGTTTCTCTTTCTGTTTAAGTTCTGCCACTCTTTTTCTAACTTTGTCTTTGGCCATCATCTTGTATATGTTCTCAGTTTGACTGCTTGGTAATCAGGAGTACTTTGCATAGCAACAGCAGAAACACACTCAACCACAACATCTTTAACTTGCATTGGATGTAACCTGGATTTATACTAATGACTTCAGCCTTAACCTGGATTTATACTAATGACCTCAGCTTCTTTTCCCCCCATGTTGACTGGCAAAATTGCACGTCTGCAGGAAAATCCCCCAGTAAGCTTTAAGCTGCAGCTCAAAGGGAAAAGGAAAGGAAGACACACACAGCTGCTCTGATTGATGAAACTCGGCAGCACACATCCACTGGTCTGTGTCCATCATTTCCAGGGAAAGGCGATGTTTCACAAACAATCCAGAAGCAGAATAAATGGGGGTTGGGGGGGCTTAGCTTACACCGAGATCCAGCGTGGCGTTCCTATCGGCCACCCACAAGTTCATAAAGAAAGAAAAAGCAAACAAAAAAAGCTTTACTTGTAGCTTACATAATTTGATTCATAGCAAATGAATAATTACAACCTTTCAGAACCCATTACCATTTTACTAATGGTTTATCAATATTTTATGTGGATCATGCCACATGTAATGATCCATCACCTCTGGATCAAACTATTTCTAAATTGTATTTAAATTCGATTAAATTTCCTTAACCTGCTAAGTCAAATGGTCAACGTGTTGAGCAAAGGTTTTTATTATAACTGACTTTACTTATTAAATGTACTTTACTATGTTATGGTTTAATATATATATATATATATATATATATATATATATATATATATATATATATAAATTCAACCTAATCGGCTTACAGTAATTACTGTAAATTAAAATAACGCATTCAAAGTCTGAATGCGTTGTTTTGCGTTATTTTAATTTACAGTAATTACTGTAATTGCGCACTTATTGGCTCTGTGTTTGTATTTTCCGAGCCCAGCAGAGTCTAAAGTGCTCCGTGAGCAGCAGAGACCGCGCGGCTGACGAACACCAGTTGCTTTCTGTTTCTGTTCCTGTCGGAGCCGCGCGCGCAGCCGCTCTGTGGAGAGAGCCCGCGAGCTACGCGCCCGGCAGAGGGGAACATCACGTGGTGACACATCTTTACGACTGACGTCACCGTCCCCATCTCCAAGCAACCCCTCCATCAGCACTCGCGTCACCGTGCGCCCGAGCCGCGCAGTTGCCCAGCAACCCTTTCCTTGCGCTCGGGTCCGGCCTTGCCTTGCACCCAGCTCGAAGCTCTGACGCGGGTGTGACGTTAATAAGGTGGGTATCAATTTGTTATGGTGGCGAGGAGAGGAGGGAGGAGGAGGAGGAGGAGTTCCCCCTGTGAGTGCCGAAGCCCTCAGCTCTGCATTCCGGCGGAGCTTACAGGCACACACACCGGCCGCAGCCTGGTCCCGGCCTCAAGACTTGTTGTAGAAAGTCAAAGCAAAAAGTTACCCCGCGCGTGTTGCCCGCAGTTTTTCCTTTTTGTCTTGTTGTTTATCCGGAGCTCTGTTTGTGGAATGGTTGACGTTTCGTCCGAGAGCTGCCTGAAGTGTGAGAGAAGGTGGTTTATATCGTTGTAAGGTAAGAATTACTCTCGATAACTCACATTTTACTGGCTCATAGTCACTTAGTAGGAAAACTGGTAATTTTACAAATCAGCCAAAGTCTCTTTCTCTCTGTCTCTCTCTCTCTTTTTAGTTTTCTACGTGTATATATATACTATTTTTTTTTTTTTTTTACATATTATTCAGCCTCTTTTTCTTAATAGTCGTGAAAGTGTCGCTTTTTCTTATAGGCTAGTGAAACCTATTTGTGTAGATCTCTTTGTACTCAATGAATGAATATCAGCGGGCTTGTTTATATATATTGCACGTATTTGTACACCTGTAACGAGATTTTAGTCATATTTCCAGCTTAACTCGTTTATTACACCAACAATGTTTCGATAAAGTGATCATATAATAATTTTATTTCGTCTGTGTTTTCACACTGTCAGGACCAAATGCTCGTTACACGCGGAACAAAAGCTTCTAGCAAGTGAATTTTTACACAAATGCAATAAAATGAGTAATGTGCACCGCTGTCTCTGCAGGTACCAGCCTTCGTTTATCACAGTGCTGTAACCCCAGTCTGTTGGTACGCCATGGTAATCATGACAGAAACCAACCGGGGAGCTCAGTCGAGTCCTGCCCAGGGGAGGCCGCTGCAGGTCGGCTTCTATGAAATCATCCGGACCCTGGGGAAAGGGAACTTTGCAGTGGTGAAACTGGCCAGGCACAAAGTCACTAAAACACAGGTCAGCTGCTTTAATATCATTGTTAATATTATTAATCTGTACTTGCAGCTTTTTTTCTGGCCTTTCTTTTGAAATTTGCAATTTTTAACCACGATTGTCCCCCCATTTTTAAGGTGGCAATCAAGATCATCGATAAAACCAGGTTGAATCCTTCCAACCTGGAAAAGATCTACAGAGAAGTGCAGATAATGAAGCTGTTGAACCACCCTCATATCATCAAGCTCTACCAGGTGTGTATTGTGGCTAACCTCTCTCTGCTCTCTGAAATGTCGCTGTGTGCAGTGCAGAATGCTGCGTGTGTAATTCAACCTGTGTTACGCCCTCACGTAGCTGGACTGTATGCTGGTCTGCAGGGAGCTGGTCTAAATGCATGCATGAGCATTTGAGTAAAATGTTCTGGCGTGGAATGAAGCCTTTGCAAATTGAGGAAAAAAATATTTTCCCTTAAACAGCACTGGTGCGCTGCAGAGCACTGCCTTTAAGGACCATTTGTTGCCTGGTTTTAACCAGCTTGCCGATTCTCAGAGTATACTGAGTCATAAGTACTGCAGAACAGCATTAGTGCAATCCCCTTTGACCTCCCTGTATGCGTATGTGTGCTTGTTAGAGAGAGAACAGTCATCGGTACCAGCCGCTGCTAAGAGCATTGCATTTCTAAGATTTCTTCAGTTGTTTGAAGGAAGAGGTGATGGCAGAGATATGGGAAACAGAGCAGGCAGGCGACTAATTACCAAAACATCCACAGGTCTGGACTTTAAGCCTAATTAGAACCTGTTTAAACCACTGCAATGTGTGTGCATGTCACGTGAAGGCTACCCCACAGCAAAGCGCTGCTTTACTGCTAATCAAATTGAAGACTTAGTCGAAAGAATCCGCTTTTCCCCCCTCAGCTGACCTCGCAAGCACCGCGGCACGCGTCTGGCAACAAACACACAAACACACACCCATGCAAACAGACACACAGTGCCCTTTCTCTTTTTTTTTTCATTCTGGATTTTTTCTGCCTTTTGCTTTGTTCTCTGTTGTTTGCTACTTTTCAGCATTAGTTCATATCTGGTTTTAAACGGCTGAGCAGCTCTTACCATGAAATCATGTCTAGACTGCAGAATCAAGGGGATAATATTATTCCTAGGAATTTCTATAAGAGAAAAAACGTAATAAAGAAATCGAACATCATAGATGTCCACTATTTTTTTTAAATAAAAGTATTAATGGAAGTATTTTTTTTTTTAATTTAGAAACCTCCTTCTATTCATCTCACAAGACCACACAGACATTTTTAATGCTTCACACTGATGGTACAAATAATTTAAAGAGGATATCATAATTTTTCATATGTTAAAAAGAAAAAGAAACATCCAACCACTCAACAAATTAACCATAATGCAGACAGAAAAATGCATCGCTTAAGACGTGTAAGCACAAATAAAATAGAAATTGAAATCCCCAGTACATGATCGTCTCTTCTGACGATATGCAAAATAGTTTAAAGGCATTCATTCAGGCTTTATACATTATTCAGATGCGTCAAGTGAGTGTAAAGACAGATTAACCATGAAAGAAGCCTAACACTTCTGTTAGATTATGTGGAAAAACATGAGATGGAATTCATTAATTTAAAAGATAGAATTATAATAAAAAAAACTATTTTATTTAAAAGACCATTTTTCATCTGACAGTCTTTGTTTTGTGTTAGAGCGAGATGATAATCTGTAGGTTTGTGGTGTTGTATCACTGCTGTGCTGTCTGTCCTCTGTCCCTTGTTAATTTCTTCCTGGCCTTGGGTTGTTCAAGGTGATGTTAGTCAGATGGTTGTTAGCAACCCTCGTCACCTCCTCTTTCTCCTTCCTGCACAAAGGGAGGGTACTGACATAAGACCATCTTGTGATCTGTAGATTACATCCTCTAGTAACCCTGCAGTTTTTTGGGAGACCTCACGATAAATCAGCTGCTGCTTCCACTTTTTTTTTGTCTCACGGGAACCAAAACAATTCCTCTAAACTGAAAGGTCATTGAAGTCTCTCTCCCCCTCATTGTTTGTTTGCATAAACCGCCCGTCTTATCGCTTTAAATTCCCCTGAAATCTCATGGATTTTTTCTTTTTTTAAATTTTATGCTCCCATTATGCAGCTTTTAGCAACCTTAAATTGACCTTATGGAAAATGAGGAGTCCAACATGGATGTTAAAGGTTTTATCTTTATTCGGGGGTGACTGGGGGCCCTTGACGCGCCTTGGGTGTTCTTCGCAACAGTGACGTCAGCTGCACCTCAAGGTGACAGGGAGCTGCCCTATCTCGCAGATAAAGACTTGTGCCCGCTTGGGGACCTCGGTGTATTGAATCACCGTTGTCTGGTTTTCTAAAGGGCCCGGTGGCTGAAAAGAATTAAGCTCCGCCATTCACTGGAATTTGGTGACATTCAATTTAGGAGTTGGCCAGCAGCTTTATCCAGACAGGGCTTTGTCATCTGACGATAATTGCTTTGTTGTGCAACCTTTTTAGCTCAACTGCTCTGTCCCTGAGGGCTCTCATGGGAAACGGAGGCCTTGTGTGAGCTCCAGGAAAGAACCGGGAATTACGTCTTTCCGTCTCACAAAGTGCGTTGAGCTCTGAGTGATTGCACTTTGAGTGTTTCTGATACACCATGTGAACAGCCCATGTGAATGTGCCTCGCTCTGTTTTCATAGATATAAAGAGATAGGGGGAAGCTTGAAATTCAACACTAGCATCCGCTGCCAGCTGGTATCAGCCTCAAGAAAAACATTCCCAAGCATTTGATCAGCTGGTTTGAGTCTGAATGTTACGCATTCCTTTTTGGGTCTGTATTGACGTGTGTAAACGGGTTTTAAGACATGAAGAAAATGCGCACAGGAAGTCACTGACGGTTTACTTATGCAACAGGGCATATAATGGAAAACAGGGTGTTGGTGTTTTTTTAAATTTTATGTGTGTATGGAGACAATTGCAAATGAGGAATGTGGTGGTTATAAATGCTGGGGCGTGCTACAATGAAACACTGGGAACGACTTGAACTTTTAAATATGGTTATCCATGACACAGTTGGTTTACACTCATTGTTTTTTTCTCTTTTTCTCTCTTAGGTCATGGAGACCAAAGACATGCTGTATATTGTGACAGAGTATGCAAAGAATGGAGAGATGTTTGGTGAGTGAAGCCTTAAGCCTTTTCATTTGCATTCACAAAGGTACATAGCACACCCAGAAACACAGAGGTTAATTTTAACTCTCCATGACAATTAAAAGGCCACTGGCAAAATAAAAGCATGGAAAAAGGAAGTAACCTCATAATAGACCCTCCTAAGAGTCTGATCCTGATAGTCTGGATCCTCTCTCCCTGCAGACCACCTAACCTCAAATGGCCGCTTGAGTGAAGATGAAGCACGAAAGAAGTTCTGGCAGATCCTCGCCGCGGTGGACTACTGCCATCGGCACCACATCGTTCACCGTGACCTAAAAACTGAGAACCTGTTGCTGGATGCCAACATGAATATCAAACTGGCCGGTAGGTCGATCATATTCTCAGTGCTGGCTGGCGGGAAGGTGATGAGATGTAGAGTGTTAATGGTTTTTAATGCAACAACGTCCTTCTGTACCTACTTGCTGTTTCTGTATTCTGTTCAGTTTACGCCTGAAGAACATATTTGGTGCTCTGGGATTCTAATCAAATCATTGTTGTGCCATCTATGTGCTAATTAAATGTTAATTATTCACTCATTTTACTAAGACAAGCACCAACCAGAGGAAATGAACTCAGCACACAATCACACGCTTTTACATGAAGAAACTGTAGAGCCAAATTATCAGAAACAGGAAAACAGTCAGTCTTTTGTATGAGAAGATATGTTAACCCAAGCTTACTTTGAAGTGTTGATGAATATCTCATGATGATAAATTACATAACACACCATGAACAGTAATAAATCTGCACCATAGGGCCTGCAGCGCTTCAAGCTGGAATGGAAAGCAAACAAGTTTGATTAAAAAAAAGTGTTGTACACTTGTGTCTGTGTGCAGACTTTGGATTTGGAAACTTCTACAATGCAGGGGAGCCTCTGTCTACGTGGTGTGGCAGCCCGCCTTATGCTGCCCCTGAAGTGTTTGAAGGGAAGGAGTATGAAGGGCCTCAGCTGGACATTTGGGTAAGCTCCGGGAATGTAATACGGCATTACTGACAGAGGAAGCGATGACATTTACATAATCGTGATTACATTCTCCTTTTTGCTCTTTGCTTCGCAGAGTCTCGGCGTCGTGCTTTATGTCCTCGTCTGCGGCTCTCTTCCGTTCGACGGAGCCAGCCTTCCCGCGCTCCGGCAGAGAGTCACCGAGGGACGATTCAGAATCCCTTTCTTTATGTCACAAGGTATAAATTATCCCAACAACAATTACCGCAAATTACTAAAACGGTGTAAACTACATACAGAGACTCATTCACTGTTTGCGTCCTTTAGACTGTGAGAATCTGATCCGTAAAATGCTGGTGGTGGATCCAGCCAAAAGGATCAGCATTGCTCAGATCAAGCAACACCGCTGGATGATGGCGGATCCGTCAGCTGCCCACCAGATCCTCAGCCATCCTCTCACGGAGTACAATTCCAACCTGGGCGACTACAGCGAACCCGTGCTGGGCATCATGAACACACTGGGCATCGACCGTCAGAGGACTATCGAGGTGACTGAACAAGAATCAATATGTGTTTAGTGGTTTTATGAAAGTGTTGCAGTCACAGTAAAAATACACAGTTTATGGGTTTACAGCAGCGGGTAGGCTGCAGTTTTCATTCTCTCTTAAGTTGAACCTACATTGTATTCCTTCAAAGACCTTATTCTGTATTTAAATATAGATTTCGCACTCTGTCATCTCCAAATATATAAATGCAGATATATACAGCTATATTTGTCTTTCTCTTAAAAGTTTTAAAGAGGTGCTAAAGAAAGCTATAAAGAGAGAGCACTGGTTATAAACTGTCATTACAAGCCACAGAAAGTAAACAAAATGGCAAAATGACTAATCTTCTGACCTTATCTTCAGTCTCTGCAGAGCAGCAGCTACAACCACTTCTCTGCCATCTACTACCTGCTGCTGGAGCGAGTGCGGGAGCATCGTGCACAGCAGCTGAGCCGCCAGTGTGGAACATGGAGCCAGAGACCAAGGAGCACCTCTGACTCCACAAGCCCAGAGGTCAGCACGATAGCTGCATGTAGCTGGCTCTGACTATCAATCTCCATTCTTATTTGCATGAAGTTTAATAATCTCTGTGCTTTCTGCTTCCTTCTAGGTGATCATGGAGTCCACTGAGAGTTTTAGAACAACAGCGTTTTCACTTCCAACCAAAAACACCCCCCCTGTGTACTCAGAGGTGGAGTGTGACCAAGCTGGATTGTTTCAGGTAGATTTCTTGAATAGCACGCTCTCTTGCATCTATACTAATATACCAAATGCAAAAGCTGCACCCTGCCCTGCTAACAGTCAGTGGCTAACAGTCGACCTCCTTCCTTTTCAGCGTGTAGTGTTTCCAGTGGAGGCCAGTCTGAACAGATTGCTCTGGAACCGCTCCATTTCACCCAACAGCCTGCTGGAGACAAGCATCAGCGAAGAGGTGCGACCCAGAGACCTGGAGGAGGAGGAGGCGACGCAAACTCTCGGGCCCCTGCTCCCTCCAACCACCACCTCTCGCAGACACACTCTGGCTGAGGTCTCCGCCCGTTTCCACCAGTGCAACCCTCCATGTTAGTATAATATACATGCGCACGCACGTTATTCATTCTTGTAGCGATGCAGAGTCTTGACCTCTCCTGTTTCTTTAGGTATCGTGGTCAGCCCCTCAGACGGTGCCTCCTCTGACAGCTGCCTGAAGTCTTCTTCCAGTCCTGCCCCCACTTTGCAAGCTGCTGTAGGTGGGGTGGCAACACTTCGGGCCTCGGGGGCTGAGGGAGGAGCTCTGCTGTCTGCTGGAGCTCCCCTGGCTCTCTCTTCCCACCTCCTGCCCCAGGCCCAGGGCAGCCTGCCCCCTGCCAGCTTCCAGGAGGGTCGCAGAGCCTCTGACACCTCCCTCACACAAGGTACACACACATGATCCTGAAATCATTTCCTATATGCCACCTGCCTAAGCTGGTATTCAGGTTTTCTCACACGTACCATGTAGTAGGATCAACGCTGCATTGCATAACAGTTTCCCATGTCTTCACGCAGGCCTCAAAGCTTTCCGCCAGCAGCTGAGGAAAAACACGCGCACTAAAGGACTTCTGGGATTGAATAAGATCAAGGGTCTGACAAGGCAGGCTGCCCCATCACCCTCCTGTAACCGCGGTAGCCGGGGGTCACTGGGTCCAGCTCTCTCTGAGCACCGCAGCATGCTGGAGGAGGTGCTGCACCAGCAAAGGTGAGTCACATTATTGCAGGAGCACAAAGCATTATGGGATTGTTAATTTCATAAACTACAAACAATCGAACCCCCAAAGTCGAGCTGTTGATAACAAATCTCATCTCATTTCCCAGAATGCTGCAGATTAAGCACCAACCACAGCCTCAGGTCCAAGCCCCTCAGACAGGACCTCAACAGAAGCCCCTGCTCTTCTTGGCACACCAACAGTCACCATCTCCTCCGCCTACTACCGTGTTTGCTTCCTCCTCCATGTTTGACAACCCTGTTCAACCCATCCTCCCTGCTCAGCAGGCTTCAGTGGGTCTGCAGCAGGGTTCCTGGCAACAGACCCTCGAGACCTCCGCCACGGGCTGCTCATCCTCACCCTGCTACTCCTCTTCTCTGTCCCCCGTGGCCTCTGCTGCCTACCTTCTCGAGGCACGTCTACACATCAGCCAGCAACCCCACCCTAACCACCACACTGGCCTCCGTCAACAGTCTGCAGCACAAGGCAATTTCCCCATCCTGTCCAAGTCAGCCATGTGGAGGATGGGCTTGGTCTCCGGCACAGACCCCGACATGCAGGAGCTGGGTATGTCTGGACAGCAGCAGCAGCAGCAGCTCAGCAGCTGTGTGATGGTGAAGTAAATCATCGGCCAAGCGAGACCGGCGAATGTTCTCTTGGTGGAAGAGCCAAAAAAGACTTGATGCTGAGCGCAGAAGAAAAGAGAGCAGAAGTGAAGAACAACAAAAAAAGCAGACGCAAGTGACGAATTTGTCTTTATGAGGTACACGTGAGAATGTGTCTGCACACGTGTTCGCTGTTTGTATGTTTTTTTTCTAATCGTATAAGCTAAAGACTAAGCAATAAACCAAACTCTGGATGAAGTGTTCGATTTGTAACAGCCAGAGAAGCAATAACAGACTGATAGACTCTCCTCGGCTCTGATGGACTCACTTGAATAGCTGACGTTGCTGAGTCACTCTCACATTTTTATGCTGTCTAGATTTACCTTTTGATCTGTTTTTTTAACAGGAAAGTTCACTCTTCCATTTTTTTCCTGTTTGTTTTTTTTGCCACTTGTGTAAGCGCTCTCAGTGTTTTTCACTTGCCTGGACAGAAGACCAAAATTCATATTATTTTCAGTCTCCCCACTTTGTTCACCTTCCTGAAGAGACATTTCTCTGTAGCAGTGCAGTGAACACGCAGTATAGTAACCTAAGCTTACAAATGTACACCGAAGGAGATGATTTTTATTTTTACTGAAACTGTGATATTTTTTTTCCCCCGTTTGTTTTTTCTGTGCAAGATTGTTAATTTTAGTGACGCAAAACGCTGCTTTTACCTCAAGCTGCAAAAAGACTGCTACACCCTCATCAGCCAAAACTGAGTGAAGGCGGTGTTTTGCTGGTTGAGTTAAAGCACAGCAGGTACATCAGTCAGCCTGGTAGCACCCTACATGTGTGGATCCATACCCCTCCCTCTCCTTTGTCTGATAAGCACCTTTCTTTTTAGATGCTATTACTACCTCCTCAGGCAACAATTTGGAAAGGTTAAGGAAAACCTTTAAACGCTAATGAGCAGGTTGAATATCAGAGAAAGAGGGTTTTTCGTACGGAACAAAGACTGTGGGAACAGTGCAATATTTTACATGAAAAAAACCAATGGAAATGAGGCTTAACATAGGATGGTCAAAAACTCCACGTGTACTTGCCTGAGGTTTTGTGTTCGTCTTTCTTTTTTGTGTGTGTGTGTGTTTCATCTTGCCGTGCTAGCTAGCTGAGGTACTTCTTATGATACTGTAGTGACTTAGAGAAGAGGCTCGAGGCATTTCAAAATGCTGTTTTGGTTTTTTTTGTTGTTTTTTTGCTTTTTTTATTCACACAGCATGCTTGTAGATCCGAAAGGAAGAATTTGGGTTTTACCAAAGACTCAACAGCACAAGAAATAGAGGATCTGTCAAAAGACACACTACTGACTTTCCTCTTTGAATGCTGTCTCCAAGATGTAGCGTGGTGGTGTAGCGAACCAATTTCACACGATCTCCTTAGCCTTTTGCTGTGAGACAAAAGAAAAGAAAAACTCCCGCTGCCACCAAATCCTAATGCTACGTGTATTGTGGGTATCTCTAGCTGTTACTATGAGGACCATGGTAGTGTTTGTTTTGTACTTTTCTAAAAAAAAAAAAAAAAAAAGACAAAGAAAGAAAAAAGAAGAAGAAGAAAACAATCAGAACATAGCAATACCATAATGTGCAGCAAGTGGAACTTTCTTCAATTGCTCAGTAGTAGCTTGAAATAGACACAGATGTCCTGCGCTGAGTTGAATGTGCAGGCAGTCGAGTTAAGGTGTTTGAAAGCTGTAACAGATGTGTATTAATGTGAATGTAGTTAGCTGTCTCATGTCTGTGAAACATCTTGTAGGTGAGAGCTGTGTCTTTTCGAGCCCGGTTCTTTTTTCGAAAACGTGCAATTTTGATTCTATTGACCCACCTGACTTTTTCCCCCCCTCGGTTTATTGCACTCACTTCAACACCTGTGCCTTTGCCTGAACAAACTGCAGTCAGATTGCCCCACCCCCAGCCCCTCCTCTCTGATCGCCACACTGAAGAAAAAACGATCGATGGCTCCATTACAGGACATTTCCTCAGACGTCCCCTTTGATATTTTCTTTGACCTTTGAACTTGCTATCTAAACAAGCGAGATTTGCACTTTACTCATATTTCTTATTGCTGATTTTTTTTCTTTCGTTTTTTTCTCACAATGGGAAAAAAATCACAAATCTTTTGAAACACTAAGACTTTCGATGCAAACCTGTAAAATTACCCTTGTGATAAACTTTGGATAAGAAGTATTTCATGTTTTTTTTCCTGATTTGTTACTTGACTGTGTGAGCATGAGCACGTCTTTGTGTGTATGGATGCATGCGTGTGTGTGTGTGAGGTTATAAAGAGGAACAGAAGGAGGGAGGAAGGAAGGAGAAGAAATGTTAGTTGAAGAAAGTTGTTTATTTATGTGGCTATTTATTTAAATAAAGTTCACTTCCTAAACATTTTCTTTTGTGGTCTGACTTCTTGTTAAACTGCAGGATGTGCTTTTTAACCCCCTCTATACTGTTTACATTTCTGTAGATGACTAATTTTTTTTATTTAGATCTCTTTGATTCAAGATTACAGCTTAAACTTTGAGGTTAAACTCTCAGAGACTCAGAAAAAACCTTCAGGCCATCAGGATGGAGAATGAACGTCTCTAGATCTGTGGCATTGCCTTGGAATTAAGCAACATTTAGTGGCTGCACACTCACTTTCTAGCATTTCAATATTCATATACTAAACTAAAAGTGAAAAACAAAAGTCTTAATCACAGAATCATTGACACTAAGATGCTTCACCCTCTTCCACTAACTGATGATGATGCATTAGCACCCCATCGTAATGGTGTGATGCACAGCGATGATGTCAACGATGACTGCATCGGGCCCTGATCAACCTCCTGCTGGTTGATTATTCATAAACATAAGACGGGATAGGGCTCTGATGTTTGACAGGAAGGGCTATGTGGGAGTCAAGTGAGCCTCCACCCGTCCAGTCAAACCAGACAGAAAGAAAACAGAAAAAGGGGAAATGCGTGGATTTGCGGCTCGCTTCATGTGCAGATTTACACCATCTGGGGTCACTACACATTTACACGTGTAGCATTTGGTTTGACATTTGGCATTTTGACTGTCGGGGAGCTGCTCGTGAGGGCTCAGCCTGAAAGGAACTGGATGTCCAGCTGCTACAAACACATCCGTCATCAGCTGCTGCCTGCTGCACAAGTGACTTTGTCTAATAAGATTTTTGCAACATGTTCACAGCAACTGTGTGACCATCTGCAGCATTTATGATGTGTGACCTCTGACTGCTGCTGTCAGAGGTCTTTTCAGTTAAAGAACGAGTTCTTCCTCACCACTGTCGCTACTGGAATTAAAGAGTTTTACCTTACAATATAAGCTCGCCGTGAGATTACTGTTCTGATGAATTGCTGTTAAATAAATACAACTGAACTGGAGAACAATATAATTGTAGTCGTCTTCACTGGAGGTCGTTTTTTTTTTTTTTATCTCAGGGCTCCGCTGTATCCAAACAAAGACATACTCAGTCTTGACATTAACTCTGATATTGTGCACTTACAGGGTTTCTTTGCACCGTTTATTCACCGGAGTCAAATTCCTCTTACCAGGAAGTGACACCACCGGCTTGAAAAGAATGAAACAGGTGGTTTGTGAAACAAAACCACTTATTGTTTTCTTTGCCACTTCACTTGGGGCTTGATGAACAGGTTTAACCAGCCTGTTACAACAAATTGTTTGTAAAGGTTTCTCTTTATCAATAGGAGTAAGTAAAAGTCTGATGAATGCCTCAGCACGTGTTGAGTCAGGCTGTACTGCATCGTGATTTGTTATCACTGGATGTAGTAATAATCCCGCTGGTAAATCAAGGAATTTCTATCTACATGTACGTGTGTATGTGTATGTGTGTCTCTGTCCCTCATCGATCTCAACAGTACATCTCTGGTGCAGTATGCTTCTCTCTGCTGTATTTTCCCAGTTCCCAAAGAGACAAGTGTTTATGCCTTGGGTTTTTCCATGCTTATACATGCACGATCACATTGGTCAATAGAATAGTCCCAATATGTAATGTCATGTCAGTAAAACTGAATACATAAAGTCATATGAAAAAACAACGGTTTCACAGTACTGAGTGCAGTCCTGTGAAAAGTACTCACTGCTTACGTGGGATTTAAAGGGATAAGTAGCAGCCAGATGCTGATAATCAGTTATTGATTACAATTGATTATTTCTGTGTTTCAGTGTGAGCACCTCAAACACAGCAGAAAATCTGCAACAGAATGGCTGAAAAAGAAAATCAAGATGGTGCAATGGTTCAGTCAAAGTCCAGACCTCAACCTGACTAAAAACTCGTGACCTTAAAAAGCTGTGGATAGAAGAGTGGGCCAAAACTGTGTCACAACCAATAATCACTTAGTTTAGCTGTAGAAAAAGGTCTACAGACATTTGATCGTGGAAACAGGAACTGTGGAAATCTCGACAGTTTACAAAGGAAATCACAACGACCGACACACCCAGGTAGTGTTTCTTCTTTGCAAGTCATGTAAAGAGCACTTGGATCTCAGCTGCCACTGACTAATCGGCTGTCGACAGCTGAATCCTGAGATATGATCACATATCACATAGGCAGGTTTCAGCAGAACAGCATGTCTGCTTTTTTGCAATTTGGGTCAGCATGTCATCTGATACAAAACACAAAAAAAAATTACTCCAAATGTGGAAGTACTTACGTTTTACATGTTTTAAATGGCCTTTGAATTATTCACATGTTAACAACAATATTAACAACAACAAAACAGTGAAATAATGACCATGACTGTAATGTCATTTGTATATTGGTGATAGAGGTTCAGTTATGTATAGTGAAACAAAGGCACAAAGGGGGGAAACTGTCCATAGAGGGATAAACCATAGTAGTACCAGTCTCTAAATGGTATTTATTGTCATATAGTTGGATATTTTAAAGATACTAGCACTGGTTTTACAGTCCATAGCTGCTTTGTACAATCATCAGCAGGCTGTTGGTGACCCTTGTTCATGCTGCGGTTGGTGTGTTCAGCCTCTGCACGTGGAGAAGACAGGAATTATATTACACAAATAACTTCTTTAGAGCGAAGTGAAACTTGGTGTTAAAAATAATGAAAACCACCTCTCATGTTGCATTTTTGATCTTTGATTGGTGTTTTTCGTCTTCCTCTTTGTGGTGAATTCTGCTGTCACTTCCTTTTCTGTTCTAAATTTACAGACACCTGCACTCTGTCTACACATAGTAGCCCTGCCATCAGGCTACACACACTTGGCTTTTTGGAGGGCAAACTCATTATTATTGACTCTGCATACAGTCATGTTAAAAAGAAAGTGCATCCTATTTCTATTGGAGCTAAACATCTCTGAAAACGAACACGGTAGCATAAATTCCTGTTAACAAGGCAGTCTATGAGGATTTACTCGCTTTTGGATCCAGTGTCAAGTGGCCATGAGAGGAACTGCAGATTCAGGTACTTTGGTTTTGGCTTAATTAAAACTGGAATGTCCAAACTGGTTCATGCAACAGGACAATGACCTCAAACACACCAATGAACACAATGGCCTAGTCAAAGTCCAGACCTCAACCCAATTGAAACACCATGGTGGGATCTTACTTGCTTTTGGATTCCAGTATCAGCAGGCCATGGGAGGAACTGTAGATTCTGGCACTTTGCTGTTGGCTTGATTTTTTTAATTGTTTGATCCACAGGCACATCTTGAGATGTAAACAGTCCTGGAGTTTCGGAAAGGCAGGAAGACAAAACATTTTTCCTCTCTTGTGTACTATGTGACACGTTTAGCAGCGACCTTCCACACAATCAGATTGAAATTTACAAGAAATTTTAGGAGAAGCACTTCAGTGAACATATCCAATGTCACCTCCTGCTTACTCAGAAACACACACATGCACAGACACACACACACACAGGCATTTTCTTGAGTAAGCCAGGTGTCAAAAGTCAAAGTACATGGAGCAAAAAGGTTTCCAAGAATCTGCATGGGTAGAAGCAGAAGGGCAGGCGGTTGTGGGTGGGGAAGGAGATGATATGGAAAAAGTGTAATCATACTAATGAAATGAGAAGTAACTTCCCATTCTAAGGATGAGCTACTGATAAGAGGGAAGGAAGTTTATCTCTGACGATTAAAGGGAAATTCAGACTCAAAAGGTCAATGATACTAAAGTCGCAAAAACCACTCCATAAGAAACTATAAAGTTCAATGTTTGGTGTAAACAAAAAGCCCCGAACATGACAAAAAGCAAAGAAATATTGGTATGAAGGCAGCGTAAAAGCTTTAAGATCTCGCCCCTTGCTGAAAGATTAGCACACTCCTGATTATGTGTACGTGAGCGAGAAACTGTACACATGCGTCACTGCCAATACTTCAGCTCTCTGGCAGGACAAGCATGAACAGCAGAGGATCTATGGAAGCTCAGTGCAAGGTAAATAAACAACACAGGAAGTGCTCGCCATGACTCTGCACAACAGAGTTGGCTGGACAGATCAGTCAGCCTTTAATCAGGAAAAAGAGACAGTAACAAAAAACTTTTCAAGCTTTGGGAATTTAAAACAATATGCTGAATTTATTTTATAAGACTGAGTAGTAGTACGCACATGTTGAATGAGAAAGAAAAGAAACAACTGCAGATTTTTTCTGGGGAAAAAAAACTCAAAACTAACGTAATGCAAAATAATCTGGAAGTGCAGGACAAGTTAGTCAGTGTTTATTTTTATTAACTGGTTTTCCAAGTCTCTGCAATCTGGAAACAAATAAAACTAAATTTCAACTTACACACATTGGAAATTATTTACATTGCTCACAAAAGGCAGTTTTAATTTTCTCCAAAAATACAGGATTGTCACCTATGATGAATATAAAATTGTACAATGTTAAATCAGTGAAGTTCATCTACTTGCTTATGCTAGCTCTGTTTCTACAAATGTCCAGATGGTAACTGATCTCAGAGCAGTGAAACCAGGGCCAGCAGCAGCCTGTCTAGCCTGGTAGTCTACCATCAATCTCCTTAATGACAGAACACTGTTTGAAATGAAAGGAGAGAGATCACATTCACTTGAGTTTTAATAGTTGTCTGCTTTTAGAGTTCAGCGGGCAAGCACTGCTTGCCTTGCTTGCCCCCAGTGGAGTGCCACTGGTTCAGCAGTGGTAGTGTACTGGCAATCTGCTGGCAGCTACAGACGTAGCAGATAGCAGATGGTCTTATCTGCTGTCAGATAGAAGTGTCTAAAGTATATAGTATAACTGGTTTGTGGGCTACTTTTGTTTGTGCTCCGGTAACCAGTCTCTGAGACGAATGAAGTTAAATCATGCAAAATGCTAAAGTAAAACCAAGTGTTTAAACCAGGGGTCCCCAACTCAAGGCCTCGGGGGCCGGTGTCCTGCAGTTTTTAGATGTGTGGCTAAATCACCTCCTCAACATGTCTTGCAGTTCTCCAGAGGCTGGTAATGAACTAATCACTTGTTTCAGGTGTGTAGACCCAGGGTGATATCTAAAACCTGCAGGACACCGGGTCTCGAGGCCTGGAGTTGGGGACTCCTGATTTAAAACAATGAGAAGTATCCATTTCAGCCTCAGCCTGTACTTTTCATTCTGTATTTTTATTCTTTGATGTGGTGTTTCTTTTTCCCACTCTTGCAAAGTGCTTGGTTTGATTGGTGAGGTTTATCTCTTAATATTGTAGGGTCTCTACCTTCACCTTGAGGTGACTGTTGTTGTGATGTGATGTTGTGAAATATGAATTGAATATATATTGAATTTGAAATCAATTAAAGTGAAGGAATGAATTGATTTTGATCCCTTTCCACTTTTCAACAAGTCAGTATTCTATCAACATGTCATCCACATGATGTATCACATCATTTAAACCCTTCTCCATAAGCTGTCCATAAGGTAATATATAATCAAATTATAAATTAAGAATAGTCAAGTTTTCATCCATAGAGATTTTACATTACAATGCACCAACTGCACTTGAATTACAGGCACCAGATTTCAAGTAGACTTCTTAGAAGTACATCAGGAATGACTGGTTGGCCATCGTGTCGCTTGCTGTCCATGTCTGTCAGCAACGGGGAATAATCAGGCTTTAGATGTTAGAGGGTTAATAGTCTTGTCTCTTTCATTTGGTTTACTTTTTATAGCTTCACTGAAGTGTATAGCCAATATCAGCTCATTTTGTCGACCTCACAATAATGGTTGACACTTTCTCAAGCCTGAATGAGTTATAACATTGCTCTTTGAAGTTTTAATGATCCTCGTCAAACCTCAAACCAGGCATTTGATCCCATTCGCTGGTGGAGTATCTTATTTTCATTCCTTAAAAAAAAAGAGAGACTTTGTCAAATGTTGTTGATGGTGATGATGATTCCAGGCTGTAAAAACTGACTTGACCAGAATGAACAGGAGGAAGTGTATAACAAAGGCGAGGAAGGAACCCTCATGTCTGTTTTTGTTAACATGGACAGGTTGTTAATCATGAAACGTCACAGCACAGAAGTTGCAGGGGGCGGTTTATAGTTTACTTCTCTGTGTGTCACGTCACAGGCATAACACACAGAGAAGTGTGTTTTGAAGTAACATTTCACAACAACACCTAAATATCATTAAACTTGTAGTTTTTCAGTTGGATTTTTCAGTTACTGCCTGCAGCCACAGCAAAAACGTTGAAGAAGCATAAACAGGTGATGAAGGAGGAACATATGTCTTAACAGAAGTGTCACCTTAAACACGCACTGATCTATCAGAACAATCAAGATTCATTGTGTTGTGTTGGTATCAGTCGTATCCAGATAGGATGTCCTTGTGCCGTCAGAACTGCTTTATTTTCTTGTAGCATAAATTCAACAAGGTGCTGGAAAACGGGATTTTTTTAGACTTCAGTCTGGGATTTTGTTCTGTATATTTCATGAAAACATCACATACTTGCTCTACATACATGATGCTTATCTCGTGTTGCTCCGCATTCCATGAGTAATCTATGGGATTAGGTTCTGCTGACTGCGGAGGGCACTTGAGTTCAGTCAACATATCGCCATGTTCAAGAAACAATTTTGAGAATATTTGTGTTATTTGATATGGCTGATTTGTACTCTGAGGTCATAAGGGTATTGCTGTAGCTCAGGAGGTAGAACAGGACATTTACTGATTGGAAAGTTAGTAGTTCAATCCCCGGCTGCTCCAGTCTGCATGCCAAAGGATTCTTGAGCAAGACACTGAACCCCAAGTTGTTTTCTGATGTAAAGGATAATAGAAAGGCTAAAAAGATATACAAAAACTAGTCTATTTACATGAGGGGTCTCGAACTCCAGGCTTCAAGGGCCGGTGTCCTGCAGGTTTTAGATATGTCCTTGATCCAACACAGCTGATTTCAATAGCTAAATGACCTCCTCAACATGTCTTGAAATTCTTCAGAGGCTGGTAATGAACTAATCACTTGATTCAGGTGTGTTGACCAAGGGTGAGATCTAAAACCTGCAGGGCACCGGCCCTCGAGGCCTGGAGTTGGACACTCCTGATTTACATGGTCAGCATCAATCCTCAGACTGTGATGTTGTGAAATGATGTTTATTTGGTTCTAAGGGTCCCAAGGTATAACTTTACTGGGAAGCCAGTGCAAAACCAGTTTCATATGGGACATTTCAGACGAGAAGATGGCGAATAGAATTCTGTACCCCTTTTGTAAGTGATGATTTGCTCAGGCAAACAATAATGACTAAGATAACTTAGGTGTGATGGAATAAAAGCATGTAATGTATAATTTCCCTTTCACAGTGATACACAATATACTTCTGCAAATAACAAAAACAAGACAATCAATGTGTTCAACAATACCTGTATGACCTTACAGTTGGAGGAAAGAAGATCAAAGTCGGGATAGATCCATGATTTCATGGTGTTTTCATACCAAATTCTGACTCAGCTACCCAAATGTTGGAAATCAATGTACTATTGTTCCATTGTGGTGAACCTTTGTGAACTGTAGGCTCAGTTTCCTGTCCTCAGTTAACAGGAATGCCATCAGTGTGGTCTGCTGCTGCTGTAGCCCATCTGCTTCAAGGTTTGAGGTGTTGTGCATTCAGTGATGGATTCTGCATATCTTGGTTATTAGAGCTACTGTTTCCTTCCTATCAGTCTGAAGCGGTATGGCCTTTCACTTCTGACCTCTGACATCATCAAGGCATTCTCACCCTGAGAACTGCTGCTCACCAGATGTTTCCTCTTTTTTGTATCATTTCCCATAAATGGTCTAATTGCGGAATCAGTCCACTGATTTTGCAAAAAACAGATATTTAAAGCCAGATATTACTTTGCACATCAATGTATTTTTTTCCCATTAATAAAGAACACACAAGGAGCTTAGTTTTCTGTAAAGATTTTGAGTCATATTATGGCAGAAGGTAAAGGTCTGACCTTTAAAACAACCCACACGATAAGCCAGCTAACAGATGTAGAAAGATTATTATTAGTAGGATAATGCAATGGTTGCACCTGCCTTTGTGCCCTATTGTTCATCTGAAAAGGGAAGTTCTCAAATATTTTTGTCTTTTAATCCGCCTACATTCACCAATACATTTTTGGCTTTTGTATTACTCTTGGTACACTTTCCAGTACAAAGAACACTGAAATTCGCTTGCACCAGCTTGCACTGATGAATGTCTCCAGTGACTGGCTCAGATGACATGTATTCATCCACGTAGGCTCAAGACCAGTTGAAAAAATAACCAAATGGCCGTTCCAGTTGGGTAATTTCCATGTTCATTTTCACTCAGACTCCAAAAACAATATCTAATATGCTTAATGTGAACCGTTTTTTGCCAACCCACGAGGCACAATAGCCACATTAATGAGGAACTACTCTTTAAATGTCAACTTGTGCACAACTTCTCAAAATGTCTCCTAATAATAACTTGAATAGCTGCCTTCACTTTTTAGCTTTGAAAATCATCGTCATCATAATCACCCCACAAAGTCGAAAAAGGACCAGGAGCTATTATATCTTCAATGAGGCTTGAGGAACCAAAACACCACATAACTAATTGCCTTCTTTATCTCACACTCCATTCATAGCTCTAATCTTCCACGTAGCACTCACCCCGCGCATTACGTTAATGTGCAGCGCTGCCATTGTTCTCGTCACTATGGAGACGCCACCCAGTACTCTGATTTGGAGGCTCATACATCAGCACAAGACTGGTGTGACACTACAGTAGAGAGAGATTAAAGGGAAGAGCATAGCACACACACACACAGTGAAAGAGACTGTCAGCTGTGAGAGCTATGACGCACGTCGGGCTCCGTTAATATTGTGCAGCAGGCTTTGGCGTCTGTGTGAGCATTCCATTACAGGCATTACATTCCAATACTGGCTCACACTGAGCTGTGTGCTGAATTAGCCTCACTCCCAGTCACAAACACACACTCAGGTTGCTCAAGTTCCTTTATGCTTTGTATGGTTAATTACCAAATCCCTCACATCAAACAGTAAACTGACCCAAGCTTGTATCTCTGCCAAAGACCTCTAATGTTTGTCTGCGCACATGCTAACAGAGGAAGTCTAAACTCATCGTGTTGAGGTGCTTCACATGTACATTCACCATCTTAACTACTGTAGTAATCTGCAGGGGGTTAATGAAAAGGTTGGGTTTTTGCTAGCGTTTGTGTGTGTGTCATTCTTTCTGTGCGTAAACACAATAGCACACAATACAAAGTCTTGAATGAATTGTGATAAAACCATTTAGGGGTGTAGAGTGGGGTCATGTTAACAATACATTAAAATTTGGCTTATATCCACCAAAGTCTCCAAGGTCAACTTAACGACTTATTGGTCAGAAATCGACAAAAATTCTTAGAAACTTTGATTCTTACAAGTGTGATGTGTGTTGTCAACATATAGAAAGTACTGTATAAAGATTTAAAATATGATGTCAATTTGACCTCTGACCTCTCCTTCAAGGTCAAAATCCAAGTGAAAATACAGTATTATAGATCCATTTAAACTATGTTTCCTACTGTTTTTGCTTGCGTTTGCAACATATAGATATATACGGGGATTCTAACTATCACGTTGCCTTGCACCTCTGACCTTTTCTTCAAGGTCAAATAAGGTCAAATATTCCTAAAATGTCTTTTATTTTAAAAACTATCATTGAAGTTCCACTGCCTTTGTCAATACTGACAACAATTAAGAAATTATGCAGGTATGTGGGCATTATAGTGCATCCAAATACCATGTCACATTTGACCTCTGACCTCACTTTTGCATTTCTCATCTGGCTTTCTTTCAAGCTGACCCCAAAGTGTCTTACATCTTTATAGAAGGTATCGTTGAGAGAAAGAAGAAGCTGCCTATACTTAGAAATATACTGTAGTATAATAAGTTCCAGGTATTCGTGTCCAGTTATCTACAAATCAATACCTGTTTTTCATTACCTACTCCTACATAATGTTTGTGTAATCAGAGCAAACATCAGTCATGCTACCCTTATCTGATTTTGACTACACTGAAAACGTATTATGGTATGTTAAAAAAAAAAACAAAAAGCAAAATACATTCTGCTTCCTTAAAAGTAAATACTACCCAGACAGTGAGCAGCCTGGGTGAAAGTTTGCACTTTCTTTAGTTTAGTTGTTAGTATTGCTAATATTTGCTAACTAGAGCCTCAACACATGATATATTACTGTGTCCTTGCTTATTAAACAAATCTGAGCCAAAACGCCAAATTGAAGCGCTTCCTGTTGCTACACCTAGCTAAGCTTCCTCTGGCAAACAGATGGCCTCACATCTCACATACGGTCGACTCAATGACTGCAATGTGCTCAGATCCTGTGCACAACAAACCCAAATCATCACTCTTCCAACCACTGTGCTGATAGTTGGGGTTTGCAGGCTCTCTGGGGGTTTTTGCATTTTCTCTGAGCATTGCACAATCTGACCCGGGGGTGACTTCAATGGGACGTCCTCTCCTGGGAGGGCAACTGTCTTGAATGTTTTCCACTTTCTGTAGAATGATGAATGATCTTATAACCCTTCCAATCGCTGCTGATGTCTTTCCCCAGTGACACTGAGTTTGCACACACTGGCCAGTAAACAAATAAAACTTTTAATCAACGTGCTCGCAATAGCTGATGATCACATAATCAAGTGCATTTGATTACCAGCACTCAGCTGCTACTTACCGGCCTATGAAAACAGTAAGTGTGGGCTTAGCTTTTCATGCACTGCTTTAAAATACTTTGCATTTTGGCTTAATTTCTGTTTAATTGAATACTGACACAGTTTAATATATACAACTTTTATTATGCTTTAACATATTAAACCTTAGTAGTGGGTGTACTTTCTTTCTGTACACCTATTAACCACTATACTATTGTAAAGCATATCAAACATTGCTATTTTATCAAAAGCCACTGGCATCTCCGGGACACACCCAAAATGTCCTTAGGTGTCGGTATCACAGCAGTAATGTGGTCCTGTGTTGGAGTTTTTGCATCTTTTTTCCCAGTCAGTGTTTATTTTCACTTTCAATACCTCTTTGTTTATTGTGTGACCTATCAACCCTTTTTATTGAAAAAGAAAACTCATGAGAATACCCCAGGCTTCTAAATGTGGTCCCCCAAACAAATACGCTTGTGAGATGAATTGGTGATGACACCACAGTAAAGTGATAAATAGTGATAGTGATAAAACAGTCCCAGTAAAAACCACATGATGTGTTGTGCATCATGTGATTCACTGGATTCTTCGACCTTTTGTCCTGTTTATTTAATCCTCTATTGAGTAATTTCCTACTCCGGCAGTTTCGTCTTTCTCTGCAAGGACTTTACGTAAGAGAAACGATGAGGAAACCGATAAACAGAGTCACACTGACTTGCTGCACCTCGTGTTCGTACCATGACACAGGAGTGTCAGAAGTTGTGCTTCTGTGGAAACTTGGAGGACTTGAGGTCAGACAGCGAGTGCGTCAATGAGACTCCTGCTCCTGTTACACCTGGCGTGTAACACCAGAAGCAGCGTAACGCATGTACGCATCATGGGTATCATCAATGCTTGTCACCTGCCATCCCCAGCGCCACACTGCTGCACAAAGAGGCCTGTCTGTAGCCTCTGAAGCGGTCAGATCAATAGGACTTATGATGGAATTAACCCAATTTTCAAATGCCCATAAGTGTGAATGTCAGCAAGAATAGTTCTCTGGTGACCTGTACTCACCTAAGACACTGACAGCTGAGACAGACTTAAACTCAACCCCGACCCTGAATTTGTTGAGCAGAAGGAAATGGATGAATGTAAGCTGTCATAGTTCTGAAAAACTGTGTGCAAAAGGTTGTGCAATGGCCTCGGTTAGCATGTTAAGTTTTAACTTTCGTGACAGTACCACTCGAAAAACACTAAATAAGTATGGCTTGTTTGCAATGGTTACCAAGGGAAAACTTCTTCTACATACAAAGAACGTGGCAGCACAGCTTAGGCTTGGAAAAGTTACATTTGAACTCCTGACTTTTCCCCTAGTGACAGATTTGTATTTGTAACATGTCACTGTTGGATCAATCGTCTTGAAATTTAGTTCAAACGGCAATCTTTTACCCAGAATAATATTAGAATGACTATGAATGGACTTCCTACCACATTTTAAATTATTTTGTCAAGTTGTATATAAAATGTTATTTTTGTCAGTTCTTTTAGGATTTGTATGGGTGATTGTTTTTTGGAGATAGTATTAATTAGCAAAAATATATTACGTTTTACACATTAGCCATTTGCCACTGTGTACAAGGGCATAAAACTCAGAATCATTGTGTTGCACAGCCTCAAAGAGCTGCTGTAGATGCTTATGTTTGTATACTTTCTTACATAGACTGGCTATGCGCATAAAGCCACGTGAAATGTGGTTCCTTCGAAGACCGAGAAGGCCGGAAGTGCGAGGCTGTGAAATGGGACGGTCTAGCCTTAAGATTTGCGTCACCAGTTTAATAAACTCAGCCGTCTGCTCCTTGCTCTCTAAAATATAGGGAGCACTTGTTTGTTTTTATTTGTTGTTTGAGTGCCTGTTACATTGTAGTTTTCATTGTGGAAGAATGTCATATTTTATATGGCCAGAGGTTCAATAAGTTTTAAATTTACACCAATTGGTGATAGTGCAGCAGTTGTGGATAAATGCAATTCTTTTTTCAGGTAAGTGTTGTCTTTTAAGTTTAAGACTTCACTAGCATTCCCCTTGCTCTTAGGGTGAACTATCCAAAAGTAGACTGTTTTAGCACATACTGTGAAATAAAAAAAGATGGAGATAATTTCTGAAATGTAAAGCCAGAGCTAAAGTGCCTTAAGCCCATTCCAGGGATGTCAAACTCATTTTACATCACGGACCAGTTACAGCCCACTCTGATCTTAAGTAAGCCAGACCAGTGAAGCTCCCTTTCTATAGCAGATTGTAAAAAAAACATGAACTTTTCCATTATTTAAATTTTTATCTATTACCTAATTACTTTGGGGCAGCATGAATGGCCATGTGTGAGGCCTTTATCAGTAAAAATAAAGAGTTTCTACTTATGAAAATAGAAATAGTCCAAAATTTTCCTTTCAAATTTAGCTTTAGTTTAATTAATTTTTAATTTTTAATTTTTAATTAATTTAGCTTTCCTTCAAATTTAACAAAGCTTTCCAGAGGGTCTAGATTGCAGTCTTTCTTGGCTTCTAGGCCTTATCTGTTATATTATATCATATTATTTCCAGTGGTAAGAGAGTCAATCATGGGGGGCGACTCCTGTAGATGAAAAAAGAAGTCAGATTTCTACAGAAGTTGATGGAGCCCAGACTTCTCGTTGAGAAAGGGGTGTCAATTGCATTCAGGGACCAGTTGATCAAATCCATAATTCCTCTTTTAGGTTTTAGAGAACAGACTATGAGAGAATGTTCCAGGGAAAAGTAAAAACAGACAGGACATAAGAAGCTAAGCAGGGAAGATAAGGGAGAGGAGAAAAAGCGCGACCGCCTTCGTCAAGAGCAAGAGCAGGAATGCTTCCTCAATAACTTTAGCAAACATTTTCTTAATGAGGTTGAGGACCAAATCACAAGTTTCAAGATGTGTTAAGTACAGCATAATGTACATTTTGTAAACTATGGTCCCATTAAAGTCAAATAAAGGACGGTAGGGCGGGGTACACTTTAAGGGAGGCCTACCTCTAATCTACAATCTGCATGTTTTGCTGTGGATTACTTGCCACGGTTTGTGCATCACAACACACTGAACCTTAATGCAGGTCATATTTAATGTTTCATATACTCTTCCCTCAACTTCAACCTCAAAACAAATTTGTACAGAAATTTGTGTTCTGGTGGAAGAACAATGTTTTTGATTAGAGTTCCCAGTAAGAAACACATTTAGCTCAAAGTGCATGCAGTAATCCTCACTTTTCACATGACTTTGTGCGTGCTACCGTGATTTTTGCTCTTTGTTGGTGCTTATTATAACAATTTAATTATATATAATATAATATAATAAAAAGCCACGCAAAAATGAGTATATGCTTGCTCCAAACCAAATAATTACAAATGAACTCCAACTATTTAGTTATTATTATTATGGAGCACAGTAGCCCGCCACGCACCCTCTCCACTCGTTGCCCGGCTGCTTGTGTGTCTTTGTGTGTCACCTTTCCGTCTTTCTGTCTGTCACCTCCCTGGGCTGCAGCAAACGCATGAAGTCATCGTCCTGTGCTGACGTCAGCTACGCCAGCTTCACAATAGAGCCAACAGTCTGCAACATGTTTACAAGTCTGCCTTTCATTTCTCAGAACTGTTGGTTATACAAGACTGCAGAGATTGTGTGTGTGTGTGTGTGTGTGCGTATGACACAGAGAGAGTGTGTGAGCCTCTTTAAATGGGTCATGTGTGTTTGTGCAGCCGCACAGACGGCAGGGAGGTGGGTTGAGCATGGGGGCAAGGGTTGGCAGTAGTGGAGCTGATTGTTTGAGACAAAAAGCCCAGCAGTCATGAGGCTCTGTTGTATTTGTCAAGGTAATTAAGTCTGAGCTGAGAGATTTGAGGCATTTGCTTGTCTTTTTCCATTTGCTCCATTTTTTTTTCATTTCCTCGTCGACCGCTGTATGTTCAGTGTCACATAGCCAGATCCTTGCAGAGGATTTTAAAAGTGACTGTGTGACACTTTTTTAAATCCTCTGCCTTGCTGTGCGCCTGTATTTAAAAAAACTCAGCTCCCACCTCAGCTAAAGAAAGTTATTTCATGACATCAACCCCAGTGACAGGAACGAGGGGAAGTGATCGCATATCCTGTTGATGTTCAGTTTGCCATTTCACTTAGTGGACAAAATCACAAATTAGTCCACGATTTCACTGGACAAATACCTGCCTGGAAAATGCCAGGTCCTTAACAAAGGAGAACAAGGAAGCTAGCAGGCTAGTCAGGAAGTTTACTCACCGTTTCCACTGAAGTTATTCTCTCTAGCCTGTACAAAAAACCACTGGGCTGTGAAAATGCAGGGCCGACAGCAGCTCCCGGGGGGCATCGAGCGGGAAAACCCTCTCACTCAGCCGCAGTCGGGAGGCATTGACGTAAGAGCGGAACGGACACATGGGAGGATGGGGGCTCCCAAAATGGAAAAAGCTCCCAAGTTTGAACAACAACCAGCATCTTCCTTGGCATCTAACACAAACCCACACAAACCTTTATTTACATGTACACACAGCTTTTGTGCAGGTATTTGTCTTTAATTTTTTCCCTAATCTAATATTTGCTGCATCAAATCAATTGTACGCCACGCAGCCTGCCGCACAGCTCCTGGCATGTTTAATAGCAGTCCTGCATGAGAGCAGACACATGCTGCAGAGGGATCTCACTCAGGCGGAACCACGCTTATAGATCCCTGCGTCTGAGCTGTGTTGGTGAAAACAGAAACCACTGACGTTACATAAGCCCGTAGTAGCCAAGGTGACTGATAGCAAGCGGCACAGAATGAGGTTACTGATAAACTTTAAGAGGCACTGCAGCCATTACTTTTAGTGCCGCTCCTTCAAATGTCAGTGTTATGGGGTCAACGGCATGAGGAGGAAAAAAGGAATATAAAGAGCCTCTGATACTATCTGCAGTTTTTCACGAGTTTTCTTTTCTTTCTTTAGTCTTTGATGATCTTTAGGCATTCTCTACACTTATTTACAAAAACATTATCTTCTATGGAGTGGAAGATATATGCATCCCGTTATTTAATTTAAAAAAATATCTCTATTTTCTGAGTAACAGCAAATGCTAACTACTAAGAGTTAAGAGGGCATGCTTTTAATGGGCACTTGATCATCGTAGACCTAATTCTATATATTTTAAAAAAAGTACAGGTTTTATTTTTTGTAAGATCTCCAGTATATGTTTAGAAAATTTGAAAACAACAAGTAACCGGTTGTAAAAGTACGGTTAGAATTCATTAAGAGAAGTCTACTGGTCTTTATTAACATGCAAGTAAAGCCTTTGTTTGCACAGCTGCATCTGAATAAATCCTCAAGACTTCTGGATGGATTAGACTAAAATGGAGATGTCGAAACGCATGGCGCTACATTTGGTGAAAAACAAGCACAGCATATCAGCACAAACACCTCGTACCAACTGTCAAGCACGGTGGTGGACGGGTGATGACACTGAGGTGGCCACGAACTGCTGTACACCAAAGTCTTCTAGAGTCAAATGTGAAACCATCTGTCCTGCAGCTTAAGGTTGGCTGAAACTGGTTCATGCTTCCAACAAAACCTACAACAGAATAGTTACAAAAGCAAAAAATCAAAGTACTTAGTTTTTTACAGCACTGTGTAGAGTTATGGAAAGAGTTTTTCACATGACCGAGTGATTAGTGGCTGACCCTCTCTACAATCAGAGCTACAGACACTTTGATATATTAGAAAATCTGCTTTCTCTATGCCTTGCAAGTTTCACTGAATTAACTACAAAACAAGCTAAAAATACATGTCAGGGAAATGGAAATGTAAAAGTAGTTCTGATGACAGTTTCATCCCAATCTTAAGTTTTATTTCTTATACCACAGAAAATCCAACAGGTCTGCCCACTTAACCCTAAATAAAAACTGATCAAGCAAAACTGGGAGTGCCTCGGTTGATTCTGACCACACTGAGAGTTTATAAGAAATGTAGCTTAATCAGCTAACTGTAGTTTCTGGAAATCTTTAAAAAGAATCAACAAGCTGCTGATCACACATGAATGCATTTTGCTCAGGAGGACAGCAAGCATGACGAAACTGCAGCGGTGACTGTAAATGAGCAATGGAAACCATTTATTTAAATAACATGTAGAAATGAAGCTTAAAACTGACTAAAACACATATTGCAAATATACACTCTGACGTAATGAGGGCTGAGAATAATCTGTTAATGGACGTTTGATTTAAACCCTTTTTTTTTTAAAAATTCTGGAGCACTGTGACCCTCCTATGAAGTGCTCCACTGCGTTACCTGACAGGCACGGCTGGCTTACAAAGATGTTTTTAATACTGGCCCTTGCATGTCATAAAGTATTGAAAAGCTGCAGCGACTACTGGCCCGAACTCTGTGTTTTGTAGCAGAAAAGCCTATCCCCTGAGAGACACCTACACACAGCCCGGAGAGCAGTGTCTGTCTGGACGAGCTGACACGGCAGCAGCACAGGCTGACTCACAGCAGCTCTACGCTCCATCTAATGCAGCACCTCTGCCTTTCACTGCACATCAGCATCAAACTCCTCTCAGAGGCACAGCGGGGTTTTTGTGCTCGCGTACGTGTGTGTCTCTGTGCCAGTGATCTTCTGCACTTGTGCTTCTTTGCCCCAGTAATCTTTTTCTTTAGATACACTGTGCACTCTTGACACTGTTACATTAGAAGGAAAGAGAAAGCGCTGAAAGTGTTCCCACCCATCATTTTTACAATTCCAAATTTAGCTTGGCAGGCAGATCCTGGGTGTGTGTGTGCTCCAAGAACATGACTGTGCAGGTTTGTATCATCCCTCTTTTTAATAAAGATGCTGCTAAAACTACAACTGAGAGGGCCAGACCAGATTAAACATGGAACTTCTTTGTGCATAAAGGTTACAGCACAATTGTCCATCAGTTTATTTTCTGGGTTTGTACTGCAAGGTAAGCCCTGCCCATTCTGCTGCCTCACCCCCTCAAACTCTTACAAAGGGACATGAGGTGTCTCCAAGCCAGCTGTGAGACATAATCTCGCCAGCGTGTCCTGCGTCTGCCTCTGGGTCTCCTCCCAGTTAGACATGCCTGAACTACCTCACATGGGAGGCAACCTGAAGGCATCCTGTCAGATGTCCAAACCTCCTCAACTGACTCCTTTTGATGTGCAAGAGCTCCTCCCAAATGACTGAGCTCCTCACCCTGTCTCTAAGGGTCAGCCCAGAAACCCTTTGGAAGAAGCTCATTTCCGACGCTTGTATCTGTAATCGCATTCTTTCGGTCACTACGCACGGCTTGTGGCCACAGGCGAAGAGGGGAATGTAGATCAACCAGTAAATCAACAGCTTCATCTTTAGTGCAGCAGCTGCAATGATACCAGTCAGTCCGTTAATCTCTTGCCCCACTCGTGATCAACACCCAAACGAGGCGAGAACGCCTCCCGAGCCCGGGGTGAAAAGGGTCACTCCACTTTTCTCAGGCTGTGAACCGTGACCTCAGACTTGGAAGCGTTAATTCTCAACCCAGCCACGTCGTATTCGGCTGAAAACCGAGCCAGTGCAACGTGAAGGTCAACATATCATCTTAAAAAAGCAAATATGTGATACTGAGACCACAGAACCGGATACCCTCCACCCCTCAGCCGCTCCTGGAAAATTCTGTACATAAAACATATGAGCAGACTGCGACAAAGGACAGATCTACCTAAGGAATGGAAAGTGCTTGCAAATTATTATGGCGTAATGGTAATCTGGACCCACTTCACCAGCTTGTGGGTCCAGATGTTGCTTATACCCATCTTGCTATAGAGAACCATGTTTGTGACTTCTACAGCTGTTTCACGCGTGCACCGAAGCCCTGAACTTTATAAGAGATCACCTGAACAGAGTTGCATGGAGAAATGTGCACAGTAGCTAATCTTTGGCTTGTACAAACTCCCTTGTACAAAGTGTGCTTTCCTCTAAAGCACACAGAACAATAGAGAGAACAGATGAAGAAGAAGATTCCTGTTTTGTGCCACATTTTAATAATTTCCCACTTTGATTCTCACATTTCTGTCTGGAGTTTGTGTGATAAAAACAAGTTAAGACTGACTTTGTGCATTTCTCTGGTTCACAGATAGGTCCGAGCTGTCGTGTCTGTTTCACCCCTGCAGCTTTGTTTGGATTTTTATGAATTTCTTCTTGATTATACTTTAATCTTATGCATTAAGACCTAATTCTCTCCTTTACATGCTTTTAACAGCTTAAAGAATTATGTATGTGCTGTAAATAAATGATATCAGGCATATTCAGTGTAGCAGGGATTCTTTAGCTTCTGGTTTATTCCCATCTTTGACGTCAGCACTCTGTATGCTATAGATATCTGTGCTGTGATTCATTTCCCAAGGTAACATCCAGCCTTAAGAATTACTCCAAAAATGTCATTAATTACTCATTAAATGTTACTCACTGAAAAACAAATGATATTACTAGTTACTCATCAGCAAAACCACCTAATTACACAACGTCATCCTTTGTTAATCGCCCAGCAAACATGTTCACGCATGTTCGTGCCAATTATGTGCAAAATAGGTGAGGCAAAGTGGGCGAAATAGGTGACTCCCAGCTTATTAACAGTGGCTAACGTCACCAACCAAGTTAAACATATTAAACCTTTTGTAGCTTCAAACCCAGAGACTGAAGAGATAATGCAAATGAAGTGTATTCGCATGAGAATGGGGCTGAGTTTGGTACATGCACTGGACAGGTCAGTCTGTGCTACCATGATTAAAATGGATGCTGTATTTATTGTGTTTCCATGCTGCTTCTAATTTATTGCATTTGAGACTTTTAAGTCATTGTCCACCAGATGCTGTTCTGTTGTTTTCAATAAATTGCATGCGTAAAAAAATGTTTTGTCTCACTCCCATTTCTTCTTGTTGCATGTTGAAGCTCTACTTGGAACCTTGTTAAGATCCAACCATGCAAAATATGACTTTTTGCCATTTTTCAAGTGGTCTTAGACTTTTGATCAGGACTGTATTTTATTAATATCAAATTCAGGGTCACAGCGGGCTAAAGGGTCACAGGGGGCTATATATATAGTGGGGTTCACAGTGGGTTCTCCCAGATGTTTGGGGACAGTGTTGTGTAAAAACAAATCTATATGGGAAGATGTGTGCAGCTTTTTATCTTTCTAGGTCATATTGGACTGTGATGCCGTCCAGGCACAGTGGTCATTAAGAACTTTAGGTAAATGATTAAGAAATCTCATTTCTTCAGGATTCAGCTGCTTGGAGAGAAATCACAGCAGGTGAGGGATTCAACATTCAGTCTCTCCAAAGGGACTTTGTCAAAACATATGGGAAACAATAAACAGATTCTGGCAACCAGCACAACTGTAAACTGTATCCCTCCCAATAAAATGCAACGGTTAGCCTCAAACTGCTACACTCTCCCTGAGGGGCCTGAGTGTGACGCACAACAGAAATCAGAGCAAACGGCTGCTCTGCCCTCTATTCATTTAACTTTTTTTCCTCTCTTTGATTCAGTAATTCTTTGGCTATCTGCTTGTCAATCAGTATACATTTCAGCTGTGTGTGCAGGGCTAAAATACTTTAGCCACTGCACAGTGTGGCAAAAGCACAATGAGATGCAGCAGGGGTCTTTCGTCATTTCGTTGGATGACAAATTTCTGATTTATATGTTTTGACGGAGGAATGACGCAGAATGAGAAAGTTAAAACTAGGACATGGTTTCTTCCTGTCAGCTATGTCTGCTCTTACTTCGCAGTCTGTAATAAAAACCTCTCACACTCTTTTCCACTGGGCTGCGTTCCTCCTGGCCAAAGTGGCATTTCCTAACAGGAATCCCGGGACTCCTTTTCTGAGAGGAAACTGAGTGTTCATAAGGGGAAAAGTCAATTCAAGCAGGGAACAGAGTTGCTCTGCAGTCAGTCTGACCTTGGTGCAGTTACACAGAAGTATTACTCACTGCGTACAAAGGCAAAACGCTCAAGTGGAAAACCAGATGTTTCTGTTTAAGACTAGTTGTGTAAGTGCTGGTGATGGATGAGGCAGAGAGCTGTCAAGGTGGTAAAAAGATTAAAGCTGAACGGATCTTTCACTTTCATTTTCAAACCAAATTCCGTGCCAGGTGTCGTCACAAAGGATCCCAGCAAGAGAAACATTCAAGTAGGTTAAAAAAAAGACAGGCTGTGCTCTAGAACTACATTATAGCGACAGATATATTGAATTAGAAGTGCATTTGGGCTAAAAAATTGTGTTCAGTCATCCAAAAACATGCAATCTACAGCTGGCTTATGGCTTCTCTGTGAGGCTTTACAATAATGCTGGACTGTAAGGGCATTTTTGTCAGAGACAGAACAAAAGATGTGCCATGATGTTACCCACTGGTTAGTGTGATGATGATGATGATGCCTCAAAATGAGGGTTTTCATAGTCACCATCTTGAGGTTTTGAAGCACAGGGTGTTCCTCCTTTCTGACCCTAATCAAGACCTCAGTTTAAGAAATGCACTTCATGCATACGACCTGAAGCTAACAAGTAAAACATACTATTATCCGGAAAGTTGAGGTTTACTAACGTTAAAGAGTTTTTTTTAGACTTCAGTGTAAAGCTAGATTTAGACTGTAGGAAATGCATGTCCTAACTTACGTGGTAACCAAACTACTTTTAACCCTATGTCGACGATCTAACGCAAAGTATAATTTAGAGCGGGGCGATATGGACTAAATTCCATATCACGGTATAATTTGAGGCATGTGCGGTAACAATATATATCACGATATATTCTTTTCTTCTGTATAACGTATTTTACACACTATAAGGCAGACTTAAAATCCTTTAATTTTCTCAAAAATCGACAGTGTGCCTTATGTATGAATTCTGGTTGTACTTACTGACCTTGAACCGATTTTATGTAGTACACTTCCTGCAGAAATCTGTCAAAAAATGTTTTAGTACAACTTTGGTAAGCTATGAAGCTGCACTGCTTGATGGATTGCCAGAGCATTACGGCTGCCGTAGTGAGGAGCCTCGTGGAGTAATCTGGTTCCGTCCTCTTCAGGTCCCAAAGTCAAACGAACACTGCGGCATCACTGAGAGTTAAAAACTGTCTAAATTCTTTCATCTTTAATAAAATGATCAGCGTTGCTGTTTTACCAAGTGTAACAATTAAGTTTAACATCCAGGCATCCATGAAAACAGAATTTATTAAATTCAACAGAGTTAGAAGTTAGCAGGAAGTTAGCTCGCTAGTTTCCACCTAAACATGACATACCATGTTTTGACTGAGAGATTTTTGAAACGAATTAAAACGTACATATCTGCTATCACTTCCAACATGAATGAAGACAGAAAACTAAACAGCAGTGACGTTTGCAGGGTTACTGAAGTTGGACTACCTGGTATATAATGATGTCCTACGTGATTGCTAGCAAAACAGCTATGTTAGCATAACATTAGCACAGTGAAGCTGAAGGATGAACGCCAACTTTTTTCCACTCGATAAAAGTTGACATGAGGGTTTCTGGTGGTTAGGGACAAATGCAATTGCATGGCAGGGTACTATAAACGGACCAAACTTCAGTTAGGAGAACAACTGAGATTATCCATCCACAATACGAGGTTAGTTATTAATATACTGCAACAACATGGGAATAGAGTGGCTGCGAGAGAATTCGGCATTAATGAATCAATGTTACGGAAGTGGAGGAAGCGCAGTTTTTGGCTTTCCCCATATTCCGAAAGTGCTTTGTCTCTCTGCTATTACTTTTTTTTTTTTTTTTTTTTTGCCTGTGGGTTGGTTCTTTTGCCATCAGAATTGTTGACTAAAGGCAAAGAAAGATGCCCAACGGATTTACTTTACCAAATGGACCATCCCAGCCTTGCCGTATTGGTCTATTTGATTCACCTTTGCTTTTATTGTTTATTTTATTTTCATTTGCTGAACACGGGACAGACTTGACTAGGGAAAAGAAAAGGGAGAAAGAAAGAGGGAAAGTAAAAGAGCGGGGAAGAGGGGCGGTGATAAAGGGCAAAAACCAAAAGCAAACAAAACAAACAGACAAAAAGTACATATATCAATCACCTGGATCACCTGTTGAGAAAGAAAAAAGAGAAAACAAGCAAAGAAAAAGAGAGCAATATAATAAACAACATCATCACGATGATCTATGTGAATATAACAGTAAATACTAAATATTAAATATTATTGTGCAGCACGTAAGATCGACAGCGCACAGTGTGCTTTGAGGTAGGAGTCAAAAAGGGTGTAGCTTGTTTGTGTGAGCACCCGTGTGTACACCTGTGAGTTTGTATTTAAAAGGTTCCTTCATGTAATGATCTGCTAGAGGGTTTGGGGAGCCATAGCCCCGTCCTCCTGGGCATGAAGTAGGTATGGAGAAGATCAAGGCTCCAGACATCCAGAGGCCCCAAGAGCAAAGGAGACCAAGGAAGACCAACGGAGGGGCAACCGTGCCACTATCCCGGAAAGAGCTGAGGAGAGCCCCAGATGAGGGGTCGCTCAGCAGCCACGGAGCAGAAGCCGGGAGGGAGGGGGGGGGTTGCAGTGACGTGCCCGTGAACTCCGCCGGCAGCCAGCTGTGCCAGAGTGACCGAGCCCCAGGCCGAGAGGCCGAGGGCACCCCACCCCCGAAGGAGCCCGAGCAAGCCCCAGGCTCTTAGCCGGTGGGTACCTGGACGCCCGTCCACTGATGTCTGAGGGCGTCTGCCACTGGCAGGGGGAGTGGTGGGGGGAGATAGGCCTTCATACCATGGAGGGCCTGAGATGTCCCTAGAGAGGTGGCATCTGATACCCAACCTGACATATAGACACAGACATTTCCCCTGACGTGGAGAGAAGCAGACCGCCCCGACTCTGCAGCAGCAGGGAGGCCCCACATTCCAGACCCCAATCGGATGGCCAACTTCTCCTCCCAGCCCCCCCGCCCCAACAGGCAACAGAGAACGGGGGTGTGTGAAGACTCCAAACCTCCCTCCGCCCGCTCATATGTAGTGTTGATGCATGTGTGTTCTAATGTGCATTTAAAACCCAGGAGGGCATGGAGCTACCTGCCAGAGAGCAGCAGGATAGCGCATAGCCCCTCCTGATAGCCCTCAATGTATACGTGTATTTAAAATTGAGAGGTGGGCAACGACGCCAGGGGTGAGGTTGTACACCCTGATGGTCTTCTGGATGACGTGTAGCGTGCCCACCCCTAAGGTCCTATATGTATGTGTTATGAGAGTGTGAGTAATGTGAATGTCTAAGTTGTGGGATAAAATTGAGGCACAGGCAGCCAGAAGGGGACAGAGGGGGGGATGCCTCCCCTGCACCCTGGTCACACACCTTTACCCCAAGGACCTACATGTGTGGGTGATTGTGGTGGAGCGGGAAGAGGGAGGCAGCTGGAGATGAGGAGGGAAGGAGGGGAGGGGCAAGTGGCCCCTCCCTGGGGCCAGCTCCCCCGCTGACCCCAGTAGGCACTCCCACACTCTGCAACCCACCAGGGAAAGGGGGCCCAGGCCCATCCCGACCGGGACGCAGTTCAGCAGCGCCACCCGGCCACACAGAACCCGGGGCAGCCCACCCGACCCCACCACAGAGAAAACTGCACCCACCCCGTCATCCACTTATCTTCCAGACTACACAAGACAATAGACACCCAGGCTGAGTTCTTCCTCCACCTCTCCTATATCTCTCCCCACCCGCAGAGTCAGTTCCTGGAGAGAGGAGACCTCCTGCAAGATGTAACAGCCTCCCCGACCAGTTGAAGAGCCCCCCAGGTGGCTTGATGCACCGGCGGCACCCTGCACCAGGGCTGAGCCCCCATACACCCACCCGCCCACAACCCCGGCGACACACCAACCAGGAGACAAGCCCCCAAGGCCCAGCCAGGACCCCAGCCCTCTCTTTGCTATTACTGTCGCCCGGCATAATTTGCAGATGATATTGTTTGCAATGCTTTCGACAGGCACCGCTTGATGACACCATCAACATTCATTAAATCAATGAATCATCATTGGTCTGGATTAAAATGCTGAATTTTATAGTTCTTTGTAAATCTCACATGAAACCCTTTTCACTGAATTTTCCTTAAAGTCCTTCAAGATTTATTTGTAATGTGCACATGCAAACCTGTGGGGACTACAAAGACACAGTTTATGCTCAGTATGCAGACTGAGCCAGAGTGCTGCAGTAGCTCTCTGGACACGGTGTATTCTTCATCATTAAACATTTAACTGTGCTATTTTCAACTTTATTGATTTCCTGAAAGGATTTGCAATGATAATACCTTAGAGGTTGAACCATTTGGTGCACTGACACAAGTGTAACTTTCTTGGCGAGGGGTCGTGACTGCAGGTGTGTGACCCGGTGACTTCACTCTACTGGGTTAGATAATGGTGGCCGGGAGGTGTGATGTGCTGTACCAGCAGGACTGTTAGTGGCACTGGCACTGAGGGATTTGAGTCCCGAGTCTCACTAAGTGACATAACTCAAGGCAACAGGCCAGTGACGAGAGTCCTCCGTCACTGCCGGTAGCTGTGCACCGGCTCGGAAACAATGAGATTCAATTTGGGCCACTTAGACAGAGACGTGTCATTCACACCTCAGTGTGTGTTCTCCGTGTGTGTGTCACTGTCGAGCATGTGTTGACAAGCACATCGATTACGTCTTTCCTGCATATCTCAGCATCCTTCATCTGATTCCCTGCACACTAAACAGAGAGCAGACAGGCATTTTTTTCATAGCAGCACAATCTCTGAACTCAACTGCGAGAGCTGATATTCTTTGTCATATTTGGAGAAACAAAACTATGGAGCCATATCTTGTATGCAGGTTATACAGCATAATATGTAACCTTGCACGGGTGAGATCAGCGCTTATGCAGTCTAGGGTAGGGCTCTCTAACCTGCAGCTGCAGGGCTGCATGGAGCTTCTGCAAGTTTTAAAAATAAAGTTAGTTTTTTTGTCAGCTTAAATGTGCCATTGCTTATGCCTATCACCTTCTTTCATTAGTTTATCCAAACCCATGACTAGCATGAATGCACACACATAAATGGCTAGTCATGACTCCTGCTATTTAATTTGATCTGTTATGAAAAGTTAAATATATAGAATTTAATTGTGCATGAATTTAATTGTGCACCACCAACCCTGCTGCTGTCCCATGTGCATGACCTGCAGCTGGGCTTTGGTCAAATTAAACTGAAAGTGGCCTTTTTTTTTTGTAAATTTTCATTATTTTCATTATTTATAAAACTATTGGGTTTTTGTGTGTTTTATTTCTTATCGGTAATTTTAATAGGACTCATTTGCACAAACACAGGTAGCATTCAAATTGACCTACACAGATTAATATCTACTCTGTTTCAAATTAGGCCTATGCAGATAATTGTTTTTTCCCCAATTTGAGAATTGTTCCATAAAAAAGGAAATAGCATTTTTCTTATTTTTAGTGTATAATTTCATAAATGCAACAAAACATGGTATTATTTAAAGGAATATCCAAACAGTCATAAGTAGCACAGCGTAGGCATAAGTGATTATAGATTTGAATGTTTACACCACTTATAATATTGATAGTCTGATTTAGACTTAACAGGCTGGATCACCTTTATTATAAGACTAATATATTCTGTGGCTCCATACCATACATATGCACCATACATGGCACATCTGTGTTTAAGCTACAGGCTAACATTGTCTAAATTACATCTCTGTGTGGATACCTCTCATAATACATGTATGTATTGTATGTATGTTCCATATTACATGCTAGAGCCCAACAGTATATTTGCCAATATGTCAGTGTTGGCATTTTTAAAGGAAAATAATTTAATAAAAAGTGAAAAAGCTGTGGGAGAAACACCCTTCAGCCATGTTACCAGTGTTGTTGTTGCATATTCTGTCCACCAGGGGGCACCTTACAGTTTTTGCAAACACACCAACCAGCTGATCTGAGTAGAGCCAGATCGTCAAGAGTCACTTGTTGTGAAGGTGAAACGACCTTATTATGAAAAGGCATTGTCTTATTAGCTCAGTAAGGACTCATGCTGGGGAAAACTCAATGTTTTGTGTGTCTGCTTCTTCTTCTCCTTTCTCCGGCTCCTTGCAGGGGTCTCCACAGCAGATCATCTGCATCCATCTTACCCTATCTGTAGCAGATGTCTCCTTTACATTAAAACATTTTGTGTGCCTGAAAGAAAATGTACCAGCTGATATATTGGATTTTTACAATTTTTTCTCAATATTAGACTTTAAAAAATATGTCAGTCGGCCTAAACCACATGCATCGTTTAATGGGTAGTGTTGCACTTAACAGTAATGACAAACTCTACTGTCATGCTAGTTTCTTCATTTTGTGAGCTTTTGACTGCACATCTAATATTAAATTATACATTCTTCTGTCTATAAGACTAACATGATTACCTAGGTCCAAATGCTTGAAAGCAAACAAGCTCTTGGAGAAGATGTTGCCAAGTTAGGTGTAAAGTGTAAAAGTGATTTCAAAATATATTCACACTATTTACAGACACTTATGATGATGTGTTAGCTTCATGGTTTCTCACGGAAGACCTTTCAGTTTCTGACGGGAAGAAGTTGTGTGGCTCAGCTTACGAACAGTGGCAAGAGTAAAGGCGCTGTTTCTTTTAGTAAAAACAGAACCACATTAACAAACAAAACAAAAAAACAAGCAAAAAAACCCCCCTCATATTCCAGAAGTTTTAGAAATTAATAATACACTACGTAGCTAGCTAGTAAGTTGACGTCTGTGTTCTGGTTCTTGGTTTATCTCCAAAACAAAAAACAAGCCATTGCAGAAGTGACTTAAACCTGCCTTCTTTCCAGCTGAGGTTTTGCAGTGGCATGACCACCAACCACATGACGTTAACTTGAGACTTAATGACAATGCAGGGCCAAGTGAATAAGGCATCAGTCACAGTCTTTAACCATCTGGGAACCAAGGGTCACAGGGTGAGGGTTAAAAGTACCAGCTGAGAGTCAGTGAGCGATAAGAGGGCCTGATGTGCAGGAACAATGGGCCCAAAATAATCAGTGAAATGTGTTTGTATGTATGTATGGGGGCATGGTACATGAGGTAGACTGTCAGTTTATATTGTTATATTAAGCACACCTAAATGAAGGAAAATGCAATCAGACTTTTGGTTGCAGTCTTCTTTACACCTCATCTGGACTTTGGCTGGGTCAAAGTTGGTATGAGGTTTTCCAGACGTCTTGTTCAGATGCAGTTTTGGAAAACCTCATCCGTGCTGCCGTGTTCTTTTAATGCAAAAGAGGCTTCCTCCTGGCAGCTTTTCCAAACACAGCATATGTATTCAGACTTTTTAAGTGTAGTGTTGTGACCTTTAACATTTAACATGCTAACTGAGGCCTGTAGAGTCTGAAATGTAGCTCCTGGGTTTTTTGCAGTTTCTCTGTCTGGGTCTGAGGCTTGAGTGAATTTTCTTAGGAAGATTATAGCATTGCTCCACAACAGAAAACTGTCAAAACTAATGCTTTTATTGAGGTGCTCACAGTTGATGATGGTCAGTTATTCAAGTGCATTAGATAAGAAACACATGGCTGTTGCTTACGCTCTTAATTCTTATGGAAGCAATAAGAACATACTTAGTTTTCCCAGAACTGCATATGATAATGTTATTATAACAGTAATACTCTGCATTTGCAAATGTATATCAAGTGAGTACCTGTAAAATTTATATGTATACATAAAGCATAAGATATTTATTTGCCTTTGCATATATATGCATGACTTGATATACGACATTTGATTCTTCTTTTCTCTTTTTTTTATTTACAACCTTCCTGTTCTATGGAACACTGCAAGAGAAAATGTGCTCACAGTCTGAGGTGTATCTTTTCAAACCACGCAGTTCGTGGTTCAGACAGAGTTGTGCATTCTTGCATGCAGTCGCTGCTTGAACACAGATTGAACAGTGGCTGTGTGAGCTTGTAAAGCAGTCAGCCTGCATGAGGGTCAGCCTCAGTGGTTTTGAGGCTGAGGGCTAACGACCAGATGGGGGAGATGCAGACGTGAGAAAGGCAGAGATGGCGAGCACCAAGAGTGCTGCTGACTTGGGAAAAAAGTTGTATTTTCCAAACATGGAGGCATTTGAGTGAAGGTCACAGGCTGATTTAACATTTCTAATCATTATGAAGGAAATATGCCTTTGCTCACTCTGAAAAGATTGTTGTCTTTAAGCTGTTTAAGTACAATGGCATATTAGGGCCACTGAAGAGAAAAGTGGCAAATTTGCCAGGAATAACTCAGAAAATATAATTATTTCATCAAGGCAACTCATCGCTTTGCACATCTCTTTGGTGTGCACTATGCCGACATTAGATGACCTAATTACATGAGGTTTTTCAACTGGATTTAGTAACAAAGAAATACTTGTGATTTTAGCTGTGAATCATCCACTTTATGATGAACTGGGTCTATTCAGAAGAAAGCAACACACTGATTTGGATGAGGTGATAGTGTTTGTGTATCAAGAACTACAGCACAATGGGCATTTGCCGCTTAAAAGGTAAAGATTTTGTGTTTTTTCCACACCCCGCCCCCTTTTCCCAACCTACCTTTAGTGGCCCTGATAAGGCGTCATAAGAAAGTGACATATGGAGAAAAGAAAATGAAATGACAGGAAAGGACACGTTCACGATTCCGCGTCTTCCTGCTCGTGCCTCACAAACAGCACCGCACAGACAACATCCTGTATGCACAGAATAAAGGGGGCAGTGCACCCGAGCGCTTGCGGAGTGCTGTGTGACATCATTTGTGTGCAATTACGTTTGTAATTACAGATAATGACGCATAATGTTATAGACAGTGTTAGTTTGGGTCCAGTTAGTATTTAATTTTTCTCTGTGACCTCATATTAGTCACATTTACTCTATTCACGTCTTTATTTTTAAATGACAAACATAAACATGTCTGAATGATTACAGTGCACTTTCAGTCTCTTCATGAAGGTATTACCATTTTATTTGAATATTTGTTGGTCTGCAAGACCCACTGAGGTTTAGTGATTGTGCACATGCCTATTGTAGCCAATTGTTCGCAAACTAAACCATGAATTGTGCAGCTAATTACCCGAAGCAAAGCTTTTCAGTCAGAGACATAAACGTCAGTTTGCTATTTTAGGAGATCTTATCTCCCTTCCTGGAATCTCAGTTGCCCGACAGCTGCTCCCAGTCAACAAGCGTCCCAGCACGTAACAAATAACCACGCCCACAAGGCCACAACGTGGAGTTTCTACACTTTATTTTTTGTACAAAAAAGATAAAAATGTGTTCATTACTGAGCTTTATAGATGCTTGTGGGAGCAATTTGTTATTGTTCAGCAAACTGTTTTCCACTCATTTGTAGGCTTGTTGCATCTGATTGTTGCATCATATCTGACATACAAATGCTAGAGTGGTATCAAACATCTTATCTACCTGTCATGAGCAAACCATACAGACCGCTTATATATGATGCTCGTAGCTACCATCATGGGCATTTTTAAGCTTTAAGCCTATCATGCTAACATAAAGGGGTACACAGCAATAAAAGACTACTGCAGACTTGGTGACCAGGGGGGATTAATAATATTTAGTGCAAAAGCTGAAGTGGCTCCCCCTGAAAATGATTTACTGCCTTTAAGATGCATTGTTTTTACTGGCTCTTATACAGAGACATTATAAAAATGCTTTGAAACCAGATGTGATGAGAGAGGGGTGGTCGGACTGTGAAACATGTGCTTACCAATTAGCTAATGACTTCACAGTTTGTGAGCCAAGGAGCATATCTAGATAATCTTGAACATAGTGTGACCATGATTCACCAAATGGACCAAGATTTCGGTCCGGCGCGACCCAAAATGTGCAACTGAACCCACAAACTCATGAGGAAAATGCTTACAAAGGTCAGGGCAGAAGAAGAAGTATTCTGCAACCACAGCTATTGCTCCCAGGTGGCCGTTGAAAAGAATGCAGAAGGCACCTTAAAGAACCAGAAGCTACAGTATGTCCATCTTTTGTATAGAACATGTTGTACAGATGTCTGTAGGGGAACAACCTACTGCCCCTTCGCTGTGTGACCTGTGTAAGCATGAACTCTAGTTTATAGAAACTTTGTTGATATTAAATGGAAAATGTGGTCAGTTTTGTAAGTTATGGTATTTGACTAACAACTTATCAATCACAAGCCAGGTTGGTTGCATCCATCTTTTATTGACTGGCTTTTTAAGCCAGCCTCCTCAAGGACTCATTGTTTTTGGCATCTGACTTTGGCTTCGGGTGCTGCTTGGTGCTATGCTAAGCTAACAGGCTAATTTGTATTTTATGCATAGATGTGAGTCTGGCAGTGAATACGTCATTCCTTTTAATTTACTAAGACCTTTTTAAACTATTAGGAATTATAAAAGGAGGCTTTGTAATTAATGTCATTATTATTATTATTCAATAAAGAGCCATGTCAGTAAAAAGTCAAAGAAGGTAAACGTACTCGCTGGATATAGTGGATTACTAATTTTCCCAAGGGGCCACATGAGAACTGGAGGGCCTCAACAATAAGCTGAACTCCTTTTTTGCTCAATATTCATTTTATGTCTTTTAGCTTGTTGGTCTCGCTCCGCTAAAATTAAGGCATATTGTAATAGCCTTGAAAAGTAAACTGCAAACTCTCTCTACAGATGTATTGTACTAAGTCAGGTTCTGCATTTAAGGTAATTTAAGTGTTCCAGAGCTCCCCTCTGTCTGTGGTGTAACATTAAAACTTTGATTGCTTTTAAAAGTCTGTTTTGTGACTTCAAACTCACCCTTCCTGATTAGTAGCTTCAAGCCTGGAGGCTCAGGGCAAATAATTAACCTCCAATTCTGCAATTATCCCAGCAGGCAAAAGAAGCATTGAAAGACAGAGAGGACCTAAGCTGGAAGTGCGTCATGCTTAATTTTCGAATGCGCCAACTGTTTTTAGTAGCCAGTCACACACTGGCAGCAATCTGCAGCAGTTTGGATAACCTGTTGATTCTGAAAATGGTTTAATTTTCTCTTTACGTCAAAAACCAGCCGGATCTAAACAACCATCTTTCCAAACTAAATAGACCCACATTGGCATGCAGTAGTGTTATGTTAGAGTGGGTAAAGAAACTCAGCAGGGCTTTAAAGATTGAAGAGATTTAAAACAAGGAAATGAAAGTGTGAAAGCCCGTCTGTCTGTGTGCCTCTGGCACTATAACTGACTAAAGTCAAAGTAGGTGGTTTTATTCCTTATGCTTGATGATAAGAAGTTTAAATTCTGTGTATTTTACCATGAAAAACCACTTTCCATGTCATTTTAATCTACAAAATATTGTTATAGCTGCTTTACAAGGCTTTTCTACACTCAGGGGGTCACTTAATCCAGTTGGAGTTTCTGGAAATCAACGTGTAAGCACATGGATACAGCCTGGTGTTAATGACAGAAAGAGACCAGCGTCATCATGGGATACTGCCTCTGCCTGCTGGTGATGACAGATCAGGCGAGGCTGTGATGTGCACAGGACAGTCAGGGAGAGTGTGACAGTGGTTTTCCATCTGCTCTGATATTGGTTGTGCAATGACTAGTTTGGCTCTTTAGAGTGATGGTGTTAATGGTCATTTTGATGTGAGGGTCACCTTGTTAGTTTAAAAACAAAGTCTTTTACAAGACAGGAAATAATGGGGCAGTGACATAACAGATACATCACAGTGTGTTGCTTTTTAAATGTGACGTGCTTCTTGATAACGACAGGTGAGAATGAAGGAAGGAAGCAGCAGACTTTCAGCACATTTCTCTTTGACCAGACTCGCTGCTGGAAAAAACACGGCTGAGAAAAATAAAAGCTTTGCAGAAAAAAAAATGTCAACAATAAGTAGAAAGTTTAAATACGGCATGTTCCTTTATCCACTTTTGCATCTTTTTGTTTTAAATCAGCATTCAGACATGACTTTCATGTCATTTCCTTCTTATTTGGGTCTTTTTGCACTTTTATCTATGTACAATAAAAGCTTTCAAAACAAAAATTAAAATTAAATACAATAAAAACAATTTAAAAAAGCTGCCATTTGGTCTCAGATTTAATTGTTGTCAAGATGGTTTATTAAATCCAAGGCAGGGCTTTAAGTTACACCTTGTTACACCTTGAATTATTTACATTACTGGCTGAAGGTCAGAAGGATGACGCTCCTACAATCTGTGTGTCCAGGAGGAACTGAATATACAGAGAGCTGCACAGCTGGTCTACCTGTGCCAATACTCCCTCCCTGTGGTTTAGTGAGTCGTTACACTTCAACACAGAGCAGTGAGTAAAATTAGGTTTATGCACAGAAGTGAGAGAAATGCTCAATTAAAAAAAAGCACATGTCAGTATTTATGCATGTCTTCTATTTAAATTGACTATGACAAAAATGAAATCTAGTGTCAGATTAAGCAGTAGAATAGAAACATCCTCAAACATGTTTTGGAGCACAAGAGGGACTTTAAAAAATAAGAAAATGAATAAAACTAAATCTGACATTGTCCCTTTTCTACTTTGTTCTAAGACATTTGAACTAATGTTTGAGCAACAAATGAAAAAAATTAATATTAATAAATAAATAATTAATAAAAAAAATTAAAAATTAATTAATAAAAATAAGTGTAACTTCTCTACTTTATCATTACACGCTGGAGCCACAACACTGATGCTCTTTCTAGGAAGGGTCAGAGCAGACTCTACCTGCTGAGGCGGCTGAGGTCATTTGGAGTACAGGGAGCGCTTTTAAAGACCTTCTATGACTCTGTGGTGGCATCTGTCATTTTTTACAGTGTTGTATGTTAGAGCAGCAGTATCAGCAGCTGAGAGGAAGAGGTTGGACAAACTCATCAGGAAGGCCTGCTCTGTTCTGGGATGCACCCTGGACCCAGTGCAGGTGGTGGGAGACAGAAGGACTCTGGCCAAAATAACATCTCTGTTGGACAGAATCTCCCACCCCATGCATGTAAATGTTGCTGAACTGCAGAGCTCCTTCAGTGACAGACTGCTGCATGAAGGAGCGTTTCTGCAGGTCCTTCCTCCCTGCAGCTGTCAGACTGTACAATCTGAACTGCTCCCAACAAACATAGATGTTTACATCAATGCTGTAACTGCAATAAGTTAATTAACCAATTCGCACTACAACCTGGTTTGCCTCTTACCTGTAATTATTTTTATTTAATTTAATAACTGTACTCTCTGTATATAGTAACCACTGTCCTTAATGTAAATATGTAAGAAAAATTGTGTATGTTTCTGTTCCGTGTCCTGTGTACTGTTTGTTTGTATATGTGTCTTTTTGGCTGCTGTTACAACCAAATTTCCCCTTGTGGGACAATTAAAGGATTATTCTATTCTATTCTATTCTATTCTAATAGCACTGTATAAACAGCGGAAAAGGCCTCAAAGTATCTCTGCAGAAGAAGCCGATACCTTTGTCTTTTCACTGCATGATGCCTACATTTCCCACGGTGCAACTTGACAAACAGATAATCAGGTATCCTTACAGTATTTAATGGAAGCTTGAAATGGAAGCCCTTACCCTCAATAACAACTCCACAAGTGACAATTTAGCCAAAACGAAAAAAAAAGAAGTTTGAAACGTTAAACTGGGGTTGTTTCCTCCTTTAAACGAAGTAAAATGTAGAAAGCAGCAACACCAGATCACAAACCCTGTTTTATGAGCTGTGCCGTAAACTTAGTTAAAGAGAAAAGTTGGACAACCTTGAAGCTTTATTCACTTTAATTACACTGTAAAAGCATTTTTTGTGCAACGAGCTTATAAATAAGCTTAACAAGTAAGTAAGTAAAACAGTGAGCTGAATTTATCATCACTTTCTGTTTGCAGGTACCTGGTTTGAAGGTTTCTAGGTACCTGCTAGCTAAGAGGAAATACAGCAAATTAATTAAAACATGTCACAGAAAAGCAAAACAAACATGAATCTGTAAGGCCCCACACGTATGGCTCAAGTCTTTAATAGTAGAAGTAAAATGCAAAGAATATAAACACTGAACTATTCTGTAAGAAATGAGACTGTAGGCCTGCTTTCCACCATTCAAAGATTAAATGTAGATATCAGACCAAAGCCAGTCGCTGCATTATTGACGGTGAAGGGAACAAATTCATTTTGCACAAGTCGGAGAAAAGAGTCAAAAAGCTCCAGAAAGAGGATGGTAAAGTCCCTCATACAGCATTTAAAGCTGCAAGGTGAATACACTCAGATTACTTGTAACAACACTGAAAGGATTAAAGTTAAAAAAAAGATGTTATTTTCTATTTTGCTTCAACTGTCAACAAATCCCAAAAACCAACAACAACAACAACAGCTATAAATATAATTACAACTTCTCTGTCCTCTCTGCGACTGTATATCTTATAATTTTGATGACACTGTAGGTGATTGTTTGCTGTGTCTCAGTGAAAAGAGAGTAAAATCCACCTTAAACAGGACACAGTCACTGGGTTACACCGCCTGACTTTGATGGTTGCAGTCCTGCCCCTCGTGTGTGGTGATGTAGGAGAGAAGGTCAATCGATGTCACGACGGCAAATAAAATCTGCCTCTGGAGGGCCGACCCATCGATCCCGTCTGCACAGAGACACAAAACTGCTGATGGACACAGATCTGCTAATCTCATAAACACGTATTTTATTTACAATATAGAAAATATAGAAAATATATCAGATCTTTAAACTGAGGCACACTATTACAATAATAATAATACAATATTTAAAGCGAAAAATGTTGACTCATTCAGAAATTGATGGCAGCACCACAAAGGAAAAAAAACAAAGGAAAGCCGGAACTGCAGCTAAAAGAAGAGGGGATGTTACACAGTGTCGAACACGGCCGTGTCCCAACTTCATTCAGACATCACATTTAAAATCAGCTACATTTCTCTTAAGATGATATACGTGGGTTCTATTGTATATAAATGATAAAATATCAGCTTTTTTTTGGGGGGGGGCTAATAATTCACTCATTTAACAGTTGATAAATCCAGCCTCTGGGTCTCTTTTATGTGACTGTAATTCAGCATCTTTGGTTTTGGTCCATAAGTCAGTCAAAAAAGTGGAGCCCTCGCAGCTTTGTGAATGACATTTATCAACCACACAATAAACAGCTCATTATAAAAATTATCTGCACATAAATGTCCTGCATAAACACTATTTAGGAAATGGATTTTCTCACATTGCATATGATTGTGAACCACCAGAGCAAAGTTATCAGTTTTGAGGATATGGGAAAGCTTCCCAAGGTTGTCTGTCAGGTGCACCTGAAAGCACAAGTGGAGGAAGATTAAACAAGCGTGTAAAAGTGCTCATTATGTCATCAAAGGTCACCATGAAGAGCTCTGCACTCTCTGACTGACCTGTTTGAAGGCTTTGAGGAGCACCGCGCTGACAGCCGCTGAAAGTTCAACCTTCCCCACCAACAGAGAGGACAGAATGGTTTCCAGAGTCACCATTCCCAGGATGGCCCTGTGGAAATACATAAAAACCCACAAACTCCCAACAGACTCAGGTGACGAGAAGACTAACCCGTCGTGTCTCTGTCTGCTTATTTCAACCAAATGTCAAGATTAAAAAATGGGTAACCAAACTGGATGATTAATCAATGTAGTTTTTTACTAGAGTTTATCTTGAGACGAGATCCAACTTATATGGTTGGTTACACACTCAAATAAGGATACCTCACATGGGGATTTACACTGGAGGGACAGGGTTGTAATGTATGTGTATATACCCATCAGACATCCAGCTGCCCACACACGTCTTTAAACTACAACACACATCTTAGCAAGCTGAATCAATTGACCGGAGGCAATGAGTAGTTAAATCCACTAGAGGGCAGTCATCCTGCACAAGTCAAAGACAGGACCCCAGGCAACCAAGAACTGACAAGTACCAACATTCACAGGGAGGCAGAAACTTGTCCCATGTCCCACAGGGACCAAGGCTCAGGAAGCCTCAGACCTGGCATTCATAATACTAACCTGATATAGAGAAGAATAGACATACCCTGACTCAGTGACGACTGGTGCCTGATCCAGTGAGTTCTCCTTTAGGATCTCAATGGTTTCCTGGCAGGACACAGAATGTGTGATGGTGAGGGGGGCAGACAGGTGTAGACTCTGAACAGTCCGGTTCCACCACCTGCAAGACAGAAAAATGAAGGTTTTAACACCAACCTGCCCCGTCATACCTCCTCTGAGGGGTATAAGCTATAGCTGATTCGGGGTGTTTTGTTATTGTGGTGTTTTTTACCAGGGTTTTGGGTCCATTTGAGCGTCCAAGCAGAGGAAGCCTTTCTCACACATCCACTGATCCCTCAGGAACTTTGACCTGCAGGTAAAAATCAGTGAGTTTGAAGAAGTCTGCTGAAGTTTGGTCAGACACCTAAAACATGTCTGACTCTAGAACATTTTTTTTTAATGGATGCAGCATTTCAGTTATGGACAGGGAAGACACGTGGCTGTAAAAAATAAAAATAAAAAAACATAACAGCTGAAAGCCATCTCTCATTTTCTCTCATCTTTGTCTTGTAGAAAAAAATCCACATAAAAAAGAAAGTGTGTTTGTGTACTGATGTCTAACTGCTGAGGTTACTGTTTTTAGCCCGTGTTATTTCTTTCGCATGTTTAAACGCGGTAACATCGGTTGAAATGTTTTATAAGTTAGCTTAACAATTATTGGCTCGTGTACTGTTACATTTGGTGCACACATTCATGCCTTAGGCCCTTATTTTAAATCCAGCACCATGAGATTGAGGCCAACGTTTTTTCAAAAACATTTTGTTAAATCCTCAAATACCATAAAAAAAATTGGCATTCCCATCAGCCTCTGCTGTATTTTGCTTTTTTCATTATGTCAGTCCTTAAAGTAAATAGAAAAACTGGAATTAAAGTCTTTGGACTTTGGAAACTTGAATATTTTATTGGCGCCGACTTTACAAAGACACATCGTATAACATTTACAGTTACTTAATATTTTTATCACTCTGTAATGGAGAGCTGTAATGGAGTTCCATTATTTAAAGACTGAGCTTAAGCTCAGAGCATTCTCTCCTCTACACAGCGACCTCTTTATTTCTCCAAACTCTTACCGTGCTGAGTGGCTATAAGGCGACTCTGACATGGGCGCGCCCAGCTTCCAAGTACATCTCCTGGGCAAATCAGGACGGATCCACTTCGTCTCATCAGGAGTCTCGTCTGTGTTCTCCAGCTGAGTCTCAGTGAATGATTCATCCTTATCTTCACCATCAGCAGGTAACCTGTCACCACTGTTCACAGCTGCTGTAGCCTAATACACACTTGAAGATGCTTTAGCACAAGTGACTTCTGCATTTGTTGGGTTAGCTGCAGATGTGCAAGGAGAAGGAACTTCTTCCAAGGATTTCGTACCAAAATCAGTGGGCATGGTTCATCTGCAGCAAGATGGGACACATATTACACCACATTTACACCAAGCTTTCAAAAGTTACTGACAAGTTGGCAAGACCTTTTGTTTTAGTGTCCACTTAATTTGACTCATTCATCAATGACTTGTATCAGAAAAAAGCTGCACGTTAACCTATCCCAGCTGTCTTAGGGTGAGAGGCAGGGTACACGCACAGGTCGCCAGCCTGTCGCAGGGCTAACACATAGACACAGACAACCATTCACACTCACATTCACATCTGCGGGCAACTTAGAGTTTCCAGTTAACTTATCCACACTAATTGCATGTCTTTGGACTGTGGGAGGAAACTGGAGTACCTGGAGAGAACCCACACAAACACAGTGAGAACATGCAAACTCCACACAGAACTCAATAAATAAGCTACACATTATTTAATCTAACCCTAAATTAATTTAAAGCCAATTTGCATGACACAGTTTGATTGATGTCCTCCAGACATAATTTTAAGAATTTGTTGCTTCTTCTGTGTCCACCCACACATTTTTTTGGCTGCCACTGGCCGACACAGGTCGCTGGTCCATTACGTGGCCAACACAGAGAAAAAGACAACCGCACACTATCACACCCCCACCTACAATTTAGAAGCATCAATTATCCTAGCAAGCACGTCTAATCAGTGGAAGGAAACCCACACAGACACAGTCTGGCCACACAAACTTCACACAGACAGGCCCAGGCCAGACCGCAGTAGTAGTATGATCCTTTATTCTGTGCTGTTTTTCAGCTTTCTGGTTGTGGGGTTATGCTTACTTTCCGTGTGCTTGATATGATCCTGTGTTCTGTGCCTTTTGTTTCCTATTTGCTTGAGTTGCTAGGTTTGTTTATTTCATTTTTCCTCTGCTCCTTCTCTCTTCCCTTCATGTTCATGTCTTCTGTCTGTGTCAGGCTTGTGTGTCTGTTCCCTCATTACCCTCTATGTATATATATATTATCCTTGCCCTTTGTCTCTCTTGCATCGTAGGCTTGTTCCTGAGTCCTACGTTTAGGATCTTAGTCCTGCCTGACACACAGCCTAAAGAAGAAATACATATTCCGACTCCAGTTTCAAAAGACTTCCAGGAACACCCAGCCCACATAATAATAAAACCATTAATATATACAGTCACAATGTTACAGTCATCTGTGGCTATAGGGACCCAACATTTCTGCTTAATCTTCAGAATAAATATAATGACAATTTCATTCACTTTGTAAACCATGGAATATGGTTACATACTTTATTTTGTGAATTAAATCATATACTGCACTACTGAAAACACTGAACACTTAAAAAAACAACAACATAAAAGTATAAAATAAAAATACACAGCACAGATGTACTTCCGCATTTTAAGGGTGACCCAGGTGAGGAAACCACACCCAACTCTCCGCTGGCTGATACAGTTAGCTAAATCAGCTTAGCTAAAAACTTACTAAAACATTTACTCACCAAGACCATGAGAAAGTAGTTGGACATTATCAAGCTGGCACCACCATCACTTTTTTTCACTCCTGTGTTGTTGCATTCCAGCTCAAACGGAGTGGGCGGGACTTGTTTCCTCCCTCCAATAGAATTTCAGTATATGCCCCAGGGGAATCCAAACTTCAATAGTACACAAATTAACCTAAGATCTGGAGTTCTAAATCAGAATGTAAAATAAGACACACAGAGGGCTGCTTCTAGTTGGCTACACTGTAATAACAAGTAAACTCTGCTTTCCACTGATAGCACACAGGTGAGTCCTAGTTTCAGCATAACCGCAGCCTGGAGATAAAAACAGGAATAAACATGTTTCTCTAACTGTGTACTGAAATGCTGAACTCCTACTAACTGCAGTTAAAGGAGTGGTGTGCAATAACATTTACAGAAAGGCATGGAGTGATGCCCACCATACACATGAACGAAAATATCTTCCTCCGCTGTTTAGAAATTCAAGATAAATTGAATCAGATTAAAACATACCATTTGCACTCCCTGTCTGCAGAAAGACACAAGCCACTCACCTTTGTGCTGGTAGTGTGTCAAAAACTGATTTCCAGTATTTGCCATAAAAATGATTGTTGGAATTTAAAGTTATAATTGATTGCTGGCATCTAAGATATGCCAAACATATAATATCAAGTCATTTTGACTCAGCGATAACACTCCTGTTAGCAATGAAATTTTTGTGTATTCACTGTTATATTTCCTTTTAATTTTAATATCTCACCAACATTAAAAATGTTTTTATTCAAGAGTGATCTGGCCATGAGGGCAGCTGAAATAATAAGAAAAAATCCAAATTCTGTGAACACACTGAGAGACCAATAAGGCAGAGTCATAAAAATGTTTGCAAAACAGGTTATTTCTTTATTTTCTATATAACCTCATCATAAACCTTGTTCACTACAGTCTAATTACAATGTAAGTAACTATTAGACATAAAAAGCACACAAAAACAGCAGAAATCATTGTTTGGCTTTTTTGGCACAACACCAACAACATCTGATGTCTCCTATTGGTGCTGTTTCTGCATCATCATCATAATATTGGTCCATGATCAACATTGTAACTGACCAATAACATTGTCATGATGTTATATGCTTTGCATTGTGAGGGACACAGAAGAAACAAAATATGCCTCTGTTTATATCAAACTGTCTTCTGGAAATAATTGTATCTATATTCATTTATACAACATAATAAACTATTTTATCAACGTAGTTTTCTCTTAGTCAAATTTAGGTTATGTTGGTTTGCTAGTTTTTAAATGTAGAAACTAACTTCTTGGCTAATGCTAAGTGACTTACAGGGAGCAAATAAAACAAATTGATAAAAACATGTACAAAAAAGAAAAAAGACTAAACACAGAGGCACCACACTTAAAAAGACATTATGTGTGGCAGAAATAAAATGCAAAGAATAGAAATATTTTACTGTATTGTAAGAGAAAAGAGTCAGTTCCAGAAAGATGATGGTAACGTCCCTCCAGAAAAAACTAAGTTGCCCTTTAACTGGAGATTTTTCACTTATTACAAGATGCACAGTGTTAAAAAAAAGAACAAAAATAGCTATGAATAGTGCTTTACAACTTCTCTGTCCTCTCTGGAGCTCTATTATTCTTATCATCATCATTATTATTATGATTATTTCAGTGACACTACAGGTGATCGTTTGCTGTCTCTCAATGAACAGGAAATAAAATCAACCTTAAACAGGACACAGTCACTGGGTTACACCGCCTGACTTTGATGGTTGCAGTCCTGCCCCTCGTGTGTGGTGATGTAAGAGAGAAGATCAATCACTGTCACGACGGCAAATAAAATCTCCCTCTGGAGGGCCGACCCATCAACCCTGTCTGCACAGAGACACAAAACTGCTGTTAAACACAGAAGACTGTTGTGGTTTGTTTACTGCACAGGCTCATGAACAAAGTTTCCCATGTCGTCCACAAATACAGGTTTTAGCTCAATGATGGAAAGAAAGAGCCATATGTGAACAAGATCCAAGAGAATGTAAATGTGTGATTGTAAATCAGTGTCTTTGGGTGTCATAACCAAAATGAAGCTTTGTGAATGACATTTATCAACCACACAATAAACAGCTCATTATAAAAATTATCTGCATATAAATGTCCTGCATAAACACTATTTAGGAAATGGATTTTCTCACATTGCGTTTGATTGTGAACCACCAGAGCAAAGTTATCAGTTTTGAGGATATGGGAAAGCTTCCCCAGGTTGTCTGTCAGGTGCACCTGAAAGCACAAGTGGAGGAAGATTAAACAAGCGTGTAAAAATGTTCATTATGTCATCAAAGGTCACCATGAAGAGCTCTGCACTCTCTGACTGACCTGTTTGAAGGCTTTGAGGAGCACCGCGCTGACAGCCGCTGAAAGTTCAACCTTCGCCGCCAACAGAGAGGACAGAATGGTTTCCAGAGTCACCATTCCCAGGATGGCCCTGTGGAAATACACAAAACCCACAAACTCCCAACAGACTCAGGTGACGAGAAGACTAACCCATCGTGTCTCTGTCTGCTTATTTCAACCAAATGTCAAGATTAAAAAAATGGGTAACCAAACTGGATGATTAATCAATGTAGTTTTTTACTAGAGTTTATCTTGAGACGAGATCCAACTTATATGGTTGGTTACACACTCAAATAAGGATACCTCACATGGGGATTTACACTGGAGGGACAGAGTTGTAATGTATGTGTATATACCCATCAGACGTCCAGCTGCCCACACACATCTTTAAACTACATCCCTGCAAAGTTTAACATCTCTGACAACAAGTGAGGCGGCAACACTGCTGGAAGTGTTAATAAAAGCATAAATAATCACTGAGGTTTTAAAAGCTGTGGGAAATACAAGCTCCACATGTTCATATTATTTATCTTTAAAAATATTTCAGTTGGGTAGTTATATAAAGATGAAAATAAGACAAAAAGATTAGACAAGACAAAGGTCACAGACAAAGTGTTAGAATCTCTTCCTGACACTGTGATGTCATCCCGAAATTCAATTTCCACCATCAACTCGAGAACAGAGCCACGTTTCAGTGTGAAATCTGAGATCAAAGTATGACCTGTGGAACATCTGCCGAGCATTTAGCTGCTCTGCATGAGCGAAGATGACGATACAGAGGATGAGATCTGTTTCTCTGAAATCTCCATGGAGACCACTGTTTGTGTTTATGCTGGAAGTTCCTGTCTTCTTCCTGTTTATACAAGGTCATATCCAAACAGAACATTCATAATACTAACCTGATATAGAGAAGAATAGACATACCCTGACTCAGTGACGACTGGTGCCTGATCCAGTGAGTTCTCCTTTAGGATCTCAATGGTTTTCTGGCAGGACACAGAATGTGTGATGGTGAGGGGGGCAGACAGGTGTAGACTCTGAACAGTCCGGTTCCACCACCTGCAAGACAGAAAAACAGAGGTTTTAACACCCATCTGCCCCGTCATACCTCCTCTGAGGGGTATAAGCTGTAGCTGATTTGCGGATTTTTGTTGTCGTTTTTTTACCAGGGTTTTGGGTCCATTTGAGCGTCCAAGCAGAGGAAGCCTTTCTCACACATCCACTGATCCCTCAGGAACTTTGACCTGCAGGTAGATACGGGTGAATTTGAAGAAGTCTGCTGAAGTTCAGCCAGACTTCCACCTAAAACACATCTGACTCTAGACAATCTGTTATTTATCAGGTGCATCACTGCTTTACGTCAGTTTTTCTTTTTTTAATGCTGACAGCTTTATTGTGGGATTTATTGATTAGGGATAGGACATGGCTGTAAAAAACGAAAGAAAGAAAGAAAGCATCCTAGTTGAAACACATGTGTCTCTTCCTCTCTCATTTCCTGTCACTGCTGTTCTGTCCTTAATAATGGGAAAAACATCCACACAAAGGGTTTCAAAAGAAAGTGCTTTTATGTTAAATTCTTGTCTAACTAATGGCTGGTGGGAGCAACGTGATTACTGCTTTTAGCCAGACATAGCTCAGAGGAAGAGAGTCCAACTCTTTGAAACCATGAAGATCTCTAAACTGATTTAATCATTTCTACACACATTTACACATTTTTGAGGACAAAGCTAAAAACTATTGGATGGTCTGTGGTTAAATTTGGTACATATGTTCATTCACTGGCTTTTAAAGATTTTATTAAAATGTTCTTTTTAAAGGGGGAAAGATTATAAAGCATACATCTTTAATTATCTAAAAAACAAACAAACAAGAATGGAAGCAGAAATTTTAATACATTTTCTCTCTAATCCACACAGGATCAAAAGTATACGTACAAGCCCCTGGCCCAAAATCAGCAGCTTGAAGTTCAACTGAAAAGAGCAGCTTCCCCACATAGACAAGCCAAATGCCTTCTGAAGAAACGTTTTATGATCAGAAGGGACAAAAACTGAGCTATTCGGCCAGTAACAAGAGGAGTATTTGTAGGAATAAAGCTGAGGCTTTCACAACAAAGAACATTATAGCATCTGTCCATGCTCAAGGGTGTTTTGTGCCCAGTAGTGTGTATGGATGCACAAATAATGAAGAAGGAAAACTACCTCTAAATTCTGAAACTTTACATCAAATTAACAGCTAGATAAACTTGACCTGATAAAACCTGGACACATTAAGGTGTTCCAGCAGGACACAAACACACATCCAAACTGGTTTTGGAATGGAAATAGCAAGCTTGTGAAATGACCATCGAAAAGTCCTAACGTCAACCCTATTTAAAAAGTATTGATGTTCATGGGCATGATGAGTGCGTGTAAACGTCTGCCCACAACTGTATTTTTGAAGGCATGAAGGCCTGTGAGCACTCCAGACTCTCACTGGATTCAAAGTGTATCTGCCATTGTGTCTCGTACATATAGTTGCGGACAGAGTCAGGCAGGATGACCACACAGCGCTGCCCCTTCTCCAGCTGCTGAGCCATCTTCACAGCTGCTGCCATCGCTGAGCCAGAGCTGCCACCTTCAGCAAAACAGGCAAATCGATCATTTAGAGCGAACTGAGGAAGAGGTTGCTCATAACATACCACAACTCACTGATATGAACTTACCGCACAAAAGACCCTCCTCTCTGATCAATTTGCGGGACATAAGGAACGTTTCTGTGTCGGTTGATTTGTACCAAATATCCACAATCTGTGCAGATTCAACAGAGACGGGCGTTTAGCAAAAATACTCACTTTACAAATGTGCATGTTAACAAAAATACTCACAGATCTGTCCAGTACTGTGGGGATGAAGTCATATCCAATACCTTCCACTTCAAATGGAACCTTTTCACTTTTCTCCTCTGAGCCAACCAGAACAGAGCCTTCAGGATCCACACCGACGATCTAAAAATCAAATGAGAACTGAGGTAAGAGGCTCCAAACGGTGCAGGGTTGGAGCTGCCAATACATGGATTGCTTCACTGATTAATATAAATCTCAGTAAAACAAAACTTTTATTCCAGATTCTAGATAAGTGGGTTGGGAATCTCGCCTTGACATTTGGACATCTTTCCTTTAACTTTCGAGCAACACCAGTGAGTGTGCCGCCCGTGCCGGCTCCGGCCACCAACATGTCCAATTTACCTAAAAACAGAAACACATTTTCTTTTCCAAACTACAAAATATATATATTTTTGGGATTCAAATAAACACCTGTTCCATGAGGATTCGCAGTTACAGGAAAAACTATATACGCCTTCCTTCATTCATGTCAGTTTGACGTATAGATCTAAGTTCCAGGAAATATAAAACACACACCGTAAAACTGTAGGCAAATCATCACTTGTTACAACTAAGGTCTGCAAAAGATCTTCTCTGTTTGCACAAGACAAATCTTGCGCTACAGCAGCAGAAGACCACACTGGGTGTCACTGACAGGAGTGAATGGGAAACTTCTGCTGCCACATTCAAACGGTAAGGTCAAAATTTGGCATAAAAGATAAGATCATCTTGTGTTAATGGTTCAAGGTGGTGGTGGTTTAATGGTGTGGGGGGTCATTTCTTGAAAAAATTCAACTTCAAGCTAGAAGATGCATCAAAAATCAGAGTTTCTATCAGCTCGAACCATCGCACTGCTCCAGTATCTCCTCAGCCGTGGTGTCGTAGTGAGCCAGGGGGTTGCTTGCATTGCGATACTGGTCGAGGATTTGCGAGTTGGGGATCTCGTTCTTCAGGCGCCACGCCGTACGTATATGAGACTCTGGTGAATCAAAAGCCGCAGCTGTGGGTGTGCGGACAATTTCTGCCCCGAGAGCTTGCAGGACATGCACCTAGGACACAGGAGAGGATGAGACTTCAATAAATTCCTCACATTGAAAAGAAGAAGAAGAAGAAACAGAGCTACTTACCTTCTCCATGCTCATCTTCTCAGGCATCACAATGATGCAATGGTAGCCTTTTACTGCAGCTATGAGGGCGAGGCCAATACCTGCACAAAGAGCAAAATTTATTTAAATGACAGTTTTCCTTCATTATATAGTTATAATACAGCTGTCAGCGCATTCGCTCAAACTGATGTACCCGTGTTTCCAGAGGTGGGCTCGATGATGGTGTCTCCTGATTTAAGGACCCCGGCTCTCTCAGCGTCCTCCACCATGCGCAGGGCGATCCTGTCTTTCACACTGCCTCCTGCATTGAAGAACTCACACTTGGCCACTAAACACAGTCACCCGTTAAAAACAAAAAAAGATATACTGCATCAGGGAGTGTTCAAAGTTAATCCGAAAGGTTTGCATGACAAATTTAATATGCGTTTTAAATAACTAGGACTGAACCACTGCAGAGACAAAAATAATAGTTAATCTATTAACCTTTACCAGGTCACTGACGACCCATCCATGGTTGGTAATTTGAGAGGAAACATCTTAAAGCTTTTGAAATAAAACCTCTATATAAAACTCTAAACTTAGATGGCTCCCCAGTCACCCGCTAAAAGGTTAACAAGTATGAAAAGCATGCTTCTGTCATCTGTAACTAGATTCTGGTTCCCACGAGAATCTAGTTTTTACTTTGCCTTTATTTGTCCTGCTGAAAGTGCTTGTCTATGCCAGTCCATGTCTTTTATTTCCACAGAGAACAGTTCATGTCAGATCTCCTTCTGTAATCCTGACTGACTGTGTTTGAAGTAATTAGGAAATTCAATTTGTGGAGTGTGAGATCTGGATCTGCTCTTTTGCAAACTCATAGCAACACAGGGATAATGACATGCCTGCCAGCTACTGCATCAGCAACAACATGTTGTTAAGGTACCGGAACAAATATAAACTGTATTATTTCTCAAGTTTAGAGCTGCATTTTATTTGCAAAAGTTTTCTTTTTACTCTGTTGGATGACAGAACAAAAAGTCTTTCAGTCTCACCTCTCCATCCAGGGGAGCGAGCTGCCCCCTCATACAAGAAAACAACAGTTGCACAGTGAAAAAACATAAGGCCACCAGCTACATGATACTTCAAAGCTCCCTTTTTAACTGCTGAGCAGGAAGCCAAGAGGGACACAGTGGGATCAACAGCCCTAGCTTAAACAACGGCACCTCTTCCACTTGGATGCATCAACTTAACAACATATCCCCTAAAAGACGTTCTTTTACACAAATATGGTAAGCCAGGTGAGATTTCACTCTGTAATCTGCTGTTGCTCAGCTACAGTCTCATCCAAGCAGGGTTTTTTTCACCCCACTAAACACAGTAAACTTATCAGCTTTCTCGCTGCTTAGGAGGGAGAACAATAAAGCTGTTGTTAGGACATTTAAAGCATCTTCTATCCTGAAAATAAGAAGACTACACTCCTGCTCATTTTCTTGCAAGGACATATCAGTGTCATTTTGGGGTGAGCAAAGGGGACTATTGAGAGAGAAAACTTCACTTTCACATCCATAAATATCCATAAACCCATATCTTTTGGATTAAAGTTGTAGCTTTGCAGTACAAGTACATGGATAGCAGTCAGGTTAAGGATCATGTTATTTATTTATTAAGGTTAATGTCATGTTTTATATTCTAAAAGGTTTATTCTGTTTAAATGTGTTTTGTATAGTACTAAAACTTGTGTGAACCTTTCTCTAAGTTTCCTTTTCCTTTCTTTTTTACTTATTTATTTAATTAGCTTACCCTGTTGTGTAATATTCAAGCCTCTGCTTTTATAAGCAAACTTTCAATTAGACTTATTTACTTGAATGCAGAATAATAATAATAAAGATTTTGCAAAACCGTAAGCAAAAATAAGTCTTTTTTTTTAAATCATCTTCTTACTTTTACATAATTTGTCACATCTTTTACTCACAGATATCACACTTGAGCCCAAACTCTTTGGGGATTTTGTTCAAGCGAACCAGAGGTGTGTGTCCAATTTTCTCAAGGATGCTGGAGAGGATGCCGGAGGGCTTGGTGCTGTAATGTAAGAGATAACACACACTAGGAGATACCATACAGGATTTCATGTTCATTATATCTGATGAGAGTTTAACCAAAATTAGTGGAATTGTCAGAAATATCATCACAACATACACTCACTGGGCAATTTGTTAGGTACACCTTGCTAGCACTGGGTTGGTTTTCAAAACTGGCTTGAAAACCAACCCGGGAAACATTCCTCAAAGATTTTGGTCCATGTCGACATGATACTATCACACAATTCGATCACCTCACAAAGATTTTCTTTTAGATTGAGATGTGGTGACCTGTGAGCTGAGATCATCTGAGCTTTACAAACACTAAAGAGGGCAAAGTGTCAAAAAAAAAAAAACCCTGTACACCAATCCACCAACACAAAGTGCCAGAACCACTGATACATGTGATACATGGCAAGATGGAGCCATGTTTTCGTATTGTTTACATCAAATTCTAACCCTGCCGTCTGAGTGTGGTGGAAAAACATCACCATTTTCCCTCATTCTGATGCTTTGTTTGATCTTAAGCAGGTCATCTAGATCGTGTTTACATGCACTGAGTTGCTGCCATGTGATTGGCAGTTTACATATTTGCATTAACCAGCAGTTGAACAAGTGTACCTAATAAAGTGACACATCAGTGTATGTGGGACATCTGTTTGTCAAATCAGAATTAAATATTGCTGGTGACTCAACTCTGCTGCAAAGAGTGAAGTGGACAGAGTCACTAGTTTTATTTAAAGACACAGCGACCTCTTTATTTCTCCAGACTCTTACTGTGCTGAGTGGCTATGAGGCGACTCTGACATGGGCGCACCCAGCTTCCAAGTACATCTGCTGGGCAAATCAGGACGGAGCCACTTCGTCTCATCGGGAGTCTCGTCTGTGTTCTCCAGCTGAGTCTCAGTGAATGATTCATCCTTATCTTCACCATCAGCAGATAACCTGTTACAACTGTTCACAGCTGCTGTAGCACAAGTGACTTCTGCATTTGTTGGGTTAGCTGCAGATGTGCAAGGAGAAGGAACTTCTTCCAAGGATGCAGCACCAGAAACAGAGGGCATGGCTGCAGTGGGATGAGACATATATTATCATCAAGCTGTATTTTTTATTTTATCTAACCATGCATTAATTCAAAGACAACTAGCATTTAACAGTTGAGTTGATATCCTCCAATTATAATTTTAAGAATTTGTTGCTTCTTCTGTCTCTGTCTCCACATTCCATTAATCCAACTTTGTCTTTGGACAGTGGGAGAAAACCACACTGGTACAGTCTGGCCACCTACACTTCACACAGACAGGCCCAAGCTTGAACCTAAACTGTGTTGCTGTGAGGAGGGGGGGGGGGGGGGGGGGGGGGGGATCAGATCTTACATAATTTTCTAGTGTTTAATCAGTTTTTATATTTTTTGCTCATTTATATCACAGCTCCACAGTCAGTGTTGGGGAGTAACGGAATACATGTACCACCGTTACGTATTTAAAATACAATATAACTGTATTCCGTTACAGTTACCATTTAAAAAGGTGGTATTTAGAATATAGTTACTTTGTTGAAATAAATGGATTACACGGCGGTATTTTCCTGTTTCATATTGTCCTGGGTCAGGACTGTTTGGGTTTTGTTTGACAGCTATGTTCCAGGCGGCAGCATTACGGTTGCCATGGTTACAGGGTGACGCTCTCTGCCACTGTGTGTTTCCTGGATGAGAGAGCGCCTTTTTGTTGTTGTTGTTGTTGTTGTTGTTGTTGTTGTTGTTGTTGTGCTAAGCTACAGAATGCTACAGGCATAGCCCTAAAGAATGTAGCCTCATGGGCAGTGTAGTCCGTGCTGCAGGGAGAATGGACTGCCATACCCGCAGTGTTGGGAAGGTTACTTTTAAAATGTATTCCATTACAGAATACAGAATACATGCCCCAAAATGTATTCTGTAACGTATTCCGTTACGTTACTCAATGAGAGTAACGTATTCTGAATACTTTGGATTACTTAATATATTATCATGCTGTTTACAACTACGTGAATGTACTATTGCTGTGATTTATTACTGTTACTGAAGGTCCACGGCTCCGAACCGTAGTAAAGGGACCTCTGGCTAATACGGTGGGTTCTGTGTCGGGCTCGTAGCGAAAACTAGCTTAACTATGTTGTCTGGGTCACCTTTGCTTGCGAGAGACAGAGAGGCGTTGAAAGGCTGCTCCAACAGAACTTATTATTTTTGGAGGAAAACACGAACACGGTGTACAGTCGAGTCTTAATAGCTTACTTACAACTGGGCTCGTCAGGCACTCTTCTTGGCTGCAGTGGTTATTATTATATTTACATGCTTCCAGCTCCGTTTTTGCTCGATGACAGCTCGTACATTTCCTTTTTCTCCCTCCCTCGCTCACAGACACATAACGGGTATGGCAGTCCATTCTCCCTGCAGCACGGACTACGCTGCCTATGATGCTACATTCTTTAGAGCTATACCGGTAGCATTCTGTCTATTAGCTTAGCACAACAACAACAGGCGCTCTCTCACCCAGGAAACACGCAGAGAGAGAGCGTCACCCTGTAACCATGGCAACCGTAACGCTGCCACCTGGAACAACAGAACGTAGCTGTCAAACAAACCCAAACAATCCTGACCCGCAACAATATGAAACAAGGAAGTACCGCCGTGTAATCCATTTATTTCAACAAAGTAACTGTATTCTAAATACCACCTTTTTAAACGGTAACTGTAACGGAATACAGTTACTCATATTTTGTATTTTAAATACGTAACGGCGGTACATGTATTCCGTTACTCCCCAACACTGCATACCCGTTATGTGTCTTTGAGCACGAGGGAGAAAAAGGAAGTAGAAAAGTACAGCTGTCATTGAGCAGAAACAGGAGCTGGAAACATGTAAATATAATAATAACCACTGCAGCCAAGAAGAGTGCCTGAGGAGCCCAGTTATAAGTAAGCTATTAAAACTCAATTGTACACTGTGTTCCTGTTTTCCTCCAAAACAATAAGTTCCATTGGAGCAGCCTTTCAACGCCTCTCTCTATCTCGCTAGCAAAGTTGACTCAGACAACAAAGTAAAGCTAGTTTTCGGCTATGAGCCCAACATGGAACCCTACATATTAGCTAGAGGTCCCTTTACTACGGTTCGGAGCCGGACCTTCAGTAACAGTAATAAATCACAGCAATAGTACATTCATGCAGTTGTAAAAAGCATGATAATATATTAAGTAATCCAAAGTATTCAGAATACGTTACTCTCATTGAGTAACAGAATACATTACAAAATACATTTTCGGGCATGTATTCTGTAATCTGTAGTGGAATACATTTTAAAAGTAACCTTCCCAACACTGCCCACAGTGCAGTGCTTTACACATCTGGCTAACAAGCAAAAGCACATTTTTGCTCCAGAATCAAAATCAAAACATGAATATGAATTGGAAAAATTATGATAGACATTCTCCCCGATGGGCATTTGCTTCAGTAAACAACAAATCGATTTATTTAATAATTTAAAAAGTGATAGCCATTCCTTGTTTCACATTATGCAACTTCAGTTTTTAGGAATTACAAGCTAGACAATTAATAGATAAAAGGCCTTTAAATTTAATAGTGTCAAATATAGTTAAATATGTTCATGTTTTCTCCCGACATAACAATACCTCACGACTAGCATAAAATAACAACGTTGTAATAACGTCGTAACATCTCAGCAGGTAAACTTGGGCTCTGTTTTCCTGATAACGCACAAGTGAGTTCAGCAAAGCCTGGAAATAAGAACAAAAACAGTCTTTCCCCAGCTGTGCACCAGAGTACTGAATCTCCGCTGTGTTTAAAGCCATTCATATTGAGCAACACGAAAAGGGCAGTGCACTCACCTGTGTGCCGGACATGAACCCCTGCAGCTGTCTGATGGACACCTGAGTTCTCTGCGCTTTATTTTCAGGTCCCCATCCGCCAATCAGCGCACAGTGATTGGTCTGCAGCGTGGACGCAATGAATGTTCAGCGATCACAGGATGTTTTTTATAGAACTGTTTTTACTTCAAGATGTATCTATATTTTCTACCGTTACTATCCAAACATACAAAGAAGTCTCTCACACAGTAGGGTTTAGCAGTGGGCTTTCAGTTTCACGGTTATGTGGTTTTGACTGTTACAAAGAAGCCATTTCTGAGAACTTTCATATAGTTTATATATAACTTCAAATTAACGTGTTTTTAATCTGTAATTTTACATCTATACAGATTTTAAGCCTCTGAAAATGGGGCATTCCTAATTTAAATGAATTTAAAGGTCCGGGCTTCAACCGCATAATGATTGTTTGATTTAAAATCACAAAAACTGCCACTCTCCTAAAATATATTGTGGCGTGAAGAATATATACTACGTTTCTGGCATCATTGCTGTTCACAGTGTTGCTGATGGGCATCATCAAAAAAATAATAATCAGAGAATCTGGAGAAAGTTTTGTTTGAAAATCTGTAGTGGATGCCCGTGATGTTTGGGTCTTTGAAATGCATTAAAAGCAGACATGGAAATCACTGTCTGTGAATGCAGTTCACCGTACCAACCACAAAAGCTCCATCGTGTAAAGAAAATGCGTGAACGTGATCTAGAAACGCTGCTGTTTTCACTGAGCCAAAGATCGTTCAAAATGGACCGAGCCAAAGTGGAAAACTGTTCTGTGATCAGATGAGCACATCCCCCCCCCCCTTTCCCCCCTCTTCAGGGAAGGCCTTGCGTATTTCAGCAAGATAATGCTAAACTTCATACAGCATCTATACAACAAACATGGCTTCACAGTAGAAGAGTCCACGTGTTGAACTGGCCTACTTGCAGTTCAGGCGTTTCACCAAATGAAAACATCTGGAGCATTATGAAAAATAATGATGACAAATACAACAAAGAAGACCTGGGACTGTCGAGCAACTTATCCTCTATGAAACAACAATGGAACAACAGTCCTCTCCCAAAAGTCCAGCATCTGGGTCCTGGACAACGAAGCTAGCTCGGCACATTCGGTGATATCTTCACATTATCTGAATCAACTTACCTGTAACCTGCACAAATCAAATCAATGAGCGGCCACACGAGGCTGGTTATCAACTCGATAGATTAACCCTGGGTTTCCCTGCGCGTTCACATGAAAGGGGTGGCGTTGGCAGAATCTGACCAATCACAAGCGGTGCGACTGACTTCAGAGAGATAAAACTATATTATAAGAGGTTAGAAGGACGGAGAAGAAGGTTAATAGAATTCAATATTGCTGAAATTACAACTCCATCGTAAAGTCCTTTAGGGATTATAATAAATAATAGTCAGTTTGTATAGGGCTAAAAATTAATCTGTCCTCATGTGTTTCATTGATGCCTCTAAGGCTTTTGATCGAGTGAACCACAGAAAACTTTCTGATAAATTGAAGACACGGGGAGTTCCTCAATACATCGTGAGGATTCTCTCTTACTGGTACGCTCATCAGAACATGCAGGTTAAATGGGGAAGCAGTATTTCTGCCCCCTTTGGTGTCAGCAATGGTGTCAGACAGGGTGGGATTTTGTCTCCAATTTTATTTAATTTATATGTTGATGATTTGTCCATACAGCTGAGAGCCTGTAACACTGGGTGTATATTAGGTAAAACATTGATAAATCATCTTATGTATGCAGATGACCTGGTTGTTTTTAGTCCAAGCAGTGCTGGATTACAGGATCTTCTTAATGTCTGTACTGAATATGGTGTGCAATATGACATTGAGTACAATGCTGCTAAAAGTGCTGTTTTGATATGTAGAACCAAGCAGGATAAACAGCTAAATTTCCCTTTGTTTAAACTGGCACACAAAACTCTTGAAGTTCATAAAAAGGTGAAATACCTCGGTCACTTTATTACTGAGCAAATGAATGATGATGATGACATGTACAGACAACGATGCAAGCTCTATGTGCAGGCAAATACTATTGCACGCAAATTCAGCTTTTGTTCACTTCCAGTTAAAGTGGCTTTGTTTAAAGCGTATTGCACACCGCTATATACTGCCCCCTTGTGGTCATCCTACAAACAATGTAGCATGCTGAAGCTGCATGTTGCATATAATGATGCGATGAGAATCCTTTGCAGGATACCTAGAAGGGGTAGTGCCAGCCAGATGTTTGTAGCTGTGGGTGTTTGGACTTTTAAAGCACTTTTAGGAAAGTTAATGTTCAATTTTAGAGAACGACTGGATGGTTCGAGTAACAGTATAATTTTAGCACTTACAGATCCGACAGTGAGTGGTTCCCGTTACTCATCCAGTCTGAGAAAGCACTGGTTAAAGTGTTTGTGTATTTATTAATTTATTTTAAGTAATTGTGTTTTATGTATATTATGGTTTTATATTTTTACAAATGCTTTATATACTTATTTATATACTTATATATATTTAATGGTTTATACCTTGTGTTGGGGAGGGGGGGGGGGGGTGTTTCTGTCTTGTTTTTATGGACATGAAGTCTGCCAATAAAGATTGAATTGAATTGAATAAATATATATATTTTTAAATCTTTATGTATTTGTTGTTTAAAGCGGAACAAAATCCAGAATCTGCGCAAATTTGATGAGGTCAGCAAACACAAATAAATGCTCTATTTTGACATCGTGTATTTATAGAGCGATAATACTGTAAAATTATTTTCCAGAGAGCTGATTGGTCAGTAGGGTGATTTCATACCAGCGGATATCTAATCTTAAAACTACAACCGGCTTCAGAGCAGGTTATGGTCACAGCATAGGTTTCCATGGAGATATTCCTCCTTTAAGAAGTGAACCACCTTCAATGTGCAGGAAACGCAGAGTTAATCCTGAAATTAGCTGGATAAGACAAAAGTGCTTCATAGTATGGGCCTCTGGTCTCAGTTCCCCACGGAAGAGGATTAGGGCAAACAAAAAACAAAAACGTGGGCACATCTTTTCTTTTTTTCTCCTTTTCCAGATTAAAGTCAGAATTCTGACTTTTTTCTCAGAATTCTGGAAAAGAAGAAAAAGGACATACCCATGTTTTTCCCCTCGGTGGCCCTAATCCTCAGCTGTAGTTTAAACATTCAGTTCTATGTTCTACTGTGAATAACACAAACAAACAAATGTTCTCATGAGATTCGCAAATCATTGCATTGTTTTTATTTACATTTTACACAGCCGGATATCGTTTTATCCGCCTATGAAACGAATGATCCAATTTCTGTCTACAGCCTATATGAGATATAAAATCTTGAATCACATGTAATAGAAATGGAAGTAACTATGGCAGCAGAAATGAGTGGGCAAAAAAGAAAGAAATTATCCTGGATCATGAACTTCTTCATGACTAAGTTCAACAACACATTACGTGTGAGGAATAATGACTCATCAGTGGCTATATCTGATTTTGAAATGAATGCTTACTATGAAATATGAAATGAGACTCAGTAATCATTATCGTTTGGTACAAATTTAAATTTAATGAAGTGAAAGTCATTTTCAGAAATCAAGAAAAACCAAACTCCTCAGTGGATTCACATCTTCGAAACAGCTACCTTTCAGTTAGTCCCAAAACAGATCTGCAAGGGTACAAACTTAAAAAAAGACAGGGATGAACACAGGGAGGGCAAGTAGTCACTGCTCGAAGTTCAGAATCGCCCCGAACGTTCTCTGTCTCTGGAGCGACGTCTCTCATGGTCACGGCCGCCTCCTCGACCCCTGTCCCTGTCTCTTTCCCTGTCCCTCGAGCGAGACCGCCTGTCTCTTGACCGAGACCGAGACCTGATGCGGCTGTAGGTGTGAGGAGGTAGAGGATTAGGAACTGTGACAAAATGTGAAACATCCGATGGTTTAACGACGTGCCTGAGATGCAAAGTTTGTACCTCTTCCTTCGACGGCCGTAAAGCTCTCTCCTCAGCTCACGTGAGATGGGTTTCAGATGCATGAAGTTACAGAAACCACCACGAGTGCATTCCCTGAGGAGAGAGCACACAAAGCATATGAAAACCAGGGCAGCAAGAATCAGAGAACTCAGAGGACATATTTCACCCATCTCTCTACTATACTGGCTTCTCTTCATTGGTTCCCTCTTGAATCAAGAATCTAATTTAAAATAATTCACATACAAGGTCTTAAATAATCAGGCCCCATCTCATCTTAAAGACCTCATAGTACCGTATCACCCAAATAAAGCACTTCACTCTCAGACTGCTGGTTTACTTGTGGTTCCTGGAGTAGTTAAAAGTAAAATGGGAGGGAGAGCCTTCAGCTTTCAGGTCCCCTTCTCTGGAACCAGCTACCAGTTTGGATTTGGGAGACAAGACACCTGCTCTACTTTTAGGATTAGGGTTAACACTTTTCTTTTTTGCTAAAGCATATAGTTAGGGCTGGATCAGGTGACCCTGAATCCTCCCTTAGATATGCTGCAATAGCTGTAGGTTGCTGGGAGATTCCCATGATGCATTAAGTGTATCCTTTTCATTCCCCGTTCTTTCTCTCCAATCACTATGACTTTATACACCACTCTCCATTTAATCATTAGTTATTATTAATCTCTAGCTCTTCTATAGAATCTTCTAGAACCTGGTTTTGCTGGAGGTGTCTTCTCATTAAAAGGGAGTTTTTCCTTCCCACTCTCGCCAAACCACTTGCTCACAGGGAGTCATCTGATTGTTGAGTTTTCTCTGTATTATTTTAAGGACTTTACCTTACAAGATAAAGCGCCTTGAGGCAACTATTGTTGTGATTTGGCGTTTTATAAATAAAAATGAATTTAATTTAATTACTTTTCCCAGGAACAAACAGAAGCTTCTAGTTAGAAATTTTACCTTGAACTTAAAAAAGAAGTACTCATGAGTGAACTGTGACAGTGACTTTCATTAGGCGCACCATAAATAGGATACCAAACACTGCTTTAAACTTTAAACCTCTAAAATGAATCAGCTAATTGGCAAATAGGTTTTACTTGTGCTGATTAAATGATCAGAAATTGCCGAACTGATCTGAGTTTCTGTTTCTCTCCAGCACAATTTTTTTTTTACAATAAATAAATACATAAAACAAGGTAAAATAATCAAAACTGGCCAAACCTATACCGAACAAGAATTTCACCACTGCTAAACAATATCATATTTCTACCATCCTCACTTTAGTTCACTAAAACAATTAAATACTGGAATATTGGAAACACATAGCTGGTTTTGCAAATGAACTCAATGTTGGAAAAAAACAGTTTAGGACACTGTCTGAAGCTGTCCTTTATTACATGTGGTACACAACATTAAACAACTGGAAATACTGTGTTGGCTTTGGCTGAAGCAGCTGGCTAAACAGAGCGAATAATGCAACGGGGGAAAAAAAAGAAAAAAAGACCAGGCATCTGCTCACTAGCTGTGAATTTACCAAACTATTATAATCTGACTCTGTATCAGAAAGCTGGCCCAATCTGACTGTGTTGGATATTCCTGTTCTGGACCCTCTGTAAGGCCTTTTGGGGTTAAATACAGCTTGTAAGCTGTTTCCTTTGATGTAAAACTCACCCGATCTCATACTGGCGACAGCAGGCTTCTCTAAAGTCTGTGACAGGAGACAGCTCAGCATGGATGGGCTGTCCATTAAACCACCGATTGTTTAGGTCTATGACAGCCTTCTCAGCGTCCTCCTCTTTACGAAACTAAAAACAGAGATGGCAGTCGAAGAGAAAAGTTATGTCAGTGGATCAAAGCCAAATTTCACTACATTTCAGGGAAAGTGGAAGCCTGACACTCACCTTCACATACACGTTTCCAACTAGGTGGTCACCGAGGTTGTCACATACGTTCATTTCCTCCACTTCGCCGTACTTTTCTTCCATCTCTGTGAACACCTCCTGTGAGGAAATGATAGAGAAGTCAAGTCTGATGTTATGTGCGCACAGTGTTGGGAGTAATGGAATACATGTACCGCCGTTACTCATATTTTGTATTTTAAATACGTAACTGTATTCCGTTACAGTTACCATTTAAAAAGGTGGTATTTAGAATACAGTTACTTTGTTAAAATAAATGGATTACACGGTGGTATTTTCCTGTTTCATATTGTCGTGGGTCAGGACTAGGGCTGGGTATCGTCACTGATTTCTAGAATCGATTCAATTCCAATTCACAAGGTCCCGAATCAATTCGATCCACTATTTGATTTAATTCGATTCGATTCAATTCGATTTGAATCTGGGAAATTTTGACAGTCAGAAATATTATAATTCAGATCAGTACATTTACATATTTTTGTATCTATAAAAAGGAAGCTGACACACACAAGACTTTATCAAAGGTGTGAGCATCACAGCAGATGCCTTTGTGTCAAAGTAGCTGAAGATAAAACACAGAAAAACATGAAGGTGATTTTTCTGGCCTGGGATTTTATAAAAATATTCTGCAGTACATCAAAAATGAAAGAAAACCGTTAACCAACACATGAACGTTACCTCTGAAGTTACAGCGGTTTTATTAGAGACATGGCTAAGCGTTTTGCATTTTGCATAATTTTAAAAAGTTTAAATTTGTTCAGAAGCCTATTGAATGGCAGAAATTAGGTTTTCTTTTGGGAAGTATATAAAACGGGAAAAAAACGTCGGCCGACAGCGCTGTAAACAACGGTAGACTTGTGCGTAACAAGCAAGCGAATAATGAAGAAAACAGATTTTTAGATGGGAAACTGTTCTTGAAGTACAGAGAGAGAGAGAGAGAGAGAGAGAGAGAGAGAGAGAGAGAGAGAGAGAGAGAGAGAGAGAGAGAGCTGTGCATCGTGGTCGAAGCAAAACAGCAAAAGTCAGAGTGAATTCATGACGATGTTTATGTGAAGCGTACTTTTGCTGCTGGTTCGGTCAATATTGTTTGGAGAGAGATCAAACTAGCAGCTTTAGAATCAGCGCATAAAGGGCGTAAACACAAAGCACGGACCTGCTGATCAGAATCAGCAAGCTGTCGGCTTTCAGCCCCGACTGTGAGAAAGGCGACATCTAACTGATTCTGATCCGCGGGTTGCACTGTGTGTTTAAGTACTTGTGCAGAATCCGTGTACCTGCTCTCATTTACTGTTTTAGCTGTTTGGTGGTTGTTGAAATTTTGTGAGATTTCACCAGAGATTCTGGCATTTCGGGCAAAATACATTTATATTAAAAAATTGATTCAGGATTTTAATGAATCGATTTTACGTTATCCAAGCCAGAATCTATTTTAATCGATAAATCGATTATAAAAACCCACCCCTAGTCAGGACTGTTTGGGTTTTGTTTGAGAGCTATGTTCCAGGCGGCAGCGTTAGAGTTGCCATGGTTACAGGGTGACGTGCGCTCTCTGCGACTCTGTGTTTCCTGGGTGAGAGAGAGTGCCTTTTTGTTGTTGTTGTTGTTGTTGTGCTAAGCTACAGAATGCTACAGGCATAGCCCTAAAGAATGTAGCCTCATGGGCAGTGTAGTCCGTGCTGCAGGGAGAATGGACTGCCATACCCATTATGTGTCTATGAGCACGAGGAGGGAGAAAAAGGAAGTAGAAAAGTACGAGCTGTCATTGAGCAGAAACGGGAGCTGGAAGCATGTAAATAATAATAACCACTGCAGCCAAGAAGAGTGCCTGACGAGCCCAGTTGTAAGTAAGCTATTAAGACTCAATTGTACACTGTGTTCCTGTTTTCCTAAGATAGTTAACCCAAGCTGTTCCCCATATCCAGTATTTATCTTAGACTAAGCAAACTGATTGCTGGTTGACAACATGAGAAATACTTCACAAGGGAATGAATTACCTCAAAAAACTCATCATAGTGCTCCTGCATCTCCGTGTCACTGATGGTACCTAGTGGTTAGAGATAATTCACAGTTTCAGCAACAAATACTAAGTTGCATAAAATAATTGCTTGCAATGACATCAATGGTCAGTTCACATTAACTGCTCGTTTTCAGGTGGTAAATGTAATTAAAGTGCAAATGTATTTCTTTAATAGGTGTGAGTTAGCATTCAAAATATCTGATAAATGAAAATTAAAAAAAGGAAGAAGAGACATGAGAAACACCCTTAAACAGAGTCATGAGTGGCACTGGCAACATATGCTTGGAGCAAGAAATTAGGAGCTGATCTGGGCAGAGCCAGGGAGAGCTCGCATCTGTTTGGGAAATTTGTTTATACTTTATATGCTTGAAAGTAAATAAAACATATCCGCAGATATATTTAAATATTTTAGATTTTAATATCAGCAAATATCATTATCAGTATATCGGTCTTAAAATCCCTGTACGCAGAACGCTCTTTCAGACTAAACCTCAGACTCTAATGTCTAATTTGTCTGTGATCCAAACAACACAAGTTAAACCAAGATAACCTTTAAATGTAACAAATGTCGAATAAGATTAAAAAAACAGCTAACCAACAGTTTGTTATAAATAACAGAATAAATAAATCCAGTGAATAAGTGCTTAAGATGTAGACATGAATAATCTATACACAGTGTAAATGTTGCTATATTCCAGACAGAAGACACTTTTCAGTTGGCGTGTTTCTGTAAGTACAGCTAACACATTGATTTTAATTAACTATGTAAATAAAAACATTAGAAAGGGCTTGATAAGCTTCGCTTCATTGTGTCACTTTAAACCTCAACTGCTGCCTACTCGCAGCAGCACGGTTGGCAAACAGACACAACATGGGTAAAGGTCAATAAAAAATAAATAACTTTTCAGACACTAACACTAAATTTTTAATAATAGTAATATTTTAATATATATTAATAATAATAATAGTAATAACGCATACTTTATCAATCCTGTAGGAAATTGCTAGTCCTCTACATTTAACCTATTCACTCAGTGAAGCAGTGGGTATGGTACCTTGCTCAAGGGTACCTCAGAGGAGCCATTCGGTGGTTCTAAACCCCTGACGTTCCGATCATGGGGCGAATACTCTACCCACTAAGCTATCTCTGCCCTATTTTCTTTTCTTCTTTTTTTACTTACAGGTCAGGCCGTCCACAGACTGGGCGCTGTTCTGGGGGTTCCGGTAAATGTTCAGGAGGGCAATCGTCTGAAGCACAAACGTTGATGATGATGATGAGCACTTATACACATTGGGTATCAAATTATAATATTTAGCAGATCAAGCCAATCCCAAAATCAAAAATTTTGATTGTAAAGTACACTTTTAGTTTGTGTGCAGTTTATTAACTCTTATCTGCCATTTCTGTGAGGTCTGTGCTGCTCTTTTATCAATTTAAATACTAGAAATAAAACTGGGGGATCGGCAACTTACCTGGCTAAATGTCGGCTTATTGTGTAATCTGGAGCAGCGGTCACCATGTCGGCAGGCACCAATTTTAAAATAAAAAGAGCAGTTCACCCTGTAAAACAAAATATATTATGAGCACTGAAAAATGGGAGGCTGTGCTCTGAGGTCAGGTAAACATAAAAACAATGTTTATTAATATTTCTGAATCCAAAAAAAAAACAAACAAACTGATAGCCTAAACGATCTAGATGGGACTAGAAGACATACAACACATAACAAATAACATTAAAAAGAACAAGTATGGAAAACCCTGTGAACTCCTGGTAGTTTACATGACTACTGACATTATTTCTTATTTCATTGTATCTTCTTCCAGCTGCTCCTACCTCAATCTGCCTGTCCTCCCTCACATTCATCAATTGTCTGTTGTTTTCCTCTTTTCCCTCTTTCCTAGCAGCTCCATATTCAACATCCTTTGTCCGGTATTTTCACCATGTCCAAACCATCTTAACCTTGCTTCTCTATCGTTGTCTCCAAATCACTCAACTTGAGCCATCCTATTTTACATATATACTAATTTCTAATCCTGTCCATCAAGGTCATTCTCAATGTCAATCTAGCATATTCAACTGTTTTTTTTTTTGTCAGTGCCATTATCTCCAAACCATACATCATAGCAGGTCTCGCCCCTGACACTCCTCCTGCCTGCACACTCTTCTTCAACTGTTGTTTCGGATGACTGTATGGCCCAATATTTCAGAATTGTTTATCATACTGAAGAAAGTACGTTTCCATCACCTTCGAGTTGTACCATTTACTTAAATGGTAAATTTCAAAATTCTATTGTACAAAAAAATCAGCTCAATTTCTTCAAGATCGCCCTGCTCTAATACACCCAAACTACTGCTGGTTACACATTACACTTTCACTTTACATGATCATTTAACTCAGTATTGAACCGTTTTCACTCAGTATTATTATTAAAAAAAATGTTAATAACAACCCATGAAGTTTTACACGTTTTCATTTCAATGTCTGCTTTACATTTCTACGAGGCTACGTTGCTTCATTGGGCATAAAAACGCTTTTTTGTTGGCGGTTCAGCAAATTAACTGTTACAACTCGGAAAGAGGACAATAGAAAACAGTACAATGAATAAAATAGCGGTCTAGACAAATTACAAAGACGAAGTTTATTTACCTAAATGCGATTAAGGAGCACTTGTAGTATGTTGGAGGTTTCCATTGTTTCAAACACGTGTGAGTTTTACAAAGTATGATATTTGTTAACGCCAATAAAGGGTCTAGTTTGTGCACCGCTTACGCTCAACTTTGATTAGTGAATTTACTATATTTTCATTTAAAGTTACCCGCTGTGATTGCTTTCTGACCAGCTCAGCACTGTTCATCACCCAGATGTTGCTAGCTAGCTTTTAGCACGAGCGGCGCGGTTTTTCACTTGCGAAAGCTAGCATATCGCGCTAGCAGATAAAGCCACAGAAGCCTAGCCAGCTGCATGCTGTAAATACCACGAGACCAAATACTGTCAGTAAAAAGTAGCCATAGGATAAACAGATGAAAATTAAGACTGAAATTACCAAGTTAACATTAAATACTTACTTATCTTTTTCTGTCCCAAAAATGGATGCTAGGTACTCCGCCATCTTGGCTCGCTTGTAGCGTCAACAATTGTATTTCCGGTAAAGGGCCTCCAAAGTAAAAGCCTAACCTCTGTCTGCGCTAATAATAAAATAATTTAACAGTTTATAAGGCACCCATGCATAGTATATTTGTAAAATTATTATTATTTGCCAGCATAGGGAACTGTCATTTAAATGTAAAATGTAAAATGTGCTCAACTGCATAATGGTGGCATCATTAAGTGAAATTATCCACTGTACAATGAACGGTTAAAATTTAGTTATTTATGTGTGGCTCAAGAGTTAAAGTTTCTTTTGTTTCTTGCCCCTTTTCTGTTTTTTTAAGACTAGAAACTCCCAAAATATTCCTCAACAGAGAAAAATCATTTATATTTGTACAAAAGCCCCATACTCTTACAGATTTTACATCTGATTATTTTTTTTATATCCAGCTAATTCGACCCTTAATCTAGCAAATCTAGAGTTGACATATTTCAGAATTCACTAATCAACTTAAACTTGTTTTAAATTCTGATAAAACGAGGTCTATATTATACACAAGCTTATTTAAAAGTATCCAGCCAGTCCATATTGAAACAAAATGAAACTACTGATTCTTATGGATGTTTAAGACTCTGCCTGGATGCTAGTCTCATTTTTAAGACCCATGTGGAACACCTATGAAGAGAATTAAAAGGAAAGATTGGATTCATATTTTGAAACAAATTCTGTTTTTCAATCATTAGTCATCAAATAGCTTTAGAAGTCACAATTTTGTCTCTGTGTTATTATGGTAATATTGCTAATATGCATGCTTCTGCATCCATCTTCAAGTTTCTTGATTCGGTCTCACAGTTGTAATTTATCAAAGCTGAATCTTTTCTTATTCAACCTTGCTGTAATATGAAAAGGTGGTAGCATTGTGTGATGTTTATTTCCAAAGTTATACTGCAAAGATTGCCTGATTACCTCTGCTCTTTGATTACTATTAAATCAAAAATTAGATTTAAATGGAACAAGCAACAAGTCTCTGATTTCACTGGATCTGCATCTGTCTGAATCCCCGTATTCTTTTTCTTTCTGCACACAAACATTTTTTAAAAGATCTCAATCTCAATGCATCAACCTGTTTAAATGCAGGATTTAACAACAGTTCACATGTATCTGTGTGTATTTGTTTTCCTTAGAAATGGTTTAATAATTTATCGATTTAGCTTTCATGATTACATCATTAAAAAAAAAACAAAATGATAAATTACTGCAACATCTAACACCTTGAAATACATGAAAATGAAACACAAAACTGACTTGCAATGTTTTACAAATAAAATAAGAAAACATGAATCCTATGGACTTCATCAGGAGATATTTATTTAGTAATCTCTATATTTTACATGTCAAAACATTACAGGGAATCAAAAGGAAACATAACCACATGTTTAGTGGATAGATTGGCTGGTCCATTGCATTATGTTTGCGGCGAAAAAATGAACAGCAAAAACACATGTAGGGTCTATTCCAATCAAAGTACAATTAGAATAACACTTTAACGATTTAGCTTTCCTATTAGTTATAATCCCATCAGTTATAATAATGCACATCAATATAGTCATGGACAAAAAACTGAAACTAGACCCTGAAAAGTAAAGTTTATATATTTACTTACAATGTCATGTTTGATATAAAGCACTTTTCACAGACAGACAGTCACAGTGTTCTGTACAAAATAAAAAGTAGGAATAATCAGAAATAAAAAATAATAGCAACTTAAAATGCAGTTTAAAGCAAAAAATAACCCAACATGTTAGAAAAGAGAACACCAAAAAAAAAAAGCGAGAATAACATAATAATCTTAGTAGAAATCTGCGTTTTACAGAGGTGGTGTGTGTCAAAAGGGGAAAATTCAGCCTACTCCTAAAAGGAAAAAGAAGTTGAGATAGGGGATCATCTGGGGATGCATACAGCTCATTTCTTTGCCCAGAGGAACTGTTGCAAACATTTGAAATAGCCCAGTACAAAACTTATACTTTTTCACACGCTTTTCAGAACTGAAAACAGTCTGTAGCATACATTAAGGAGAAAAAATCAGTTACGGGAGGGCATGGTTGCAGTAAATAATTAAATTTATGGTAACATTTTTCAAGAGACCTTTATATTTACAGTTGGTTCTATTAAAAGGCAGTTTTATTTAGCCATTAATGCCAATCTAGTCAGGATACATCTGGACTGGACATTTGTTCCTAAATTGCCACAAAGTTGGAGCTGAGAAATGCACGTCCAGCTAGTATGGAAACATTTAGCTGGCGGTTTTTCACTACACACACTTTAAGGTAACTACAGTCTCTCCGGTTAGTCTCCGCCCCTCCTCAGATTGAGTGTAGTTGGCTAAAAACTTGCATGATATCACTCGACTGTGTGCATTTTTTTGCCGATTATCTGCCACAATAGAACATCAACATCTCTGAAGGTCTAAATTTTAAGAGGTATGATTATTTCAGAGACAGATATGCTTGTTGTGAGGAAAATGTACCACACCGTCGTCACGTTTGTTGTATCTGGGGTGTTCCCGCTATTTTATGTAGCTCAAGCAGCAAAGCTAACCTAGCTAGCGTGTTGTTGATTCCTAGTCAGCCTGCTGGGAAGAGGCCGCCCACCTACGAGGCAGAAACCCACAGTATTAGCCAACTTCCACAAAGGCTAGGCTAACGCTGGCTCCCTCGGACTTTTGCTTCCTCTTCGGCTTGAAGATAGAAATAACGTGGGTTGTTATAGCAGCCGCTAGTTAGCTGTTTTGCTAACAGCACAGTGGAGAAGCTGCGTACTGTCGCGGTGCTGATTACCGTCCAACCACAAACTCAGGGTGGGTATAATTCCATACGCGGTGAAACTGATTTTTTTAGTTCTTTCTTCCCCTTATTATCCATTTACACGTCTAAACGAGCGTTGTTTCAGTGTATCTCGGTCGCTTTCCTCTAAAACTTGTCGTTGGATCGATCATCGCTGCTCTCGGAAGTCTTGCAACGCTGTAAAACCTTAGCCAGGATTTCCGGCTCCTTTCCATTTGCCCTATGCTGTTTTGTTTCCGTTTATTCTATTTCCGTTTTAAAAGTTTTCTACGTGCAGAGTTAAAGTGTACTAGATTTGCTGAAGTTACGAAGCACTCGGAGTTTATAGGATATTTTCACGGTTGTTTAGCACGCCGGGATCGATGGTTGTGTAATGCAGCTGCCTCGCCCCGCGTTGCTATATTGAAGCTAACTTGTTTTTTTGAAGGCCTGCTTCACTGTACACGTGTAGCCTAACGCATAAATTTGAGTTGGGTGAATTTTTTCAACACGTTTTTTGGACGTGTAGTTATACTTGGTTACTATTTTCTGTAACTACTGGCCTACTAGTTGGCCTTTAGAAGCCACAGCCTCGCTCTCGAGTTGGCTAACGTTAGCAGTCACTGAACTGTTGTAGACGGCCAATGAGGAGTCGAGGCTGAGAGGCCTTTATGGTAGAAACCCCCCATCAAAGTGCCCTGTTTTATTTAACAGGCACAGTATGCTCTTTTAAGTTACATGACAGTGAAGTCGTCATTGTTATTTACACTGTAGTATGCATTAGTTGTTTGTATTATTTCGATTAAAGAAATTACAACAGAAAGGTGTTATTGTAGTGATATTGCCCTGTTAATACCTAGTTTCATATTTATTTTTAAACTTTTTTTAAAGAACGTAATTATTCGTTTAATAATTTGTTAGTTTAAAAGATCTATTAAATATCGTTTTTCAAGTATGTCTATTTTAGGAATTTATTAGAATATTACAAGCTATATCAAAACAACCACTATTATGTTTATTTTCACTTTATTTTTACTTAAATATTTTTAAAGTAAGTTTAGTAATTTAGTAGAAGAATAAAAGATCAATTAAATATCCACTTTTATTTATTTTATTTTTTTTTACTTTAAATTACTATTTTAAATGATTATTAGTTCTATCAAAAATCAACCTTTGTTTTTATTTATTTATTTATTTTTTACAATTTTAAGTAAAAATATTACTTGATTAATTTATTAGTTGACTAAAAAGATAAATTTTGTTTAATCATTTTATACTGTATTTGTTATAATTTTGTTTTACAAAACCAAAATTTGCTTGCACCAACTTTGGCTGTTTAAAATCATTTTTGTGATTTAAAAATATATTTAATCAATATTAGTCTTTACAAATGGGTTAATTAAATTCTGATTAAAATATATTTTTGTTTATGGATTGTCTAAAAGTAACTAAGGTAACAAAGACTCTTTCCCCATATAAATATATGTGGACCAGTCCTTCTTACATGTGTAGTGACCCCCAGAGGCCTGCTTTGGATCTGAAAAAAAAAATTATTGTGCATCTCATGTTATAAAGTTATTCCAAAAAACCCCAAAACAAAAGCACATGCATTGATAAGTCAGTGCAACATGGTGTTGTGTTGGTTAGCACCATCACCTGGGTTGGAGTCCCGCCGAGCTGTGAACGTAAACTGGATAAGCAAGAGGAGATGGATGGATGGAATACCATTAATAATCACTACAAACATCAATTTGATGTGCTGGATAGATTTTTGGGTTTTCTAATTAAAATTAGCTGTTTAATTTAACAGTGAGGAGGAGGATAGAAGCTAATTATAGTTTTTTAGTTTAATTTTAGCATTTTTAAGTGATTAATTAGGTAGTGTGGCCAGCTACCTAATTAAGAGTTTATTGGTTCTTTCCTTTTATGCTGATTATCTGGTTGTCAGTAATTTTTGTTTAATGTGTCACTTTATATTCGTGTTGGTAAAACGTTATCTCCCAGCAGAATGTCTAAAAGTGAGCCAGAAGAGATGATAGAGATCGAGATAGATGAACGGGAGAAACAGGCATGCCTGGAAGAAGGGTGAGAGAGATGATTGCATAAATAAAACAATTAATTTGTTCATGCAGCAGCTGTGTTTTTACATTTCTGTCTCATGTTATTTGATTTGTAGTGTTGAGGAGCAGACCATCACTGCGTCAGACTTGATTCAGCAAGATATCGACATAAACGAACCAATTGGTAATCTGAAGAAGCTTTTGGAGCCTCGTATCCAAATCTCATTGGATGCTTATGAAATTTGTTTGCAGGACATTCAGGTAAGAATTAGATAATGACACCTTTCATGATCTGTTTATGATTAAATTATTTTTGTTTGGTCCTGGGTTGAACTGTTTCTCACTGCTGTCTCGTTTTATCTGTTCTTTTCGTCTTAGCTCCACCCTGATCACAGTCTCTTCGATCAGGGAGTAAAGACTGATGGCACAGTGCAGCTCAGCCTGCAGATAATAACCAAACCAGGTACCAAAAGCGTGACACATTTCATATCAAGTACTCAAGTCAGTAAAGAGAGAGTACATTTTAAAATGCATTGTTTTTACTTTTGTTTCTAGGAGAGGAGAGGTTGAACATCTTGGAGATTGTAAAGCCAGTAGAAACAGTTGAAGTAGTGATTGATCCAGATGCAGCAGGGGAAGAGGGTGCTCTGGTGGAGGAGGGACAGCTTATTGCTGTAGAGCGGTCTGCCCTGTCTGATGAGACCTCAGAGCAGGTTACACGTTGGGCCGCAGCTCTCGAAGGCTACCGGAAAGAGCAAGTCCGCCTGGGCATACCGTACGGTGAGGAATACTTGAATGAACTACCTTATTTTAGTGGAAAACAATCATTATTGTGCTAACAAACAAAGACACAAACACGGTTGGTAATGTGTGAGGTTTCTCTCCTCAGACCCTATGCTCTGGTCTGCTGATCAGGTGATCCACTGGGCCGTGTGGGTAATGAAAGAGTTTAACATTGATGAGATGGAAATAGGAAGCATTCACATCCCAGGGCGAGACCTCTGCACTTTCACTCAGGAGGAGTTCCTTCAGAAAGTGCCCAATGGAGAGATACTCTGGAGTCACCTGGAACTCCTTCGCAAATGTAAGTCTGACTCAAATGTTTGTTTCAGCTGATGGAATAAAATGTGTTTTCATGCCAAAATGGAACTAATATTTTGTGCTAATTTCAGACGTGTTGGCCAGCCAGGACCAGTCTGGAGGAGACGCCACCGTCACGATTGATCAGCGTAAGTGTTAGAGTGAAAAATCATCTAAAAGACGATTAAAATAACTGTTTACCTTACACTGAAGAACTCAAATGGATGAGTGATGAACAAATGTTCCCTCTAAGCTATGCGTGTGCACAATTGCGCACTGCTGGCACGGTCTCTGCGCACAGAAAATCTGCGTTGCGCACAAAAAAAAAATCTAACCTGAATTGAAATTAAAATTAATACTCTGACAATTCTGTTTTGCAGTGTTAGTCAGTAAGTGACTGTCTGCGCCCGTATGGAATTAGAACGATGCCACCTTATTCCATAGTCCAGCCAATGATGCGATTCACATGCGTATATACGCAGCTAATCAACGTCGACACGCTATGACAGATGTTTTAGCTTGCAAAGCGGCGTGGCTGATGTGGAGTGAAGCCACATTAATGACAGCGTGTACAACCATTGGAGATGTGAGCAGGACAGACGGAACGATTGACGGACAAAGTGTGGACTTTATAAAAGTTTTTAAATTGTGTTGATCGGCCACGTAAAACCAGAGTTATGATAAAAATATATGCAATGTTTGGTTTTCTTCCTGAATACTATCGTTTATATTTACTGCGGGAAGAAACGGTAAAAACGGTGTTTTATAAGGAAAACGCTCGAAAGCGCTCTCCGCCTGTAAGCAAAAACAAAACCAAAAACACCCCCATCCTTTCCTATTAGTGGAAAAATGTATCATGTCGACAAATCAAAAAATGATATGGCAACATGGCATTTAGTGGTTTAGGAAGGGGGAAGTTTTAGGAGTGACGATGGTGTTTTGAGATGTGAGAGATTTGCAACGTTTAGCGCAAATCTTGTGTAGTTAGTGTGTAGTGTAGTCAATAGTTTGTTGTGTTTCGTTGTGTGTGTCAGAACAATGAGGCGACTGCTGAATGTTACAGGTGTTACAGGAGCGATACATCTCCTGTTGTCAGGCCTGCAGGTATCAGGCTGTTGTTCTCCTTTATCTCATAGTGGACAGAAATTATTTTTTGGAGTGGCACAAATAATTTGTGTGGCATCAAATTTGATGCAGAACAGCTGATTGTTCTGTAAATAGTTTGCAATGTTTATTTAAAAAAAAACCCGCCTTGGCCGCATTTTTAGGTAAACAGCTGCAAAAAACTTTGCTTGCATAACTCTTTTTTGAAGAAGTAACTCTGTAATTAATTGCCCAACATTGGTCATTATATACTGTATTTTGCAGATAGGGAGTTAGAGGACTCTCTCTCTCATAATACAAGTCGGAGCTTTATGAAAAAAAAAGAAGAAGAAAGAAATTGTGCTGTTTAAACTTTGTAAATTCCCTCGGTTGTTTATCTTGTCTGATTATACATGACCATGCCTTCCACATAGTTCTGCTCGTTAAACTCTGGACAAAATCCATATATTTAACAGGAAGTTATTTATTAAATAGATTCAGATCCAAAACACATGTTAATGAAGAGTTTTCCCATCTGTTCCTCCAGCTGTGCAGATAATCCCAGCTCAAGTGAGCACACCCACTGCTATAAAGGTGTTAAAACAGAACCGTGGTCCCAGAGCACCTCGCATTTCAGGAGGGGAGGAGCGCAGCTCACCTGGGAACCGTACAGGTAGGATACACGCACACAGCTGCTCTCTAGGCAACTCACTTTTTGTAAAGTCAGAAAGTTTTCAAAAGTGTTCAGGGATAGAGTTTTGTCACCAATTTTAGGTTTTAGTTTTTAAATTTACAATCTGACAGTAATGTTGCTTTGCATTCAAACTGAAAATGCAACATTTTTAGCTATTTTGTCTGACAAAACCTTCCTTAATGTGCTATTTTAGACTAAATAGTTAAATACATTTAGAATTGGCAGATTTAGTAATGGTACAAAATACTCCTATTACCATTTCTAATGTTATGTTCTAATCAGTTGTGGCTGTTAAATTGTATTTTTATTGCAGATGCACACATTATATTTGAATAATCTTTTTCAAATATTTTGTGTTGTTTTTCTGTTGTCAGGTAACAATGGTCAGATCCAGCTGTGGCAGTTTCTGCTCGAGCTGCTGACCGACAAGGACGCAAGAGACTGCATCTCCTGGGTAGGCGAGGAGGGAGAGTTCAAACTCAACCAGCCTGAGCTCGTGGCACAGAAATGGGGCCAACGCAAGAACAAGCCTACCATGAACTATGAGAAGCTCAGTCGAGCCCTCAGGTTTGTGTGTTTTTGTTTAATAGCGACTTTTTGTGGCACTCTATCTAAAGTTTGGAGCCAGACATAAGCCATTACCTCACAGGCACCGCAGACAAATGTCTGGTGCAGTGAGATTGACTTTAAACATGCTGCCAACTTTCCAGTACAAAGTCGATTTAGAGTGTAGCTGCAAGTTAGCAAGGCTTCCTCCTGCAGACGCGACAGCAGTCTTCTTAAAACAGAATATTTCCAGTAGTAGGCCGATAGGATGATGCTGACTGTTTCCCTTATGTGGTAATAACAATAATAAAAATAATAGTACATTTTATTTTTTGGCGCCCTTCAAACACACCCTTTGCAAGCCTGAACATTACAGCTAAAAGGGGGATTTTCCTGTCAGTGTAGCTAGCCAAACAACGGAGAACCACTTACTGCTTAAGAGACAGAGTGAAAGTGGACAGTAGATCCTTGATGTCTTAACAAAAATCTCATTGTTGCAGCCAGAGACAGCAGAAGAGTGATCCCCTTATTTTCAGTTTCAGTGCCCTTTTTTATGACTGAGTTATTGTTTTTGTTTTTTTTTATTAGTTAGCTAAAATAAACTACTGTAAGTCTATTAGCAGTAATTAACCAATTAACCTGGAGATAACACATTCTGTACTGACACAAGATGGCGCTCAAAACTTTAAACACTTATCTTAAATCCAGCTTCACAGACAGTGTGACATCTGTCAGGTTTTTGAGAGCAGGGCACCATGGTGTAAATGAGCCTTTATACATGTAGTGCAACATGCCCACTTTAAAATAAACATAAAACATAATAAATGAAATGGTCGTAGCTTAGTTATAGCAGGGTTTTGAGATGCAATTTGAACTGTGTCAAAGAATTTAGGCGATAAAAGTGAAGTGGAAGTAAATTCCAAAGACAAAGTGCATCACACCTAAAGGCTCTGGCACCCATCGCTCAGCAGGAGAGCAGCTCAAGCTGAGCAAAGGGAAGGGGTGTAAGGATGAAGGAGGTCTGAAAGATATGGGGCTGCCAAGTCACCGAGAAGGAAAATCTTGCATTGGATATGCTGAGGAATAGGGAGCCAATGAAGCTGGATGAGAATGGCTGTAATATGGTCAGAGTTCTGTACCGTCTGGAGCTGATTAAGGAGATTTTCTGGGAGACCATAAAGAGTGGCATTGCAGTAATCCAAATGAGAGGCAACCAGGACATGAACCAGGACTTGAGTGCTGTGTTGAAAAAGAAGTCTAGAAATCTTAAGTGGGTGGTAGTAGGCCAAATGTGATGTGGACAATAAAGAGTATTGTCCAAGATGACTTTAAGACTTTTGACGCTTTGAGAAGTGTGGACCTGACAACCATCTTTAGAGACAACAAAAGGGTTTATTTTGTGAAGTCAGGATAACTTTTATTGCCATTGATGTTTAGCTGATTGACTGTCACCCTAGTAGTGATGGCCTGTAGGCAGGAGTGACGATCCAAGATAGCAGGATATGAAGAGGAAGAAGTGAGGTTCTTTCTGCTACAAAGAGAACTTAGAACAAACCTGATTATTCTGATATTTTAAAATGTAAAGCTGCTGTAATATAAAAGAACGGATACACTGATGTATTGTCCCTTATTAATTTGTTGAAAGCCATCTGCATATCTGTTGTCTCTCATCAGTTGATATACTTTGGTGTGATTCTGAGTTTTGTATTTTCATTCAGATACTACTACGACGGGGACATGATCTGCAAGGTGCAGGGCAAGCGCTTTGTTTACAAGTTTGTGTGTGACCTGAGGACTCTGATTGGCTACAGCGCTGCTGAGCTCAACAGCCTGGTGACCGAGTGCGAGCAGAAGAAACTGGCTCGCATGCAGATGCACGGCATCGGGCAGCCGATCACTACAGTGACCCTGGCCACCACAACGCTAGACAAGGACAGCTGAAGGTCGTCACATTATAGCGCTTGTCAGGTGTTGCGGACAAAACGTGCGCTCCACCGCTGATGAAAAACGTCTCTCAGACACAGAAATGCAAAGCTGGTCTCTGATCAGCGTGGATTACCACCTTTATTATCGTCTTTACAGTTTGATTCAAGTTAGACTGAGACAGGTGAAGTTTTTTTAGCTTTTCTGTTACTCTAACCAAGAGAAGAGTGTTCAGGATGAAGGGAGAATGTCTTTCTGATTACTGATTGTTGCGTGCATGTCACTGAATGCTTGAGTGTGACTGAAAAATCCAGTTAAGAGCTTTGTGTTGTGTGTTCCTCGTCTGTAGTTAGGACCATTTCCACTGTATATACCGGTATTTCATGTTTTTGATAGCCACAAGGGCAAGTGTATTTTCATATTTTCCATTTATAGAGGACCCGTTTTGTATTTTATTTAGTGTTTGTTCCCTGAATTATTGGACCCTTTTTGTCCACTGGGGGAATAAAGTGGCAAGCATTTTCTTAATAGCTGTGTGAGAAGTTTCTCTTTTTAAGACTCACATTGACAGACACCCAAATGCTTCTATGTACATTCAAAATTTTATTGATGGTATAGTGAGTGTAGAAAGCTTTTTCTAAGCAAATTGTTCATTTAATTACACACAGAGAAAGGTCACTGAATCAATGAGCAGAGGGACAAAGAGTTTGTTTCATCACTAGGCTCCAAAGATACCCAGAGTGAGCATCAATACAAATTGAAACATTTACCTGATTAAGAGCTTCAGTCAGTGTCTATCCACGTGTGGGTGCAATGTGCAGGTGATATGTGTTGTATTTCTCATAGAAATGCACAATATGTCACATTCATGGTTAATAATTTAGAGAGAGGGCCATGTGTCTGTGACATGTGGCAAATTGTTTCCTCTTCACAAGTTACAGATTCGACAGGAGCTGAAATATTGAGCACAGGACAAACAGAAGCGCTGTACACGTATACATAGGTGATGTAGAAAAATAGAACGTGACATTTGGTGGAGGAATGTGTCCAGAGAGGAGAAAATGTCTGATTTCCCCACGCCCAAACAGTCCTATTTATGAAATGCTCACGTACAACGTCCCAAAGTGCCGCAATGTACAATATTGCTGACACAGCAAGAAGGAGAGGATAAACATGAGGGATGGGGAAGGGGGGTTGGGAAAGAAATGACTGGAAGTGGGAATGGAAGTGAAGGAAGGTGTCGTCATCTGAATTATTTACAGCAAAGACAGTGGAATGATAGGCTTTCATAAAAACTTTCCATCTTAAAAGGTTTGAACCTCGAGCCTCTTTCTAAGAAAAATCCAAAGTGCAGCGACAGTTGGCATCAGAGACTGTAACAGCAATATTTGGTGGCAATAATCAAAAATGACAAGAGTGCATAGAACGCAAACAAGTAACACAATCATCTTCCTTTCAGATACTATTACACTTCATATATTACATACATAGAGCTTTTTTTTCTGCCCATGCAGCTAACACAACAGTGAAGCATGGAGATGAGCAATAAAGAGCCAAGATTCAATTAAAGCAAGTCTGTGACGACAAAGCAGCCCGGATTCTGAATACTCGTTTTTTTCTTCATGTCACAAAGAAGACACCAGAAATGTACAATCCTTCTAAAATATCTAGGGAGAGGACCCCCCCTCCCCCTCCTCATCCTGAGGACCTCCACATACAGTATACTTTTAATCAGTCATCAATATTGCCATGCACTACATATACTTACAGCTAATCTCTGTCTTAATATATTACACGTTTAAAAAAAAAATTTAATGTTTTTTTCCTGCTTTTACATATTTTTGATTGTATATATTTATGTATTTTTTTTCTTCATTTTTTTGAAAAATAAACCTGAAACACTATATTCGTGCGACGGGTCGCTCTGAGAGCTCTCGTCGGACCGGTTTGAGGAGCAGTGAGGAAGTAATTGGTAAATTACAAGTTTTGGCTGTGGGTGTCTTACTGCCGTGATGTCGTATAAACAGTCGACGGGGGGTTTTCCAGTACAAATGCTATGAGAACTCCAGGGGCTGACTGAAATGTGTAGGTGTAACAGGGTACCTTTGTCTAACCGAGCTGCTGGGTAATGCTTAGCTCTGTACAATCAAGGGATTTAAGGAGGCTTTGTTCCATATCAGTTTTCTTTGGCCCAAACCCCTGACAAAAATGTCTCCTTTCCTTACTTTCAAAGACACAAACCAGGCTATGCAGTCATCCTCGCACCCTTCACCTCCTGAACAGGGTGCTGAAGGTGCTGGGGCTGAGGGCAAAGAAGCTGAATAGAACAGAGCGCAGGCCGACACTGTGGGGGTCGAGGAAATGTTGTTGTGCAGCTCTTTAGTTCTGCATCTGCTCGAAGAATTTGTAGGTGGGATTCTCGTAGCCGTTCTGCTGCATCTTGGCCAGGTGACGCTCCTCTGGTGTCACAGCTGCATCCACCTTTGGACAAGAGGAGGAGGAGTTACTAACACGCGAACCATGTTTGATCTATGAGCACAAACTGGTGAGCCTTTTACCTCGATCACGCCGTGGTGAATTGAAGTGTACTGTTTCTTCCTCAGCATCACCAAGGTAATGACGATGACTGTTGCTATGACCACCCCACCAACCATCAGCCCGATAATGGCGCCTTTATTGGATCCAGCGTCATTAGCGAAAAACACCTGACATTTAAAAAAAAAAAAATATTAAGTCAGTCATAAATCCCTGAAGGAGATGATATTTGATGACTGGGTTTGCTGGGTTTTCCTACCAGTTTTTCATGATAAACTTCATATCCAGCACTCTGCCTCTCTTCAGTCTCCATCCGCACTTCTGGCATCTCCTCCGGCTTCAGGGCAGACACTGAAACCACAGAATCAATCACCCAAATTAATCCCAGAAATTGAGCACATGGATTTCTGCATCTCTCCTAAAACGGAGAGAAACAGAAAATCATTTGCACCTACAGCCATCAGGCCTTTTAATTCTCATCCAAATAGCAGATGAGCTATTTAAGACATATGAATTTCCCTCTGGGAAAAAAGAAAAAAAAAAGATTCTTATCCTTAGTCTTATAGGAAATGAAGCAGTAGAAAGAAATTTAGAGGTGAAATAAAACCCCAAACTGTCCTTTAATACACAAACAGCGGGAGGAGGTGATTTCATTTGACACTGTGGATTCCTGTAAAGTCCTCAGACTACGTGGGATTATTTGCCTCCGTATTAATCTATCAAGTAGTTGAACAATTTTTGGTGGATCAAAGGACACTTAAAAGAGTCTCATTGAAACCCAGGAGCCAACCACATCTCAAATGAATCTCAAAACTGGATATAAACCTGCCTTGTACTTTTGAGATGTTTTTATTTGGCATAAGCGTCAACTGCTATTATCCAATTATAATCATTAATCCTTCACCCACAGCAACTGATAGAAAACTTGCGTGTGATTCAAATACAAATCATTTACAGGAAAGGATTACAACAGCTTTGTGCAGATGTTGCAACACTTTGATATGGACATATGCACACCACTTATTATTGTAACATTGTAGAGTATTTCAATCACTTTACTGCCCAGTATCTTGTTTGTGTGTTTAGTGTTATGAGAACATGTGTGCAGTAAGACTGCAAAACCACAATCAACACCACAGCATGTGAGTGACGGTCTACTCTGTCTCACCCTCTTTATAGGAAATATGAGTTACTACCATAATGTCAGGAGTACAGGGTACCACCTTTTTTAAAATTTCTCAGATATTCTTCTCACCTCATGATCCCACCATCATTAGGTGTGAGTCTCCTGTCACACTGTGGTGCTCCGATTCTTGGTGATGATGTCGCTGCCGTTATGGAGCTCACTTATGTTTATCTATAAGACACTTCTCTATCAAACGCTAAATGTTTTTTTTCCCAAAAGGATCAAGGATCTACAACCTAATATTAAAGAAAGCCTGAAAGCTTTAGTGGAATTATAAAGACTCAGGAAACTGTAATAACTTATTGCTGTCTTTCAGCTCTCCAACTAACAGTTTAAAATCACTCATTTAAGGTTAGCTTTTCGCTCCTGATGCTTTTAGACGCCACTCTTCTTCCTCCTCTCATTTCCCTCATCCCCAAACCAATTGTGCCAGAATGCTTCCCCCTCCTTTAGCCTGGTTCTGCCAGAGGTCTCTTCATCATGTGTGTCCTCACAGGGGATTCTCTCTAATATCGTAGGCTCTTTTTCATATAGTATAAAGCACCTTATAATAACTGTTGTTGAACTGGTGCTTATTAAATAACAGGAATTGAATGAAACTGAATATAGCCAGTGTTATATTATGTTCATACTCCCTGAGGTCTCTCTCTTCAGTCTCCTTCTCTCATCTGCTTAAGAGGAGCACAAGCTGCACCTGTGCTGCTGTTTCGACTGACTCTTAGCATGAGGTCTGGCAAGTGCAATGTTAGAAACGACCTGAATTTTGAAACCTGTCCTTAATATGCAGTAAATGTATACGAGTGAGGATGTACTTGTGTTTCCGTTTGGACGTCACATACATACCAGGTCGTGTGGGGAGTCCTCTGTCTGGAATTGGACGAGCATCGACGGGTTCAACTACAGAAATACAGCGTGTAACAAAAATATTCAATATCAAACCACATTTTTAAAAAGTTAATAAAATTCAATTTATGTCACAAAATGTAGTGTGTGTTACCGTGGTTCTCTGTGTTGGGCTGATTGAAGCTCTCAGGGTGAATGAACCCCAGCCCATCCAGGCCAGGGTCCATAGGAGCCGAGCTGTAGGCCTGATCAGGCATCAGAGCGTCGTTGCCATAACTCACCCTGCCGTCCATCTGTAAACACAGAGGAATGTTAATCAGGATACGTGGCGTGTGGGTGGCCTTTTTATTTACAACCCGATCAAATTATGATGACTATGTGGAAAAGATCACTAATAAAACCTCATTTAAACAGGCGCAGTATCACAACATCCTTTTCTTTGTTAATCGCTTTAATTACACTACACTCCCATCACGTCAGTGGTTAAAGTGACTTTGTTTTGTCATGTCAGTCTATGTGATTCCAATATTTATGCCAGAAAGTCCACGTTCACAAAGAAGACTTTGCATTTGTGAGTTGGTGCAACTTGACTCACCCGACCATCGCTCTGCAGTGAAGAGACTTGCTGAAACAGCTCCGCCTGAACTCGCTGCATTATAATTGCTACAAAGAAAAGGAAGAAAATGAGAATGAAGCAGATGGTTAAGTGATGACAAATCCGAGAAAGGAATGTGGCGGTTAGAGAGAAAAACAAATCAAGGCTACACAATAGCCTAAAGTGGTGAAAGTAATCGTGGTGGACTGAAACTGCATTATCAGTGTTTTAGTGTCCTGTAATCAGTGGACTTCAAACATGTTAAAAGCATCGCTTTAATTCACACTACAGGGAGTTAAAGGGTACTGAATAAGTGTGGTTTGGATGGTTGTTGCATAACACAGATTGTATAATCTCAAGTTTTATATTTAATCAGGACAATATAAGATCTCAGAATCTCTTTTTACATATGCTGCCCAAAGTAGCAGCACATGCATAACAACAGTTAAGTACATGCAATTAGAAAATAAACATACATAAAAACAGAGAAACAACCAAAATTTATAAACTTCGTTGTCAATAAAAAATGAATACCTCAGTAAAAGTAACTGTCTAATGCTGGAAACGAAGGTAATAATACTCAGGCGAAACATTTGTATCCGAGGAATTTAAAAATTGCCTTAAATTTATGAAGTTAGAGCAGTCCCTCAAGTTTTAGTTGATTCTTGCTTATTTCAGGAGGAAATTCCAAATTCTACATGACCCTTTGGGACAGGTAGAGGGAATGAATCTTGGGACCTTGGGGCCTAAAAGACAAGCTTCCCACACTTTTTTTGATGAACGCAATTACACTTGTTTTCTTAATAACGGCCAGAACTGGTCTGATTCGATATGTAGCCATCTGTAGTGGACTACAACAGTGAACCAGGGGAACTGAAAAAACCTGATGAAAGATGCAACATTTATTATCTGACTTTTTCACTCTCTTTTATGAGCCGAGACTGTCCGTTGAATATTACTGTCACTGTGGCTGGACTTATGCTTTGCCCTACACTAATGTTGAAAGGCATATTCACATTTCTGCCATTGTCAAATACAGGCTTTTGCAGTTACATATAATCTGTAGGAGTTGGTACACACCTCATGCTGTAACTGCATATCTACATGAGATCTCCTCTGCTTCACCTTTCTTGGTAACAGCTATCAGTCTTTCGGTGAAGCATGCTCACCTTTATTTCTTTTTAATATTACATTCTGTTCCAGCATGGTCCCTTTGACCCACTAAGCACTGGTCTCTGCCTGAACAGCATGCCTTAGGAACGAATTGAGAAAGACTTTCTCCCAGCAGGTAAACTGCCCCGTCAAACAAACCAAACAAACCAAAACAAACAAACAAAAAACATAAAATATAAGTGAAAAACTTTAGTCATCAGCTTTCACAGCAATTAAACAAACATGCTATTATGTGCCAAGTAAGACAAGTGCTGACAGGTGGAAGGTTTTCCCCATTCTGAAGGCAACAAAACAGCCATTTAATAGGACTGTGAAAATAATGCCTTTTGCTGAGCACTTGTAACCCTTGCTGAGTGAGCAATCACATTTAGCATGTGAATAAAACAACAAGAATACTTTCACAGATTTCGCAACCTATGACATAATTTTAACACCAACTGCCTAAAACCAGTGAGGCACTGGAGGCTACAAATGACATTTGGATGAATTCTCAGTAATAGATGTTTCGGGGATTTACTGTGACGAGTGTCCTCAACCTTTGACTTTTAACAATAAGACGTGAATAAACACATACCGACTTGGTTTTGGATCTCATTTGCCACACTTGGCACCTTGTAGAGCAGACCCAACGACTGATTCATCCTCTCATCAATGACACGAAGATGAGTCAACACCTGGAGATGAGAAAAAAGCCCACTTTGTGATTGTGTCCATTTTAAAAGCCGTAACTTATTTTTATGATGCTCAAAGACTTTGACTGTTTGATCCAGATACCTGAGGGCGGATCTGAGCAGCCTTCTTGGGATCGACTGTGCGGACGTGCTCATAATGCTTCAGCGTGTGCTGCCTGTCCTTCTGCTCTGCACGGATGTACTTTTTCAGCAGGCTCAAAACTTGACGGGACTGGTGGTGGCACAGGGTTATGTAATAAGTGGAATTATAACACCTTGGATACACTTCTTAAACATGTGCGCCTTGCTGATAAACAACCTCAAAAGACTCATTGATCGAAACTGTTTGGCACCAATTTAGAGTATTAAATCAATGTAGCGTTCCTGTTATTAGGATGTTGTTAGGTGTGTGGGGACGTGTGCGTACCCGTGGAGGATTGGCCTGCAGGGCGCTTAGGTAATTTTCGAGAGCCCGGCGTCGGCGGCTGTTCAGCAGAGCTTCCACCCGGGCCATGTGGGTTTCCACCAGCTGCTGCCTCTCCCCCGCTGCCTCCTGCTCCAAAGTCTCCACCTTTATCTGGAAGTGCTGCAGATACAGTACTTTTTACACAGTCAGTATATAAACAAATACCCACACTGCAATACAGTAGAAACATGTGTTTGGAAAGAAGAGGTCTGCCTTATTTCCACCATTAAATACAATGATACACTTTCTACCTCAGGCCTGACAGATATATTGGCTAACAAGTATCACAGGCTGATATTGGCCATCATCATTTATTTATCTGAAATGTATTCTACAGGGTTAAAAATACTGACGGCCTCCAATGCTACTCCTCAGCCTTCTTGAGTTATCACATTTACAAGATTTTCAGAAGACTTGACATGTGGACCTTGAGGTCAAGTATTTTAGTAGATGCACATATGGTATCAATTTTCAAATTTTAAGCTGCCTCATTCTTGAATTGTCTTGTTCATAAACTTAGATGTCCATGCTGCTCGCCCAGCCACCCATCGGGATGACGACAACACCCCATCGTCCTTTTACTGCTCAAGTGTAAGATGAACCTCTCGTTGACCCTTTTCAGAATATCAGCTGACACATCGTCAATTACAATTATTAAATCTTATTTTTATCTCCCTGTCGCAAACTCCATGGACATTTAAATCCATTCAATTCATTAGGGTTAATTAAGATATAATAACTCACTTAACTGGCTTTAAATGTAATCTCCCTTATAAATGCACCCGTAACCAAGAAACTCAAAATTCTATTTCTCTTAAACTTTTGCCAAATTTGTCCAGGATAATATAAATCTCAGTTATGTAATGTATATGTATGTAATTTAACTCTTTTTGGCAATTAGACATTTACAGCAGACACTGTGGCCTGATTCCTACCTGGATGACTGCTTTCTTGTCTGCACGAGGCAGATTCTTGGCCTGCCTCTCAGCCTCCTCCCACTCCTTCATAACCTGAAGTGTCAGATTGAAAGAAAAAGCAAGACGTTTAAGCTTCTGTCATGGTCTACATCAGCGGTCCCCAACCCCCGGGCCTCGGACCAGTCCGTGAGTCGTTTGGTACCGGGCCGCGAGAGTTGAGGCTCAGGTGTGAAATGTATAGTTTTCAGGGTTTTAATCGGTTTTCAGCGTTATTTTGTTATCGTTTTTATCGTTAACTCGGTTTTCCTGGGTCTTTTCACGTGTGTCATCTTCTTTTTTTCGGTACCGGTACTAGTTTTATTTTGTTGTATTTATCCGTGACACCTTAAAGGCCGGTCCGTGAAAATATTGTCGGGCATAAACCGGTCCGTGGCGCAAAATAAGGTTGGGGACCGCTGGTCTACATCACATTGAGAGGAATGCTTACGATAAGAAAACACACAAACACACACCTGGGACATCTTTTCACGGTGTTTGGCTTCCAGGCTTTCTTTGGCCTTCTGGAAGTCTGTGTGTTCGCTGTCGTCACCGGGTGATTCCAGGTAGCGATCCACAGCGTCTGGAGGACTGGGGGCCATTGTTGGTACTGGATGAGAGTACGGGGAGACGGGAATTAAACACAGAGCAGTTGAAAGCAAACTGAGGCGCAGAACAGAGATAGACAGATGTTTAAATGCAGAAAAAACACTGAAATCGGTCGGCTGGAAACCCACAATGCATTCAGTTATAAACGATTCCACTTGTTTGATGAAAGGGTGGGTTAGGGACTTGAGAGATTAGGTACACACAGAAAATTAATGGAAATTCTATGTAAATATTTACATAAGAGATAAGCAGGATTCTCTTTTTACCTAAAAAACAAAATGAGCAATATTCCCCAGAGTGTCAGCAGTTATTTGGTACACTGTATGTGTGCCACATTTTCACTTTTGAAAGATTTTTCTCCTCAGGTAGAACTAACAATGATTTGGTCCTTTTGAACTAGGTTTGCTCACAAGCCTTGTAATGTTGTGGCCCTCTTTTTTTTTTCTTTTTTTTTTCTTGTGTCTACTTTTGCTTTCCAATTCAAAAATACAGTTTCTATCTTGATGGAAAAAATGATGAAATGAATGAAACTACAGCCAGTTGTCAGTGCTCTGAAAGGTTAACAGGCCTCAGACGGTAAGGTCAGTGAGAGACAGAAAGAACGAGCGAGCCAGAGAAACAGTCTGCAGCAGCCTGAGGACAGGAATCAGGCTCCTGATGTGGACACTTCAGGTTGTAGCTTCAGTCCCGGGACTTACACGAGCTGCTGCAGACAGCGAGGCAGTACTCCTCCGACTCAAAGTTATTCCTGTTGCCCCCACAGCCCCCAAACAAGAAGGGGGCGCAGCGGCCCGTCTCAGGCATGAAGTACCAACGCTCCAGCATGGCGTGACATGGGCCTGACTCAGCACGAGCCCAACAAACCGCTGAGACATGTACACATAGGCAAATTAAACATGAATGCAAAAGGTGAGGTTTGGAATTTTATGGGAGACAGAAGGAACTCAACATAGCGACACATGATGGAAATCAAACCATGAACAAAAAACAAACAAAAAACTTAAGGAGAGTGAGAAGAGGGCAGAACTGCTTCATTTCTCACCTCTAACGACCTCTTCAACTGACTCAGTGGTAGTGGTTGTCGTTGTTGTCATGGCGATGTTAGCGTTGGGCTCATCGCCATCTCGGTCATCCGTCATATCGGCTTCCTCGTCATCTTCTTCTCCATCCCCGTTGTCATCCCTTTCAAAAGTTTCCACCTCTTCGTCCACATCCTCGTCATCCTCCCTGGCAGCCAGCTGTATGTCCGTTGGGCGGGTCATGCTGCGGTCAGAACGGTTGGTTCAGCCTTTGTATCAACAGGCGTGCACAGAAACGAGTCAAAGTCCACCTGTGATCGTACCTGTTATCAGAGTATTCGCTCTCAGCTCCGCCCCACCACACATCGGATTCCTCCCCCTGAAGCTGTGCGCTGTCTGACTCCCGTTCAGCCCAGGCCGGGCAGCACACAAACTCCACCCCTCGAAAACGGTCTATACCACATGGCAGCAGCATCCCGTAGTCGTGGAGATTCATGGAGCGGTCTCCGCAGTACTAATTTTAACAGCACACAGTATCCAAAATCAAACACCATAATGTTTAATCGGTTGTTTAATCCTTATGAGAGCTAATTGCGGCAAACCCAGAAACCTGAACTATGGTTTACTGAATATAAACGGCACAGAAAAGGACAAGAATAACTCAGTGCTGTCAGCCTTCCCTGGCACTTTCTTCTGAGTCATACAGTGGCGCTACCACAGAACCAGAAGGACAATGAGGGAAGCAAACAGACACAAAAAGCCACCCTCCTCACCTCTTTGGCTACAGTGTGCCAGTACAGGTGGCTCTCGCATTGATCCATACGCTCCTGGTGCAGAAACTTACACTTGTCGGGAACGAGCAGGGCGTCACTCACAAACTCTCCTACTGCAACAGAAATACATCTTTTTGCATGTATTGTACACTTTTAAAGATGCAACCATGCACAAACACACTCAGTAACAAAGGGACTAAAAAAAGCTCACCCAGACAGCGGTGTGGCACCACGATATGTGCATGACTGCGGCATTGCCTGCGGTCCTTCCTGCACCAGTTGGAGATGCTGACAGGCTGGTTGGCCTCCACAACATTTGTAATCTGCAGCTCTGGGTACACCTGTGCAAACATGGGAGATTTGAATGTTATTGCTGCAATACTTCATACCTCTCTCTCTCTGCAGTGCTGTTTTACTCGGTTGAAATACCTCCTGGCAGTACTGCAGGATGCCCTCCTTGGTGCCAATGCAGCTCTTGGTACCGGAAGGGTCGGACTCCCATTTGCCGCTCTGCACATTGATGTGCATGTTGAGCTTCCCGCAGAACATGGCCACCTGGGGCTCGGTTAGCAAACCCACAGAGTCATCATCTGGCACCTGGACAGAGAAAAAGTATAAAACAGAACAATAACGAAAACTGCCAAAATCCCTAAAGTATAGCTTATCCATAAATATCTCATCATGCAGCTTATATGTACCAAGTTCCTCTGAAGTCATTCTACTGCATACTTCAAATATAAAGTAGTGAGATTAGTAAGTCATAAAGATGAATGCTTTTAAATTCCTCAACAATACTACTGCCATAGAACAGCACATTTTCTGTTTTTTTAATCTGTCTGTCAAGTCTGGCTTTACTCCATTAGTTAAAGTACAATGGGAGTGTTCAGAAGGGAAAATAAAAGTAATCTACAAGGTATTAAATTCTAGCTACGAAAAAAACCCATAAGGTATAAATAATGTCTTTCCAGAAAACCGGGTTTGGCAGTCGATTTCATAGGATACTGCTATCAGCATATTTTTCCATCCGTTTTGTTTGGGACACAATTGGTGGAAGTCTCGATGTGTTTTCGCCTTTGTGGGGCCTTGATTTTCTGGCAGATAACACAAAAAAGCTGATGGTGCACACTGACAAAACGCTAGCCTCCGAGCCAACTGTTGCCAATTATTAAATGACTAATTCTGACATTATGATGTGTTTGCCTGCGAATAACAGCACATAATTAGACTCCTGTGAATATGCATGTCATAACCCATTGTTTCTAGTAGCTGGTCTGCCTGGTCTGCATTATGTTACCCAATTACTCACTTATTTATATTTCTAATTACATCTTTTTGGGGCATATCAACTGAGGATGTGTGTGTGTGGTTTAACATCTGCTGAAGGGCACATCATTCCACTCATGGCTGTTCACCCCATATACTAGGTGGATGTCTCGCTCCAAATATCTGTAGCATCAATACTAACGCTGGTATTAGTATTGGATCAATACTAGCGCGATAGGATCAATACTTTGTTTCTACCCTCCGAGTTCAGTATACAGCCCACTGAATTGTGTTAAAAAATATTTTCTTTTGGAAATGTAAGAATAAAGCTCAAATATTAATTTTAAAAAATGTCTGAACCTTTTTGTGTTGACTGTCACATTTACTTTATTCCAGCTTATAGCACGTTTAAACAACAGAAGTTGCACTTCAGAGAGGGGCAGATGTGCATTCCAGGTCTCACCCCAAAAAAGCAGTCCGAAATACATGAAAAGCTGAAAGATGTGAAAATCATGATTTAGTGGTCATCAAAATGTGTTCAAAAACCTTCTTGTGTCCTCTGTAGTTAAACCTAGTTTTTACCAACTAGGTCTAATCTCTAAGGCCAAGCCATACTTACCACGTGAGGATCTTGAAAAACATATCCATGCCTTTGTCACATCTAGATTAGACTACTGCAACTCCCTATACACTGGTCTCCAATCTGCCCTTCTACATAGCCTGCAACTTCCTCAAAATGCTGCGGCACGCCTCTTAAACGGAACTGGTAGGTTTGAGTCTATTACCCCAATTCTCTGTGACCTACAATGGCTTCCCATTAAATATCGCATTGATTTTAAAATCTTATTGCTTACTTTTAAAATCATAAATAATATCGCACCTAGCTATCTTACTGATCTTCTCAGCCTCTATATTCCTAGGAGAGCACTGAGATCAACAGGCCTATTGCTCTTGGTGCAACCTAGGTCACAGCTAAAGACCAGAGGTGACCGTTTTTTCACTCCAGTTGCACCTAACATCTGGAACAATCTCCCACAAGCTATGTGCGTGTCTGATTCGATCCAGACTTTTAAATCTCAATTGAAAACGTATCTATTTGGTTTAGCCTTCCTGACTATCTAGAGTACGCTTCTTGTAAGTGTACTCTCATGGAACCCCTTTTCTTCTGTTTTGTTGAACAATGTTTTGTATTGATTTTACCTTTGTAGTTTTATTTTGATATCTGCTTACCTTGTATGCTTGATTAATCAATGCTTTCTACCTGCTAGCTTATTTGCATTGTATTTTGCTACTACTTTTACTGGATTTTGTGAAGCACTTTGGTTTACCTCTGATTTTAAATTTGCTATATACATAAAACTGTATTGCATTGTACAATTTGCAGATTGATGATGCTTTCGATCATAAAGCAACCTCTTCTCGGCAAGAAGCCGGGGCTTGGGAGAGCCCGATTGTCCTGCGGAGACGTTTGCTGCCGGATACTCGATGGTCGTTGCGTCGTGTGTCTGGCGACACTCTCAATGGAGGACATTGAACGACATCTACCAATTCAGAACCACGATAACAGAGTTCTGGCTGACTGGAGCTGGCTGGGACCTGGCTTATCGAAGAACAAGAAGCGGCAACAGCTGTTAAAAATCCCATAAGGCTGGCCAACATGATAGACGATGGGCAGGGCTGTGAGTACTCAGACTGTGTTTATTGAACGCAACATGGATATGGTCTTGGAGAAGCTCATGGCTCTGCAATATGGATAAGATCTTGAGGTGACACTGCAACGGGAATTGAGAGACATGGTGGCCAGTGACGGACATTAGACCAACTGCAAAACTGGATGCAGTTTGTTCGCACTGACCAAAACAACTACCATCTCACCTCATTCTGCCCCCTGGCGCCAGCTGGATGCTCAAGGCAAAAGCTGATAAGAATAACAAAATTCTCCCTTAGATAACAAAACTGTTTTTGTGACTTTCTCCCACTTCCTTCAAGGCCACCCGCGTTGACCAAAGATTGTGGACTTTTGCCTAACGGAGTAAAGGGAGACTTTCTCTCGGCTGAACACGGAGAAAACACACACACACGTATGGGCTCAAATTGTGGTCATAAATATTTTGTACTTGTAAATCAGGAATTGTATGTGTAAAAAGAATTTGTGTGTGTGTGTAAAAAAGATTTGTATATGTAAAAAGAATTTGTGCGTGCGTAAAAAAGATTTGTTTCAAGTTACAAGTACGAATTTTGACCCTATTTTTCTTCCTTTCATCTGGTTGGTCAATGTCATGTCAATCACAAATGTAACTATCCAATCAGAGGATAGATGGGTTTGTCTGTCGGAGGGGCACTTTTTTGAACTGCAGGTCCTTGAAGGGTAATACAGTTTGAAGCTAGAGGATCTCTATGTAAATATCTGATAGAAGCTAGGTCCCCTAACTTTCAGTATCTATTGAAAGGATAAAGTTGTGGTATATCAGTGGTTAGAAATACCATTATTACTTTAGGATGAGTTTAACACAAAGTCAGGGCTGACCCAGCTGCTGAACTCTGGGTTTTTGCAGCAGCTCTACCTGTACTAGATGCACCTGCTCCTTGTCGTTTCTATCTCTGACTCTATGTCCTCTACAAGAGTTTCTGGGGTTTTTTGCTGGTTCTTCAAATGTTCAATAAAAACATGTAGTCTCATTCATAACGAAAAAAGCTTAGTAACTATCCCCACTAGTGAAAACTGTCATTTCCACAACACTGACACCCCCCCCCCCCCGCCTCTTCAGGTCCGCAGCGCTGTTGAAAAGGCTCTGGAGGTCCCTGTATTAAGCACGTAAACCTGTGACACAAAACTCGGACCACCACAGACTGTTTTCCTTCGTGGTGATGAAGGAAAACGCTGTGCTGGCATGTAAAAGGGCATTTATTCCCCTCAAGGACCTGAAGCTCCATAAAGCACCCCTCCAATAGCCAAACCCATCTGATCTCTGATTGGATAGTTAAATTTGTGATTGACATGACATTGGACAAACAGAAGAAAGGAAGAAAAATAGGGTCAAAATTCATACTTGTAACTTGAAACTTGAATGCAGTTTCACACGTATTTTTTGGCTAAGTCCACACACAAATCTTTTTTACGCACACACAAATTCTTTTTACACATACAAATCCTGATTTACAAGTACAAAATATTTATAACCACAATTTGAGCCCATACACGCACACATACGCATGTACACCCCCACCCCCCTGATTTCCTGTTGGAGCTCAGTCTGGGGGGAGTTCTCCTCGTCTTTCCTCATGTTGTTTGGTTCCGGGTCGCTGCTCATGCGGTCGACCGGTCAGTCAGCTGAGCAGTTTTGCGTTCTTCAACGCCATGCTGCTCTGTTGTATCTTAATTGCCCCTTGGGGATAAATAAAGTCTCTCTGACTCTGATAAATCATGACACACTGCCTTCCCTGGTTAAAAGTATAGGCAATACTGGCCCTTGATTTACTTGGTATCACATTGATATCAAATTTGCGTTATCACAGCACTACCATATACTCCATTACTTATTTGTCTTTCAAAGTGACACTGCCTGTTTTCATATTTAAGCCTGAACCAGTTTTTCATGAAGTCGCATGTTACTAGTAAACCTGCAGGGCTTGTATATCCTTTTCACATTACGACAAAAAAACAACAACAATAAAACAAAAAGAGAGAAAGCGAAATCACTACAGCATACTAGGTTTGTGGGTGCTCTGATAAACTAAACTGGCAAGAGAGTAAAACAATCCTCGGTATGCTTACCGTGATAAACCTCGTGGAAAACTATAATCTCTATATCGCCGGAGGCTTGGTGCGTAAAAGGCAGCACAATGCTGATTTCAACGTTACAAAACAAATGCAGATCAAATGTCACGACAGACACGGGTATGGTGTCGATAGTGTGTACCGCATAATTTTGCTGTGGAGACATTTTCACTGCACCACACACAGGGGCTGGTGAGCCTGCAGTGTGAAAAACAACCCCTTCGCCGTGAATGTAACGTGACAATGAGGAAAAATGCACTAATTGATTTACAGGTGCCCATTCATCCTTTTTCCCCCAGCTGTCCTGGGCAACATATTCCTCTGTGGTCCATCAGAGGAACACCAAGCTGCAGGCGCCATCTTGCTTGTGTGAAACTAATAAGGCTGCATCCTTTTTCCATTCTCCTCAGCAGTTTTACCGCCCCGCAGCTCCGCTGGACCAGGCGGCCCAGCGCGACATTATCTACACTATATAAAAATAAATAAATAAAAGGCTGGTGTCACCGGACACAGCTGGGTTATTTACACACATGATAAACCCTTCTTGTTTTTCTAGAAGGGTACTGGGTTTAAATCCGTCCAGGTATTTAACAGTGGACTTGACATTTACAGCTGTGTTGTCATTTTCTAGAAAAAAGCTAGCCACCGTTAGCTCCCTACACCCTTGTCGGTGCTCTAACCCGGCGAAAGGCGTAGCGGTTAAACTGTTAATACTTCTCTTAACGTAAAAATCAAACATTAATGAGTAGTAGAAGAATGAAAAAAAAAAAACACTCCGTGACTAATAACATCCGACATGACAGGGCCAAGATACCAACCACTGACATCTAACGGTAGGCCGCGGTAGCATTGCTGACATTCCTGGTTTGGTGGTTTATTTTGCGCAGCGACTCTGTGTGTGTGTACACTGCAGGTCTGCGATTAAGGTGGATTCACAGGGCATATTTTCACCTCTGTTAAAAACAGAGGGCATCCATTTATAGGATTAAAGGATGCGTGGGCCGCTCACAAGCCCTTATATCGCGTTATCTTTGGCAGCAGCACCTTCTAATAGCTCTTATGTCATCCATTAGCAGCCACGCCGTGTTGTTATGACTCCATCTAATCTGCATATGTTATTTTGTAATAGTCGTTATGAAGATTTAACACGGCGTGTGTATGGAGAGGGGGTGTCGGGGTTAGTGTTTGACAGCCACGGTGGCATAAGAGTCTGGCCCAGGTAACGGTTAGCCGCCACAGGCTGCGGTTTCTCCGCTAAACTCACCTCGGATGAAAGCGTCAAGGTCGCCACGAGTAACAGCAGAAACGCCGCGTGCTCCCCCATACCGTCCTCCCGGTGTCCAGCAGCGCCGTTATGTTCACGATTTGTCCGTTTGCACAAAGAGAAATGTCGGAATATGCGTCGACGCAGTGCTGGATGCTATTGTTCCGATCCTGCTGATCCAGCTCCCGGTGACGGCGCGAGGCTGGAGGATGTGTTTGGATTGGTGGGAGCGGGCGGAGGGAGCGCGCGTGTGTGTGTGTGCGCGCGCGCTTACATGTCATTGAGAACATTTACAATAACAACTACAACATCACCCATTTCATTTCAAATAAGATTGTGTTGCATACATTTATGCTGCAAGTCTCTAGTGTCTAACCCCACGAGTGTTTTAATATTCTTTGTCCTCAGTAGGTGGCGAGACTTTCGCCGCGTTAGTTATTGATTTCCTTTTATAGGCGTAGTGTGACGGTATTCCGGAGAGGACTTTCATTTCCCAATAACACGAGGTTTAAGTGGAGTGGTTTGGCTCGAGGCGCACAGAAGTTACAGAGCTCTCGAAAATGTAGCATCAGAAAGTGTTGTCAGAAGGAGCAGATTAGGACAGCAGACTAACACAGATTATCAATCGCAATCTGGGAAGTACAGATTACCTCTAGCAGCAGTCCACCCGTGGAGGAATTATGCGTTTTTTCCTGCTCTCCGCGTTTTTTGTGGTGTCCGCAGGTAAGTCTTCATGCCAATTAAATCATTTAAATGCAAAGAGATTTATGTCGTTCTCTTCTCATAAAAAGGGTACACATCAGAAATGCCAGTGTTGCTTCTTCAATGTTAGCAAATCAGCACTACTTAGTGTTAAATTTATAACGCTAAGACCGGTGTAGAAATATTATTGGCACTGTTCAGTGTTAATCAATTAAGTAGGTCAGTCAATCTTCAACTTCAAAAGTGTTGATTTAACACAAAAAATCTTCACGATGTTTCTTGAGTGTTAATTCTGCATTATATTTGCTGTAAATGCTAAAAAGACCTTCATCTGTTAATCGGTTGTCCGTTCCCAGGTCACACTTTTATGTCAGCTTTTAACACAAAAGTAAACTCTTGAACTTAAGAAGTTAAGACTTAATGCTAGTTTTATGCTTCCCTCCCTGTTTCAGCTCATAGCTGGGTTCCCTTGACCCCTCTTGGAGGTATTCAGCAACACACTCCCAGTTTGCTTGTTTATTCTGCGCCTTGTTGCATCAACAGTCCATTAAGACATCTTTGGTCAAGATGTTATGTTATGATTTTTCTTACAAACACAGCACAGTGTATTTAACATTTTTTCAGTATTTGTCACACTGTACATTTTTTAAAAAGTGTTGTGCTGTTATGCTTAGATTTGTTTCACTTCTTTTGGGAATGCTGATCTGTTTTGAGGGTTATCTTTGTATGTCACGCACTTATGTTATTATGAACACCCAAACACTTTGTTAGTTGAGACTTATTCTTGGGTGGAGCAATTCTAGTCACACTTACAATGATTCTGAAAAATTTTAAATCTTGGATACCATATGGAGGTTATCTTAGCAGAAAAAAATCTTACTTGTGTACTGTACATGAAAAGCTATTAATATGCTAGACAGATTGTGTTTTTGTATAGATGGAACTCAGATGGAGCTGGGACAGGGGTTTTAGTGCTCCACATTTTTGCTTTATGTGCAAAGATCCCCAGTTTGATTGCAGGAGCTCACTCTTGGCAGCCTGGATCAGAAAATCCAGTGAAGAATTTGTGCCAAATCAAACACAGATCCGTCCACCTGGGGAGTAGCCAAAAGTACTAATGTGTGACCTAGATGAAGTTAAGACCACATTCAATGAGTAACCAAATCATAAACAGTTTAAACAATTCAATTACATGTTCTGCTACAGCAATTAAAAATACCACAGTGTAAGAGCTGTTTGAAAAGCTGTTCTTTTATAATCAAAACTGGATTAAAAAAGCTCACACACATTTTTTTGTACACACATTATCACTTTATGAAAACTACATCATACAATTTCTAATAGTCTTATTAAGACAGTTACATAATCATGTTAATTTTCGCACAGCTCTTACCTAAAAATCAGAAAGGTGAATCACTTGTTTGGGTAGAAATGCAAAGCAATAAAATCTGTAGTGTGTGACATCCTAAAAGACGGTTCAAAGTCAGTTCAACCTTGACTCCTTAACCCAGATTCCCAGACGTGGATTAAAGCTAACCCTGAACTAAAAGACTAAAAGAGCTCCATCGCAAAACATTTCTAGTCCACGCCTTATCTGTGAAACTGAAGTTTTAAGACTTATGGAAGCTTTAGCTCTTCCTTTATCAAAGACATTGCAAACGTTTTTTGTTTTTTTAAATCATACTTTTAGCTATGAGCTAAAGTGGGAGTAACTACTGGGCTGCTGTGGTAAAGTCTATTAGATTACTTAAGGTTCACATCTTTTAACACTCATAAAAGTTGCAGTTTGTTTTCCTTTTTAGCAGTGAATGTTTATAGAAAGTTTATTCACTAATGTCACGTGATTGGAAATGTGTTCTTCTTCCACCGTAAACCGCTGTTAAAACAGCCTAGGGTGTTAAAACAACAAGGTCGAGTTCAGGTCTAACCTGTATAGGAAGGCAATCATTTGTTTTTTAGTTCTTTCATTTTATTATTTGTTTTAATTCAGTTTGTACGTAAGATTAAACAATCAATAATAAAAATCAAATTATGTGTTAAATGTGGTACAGTTACATGTAGTTATATATAAAACTCATACATTTTTAGTATTTAGTAATGACTAAACCTAATGCGAATCCTCAGAGATGCAATTTGAATGCACAAATACACATTATCCCCAAAAAATCTGAAATCTTTCTCATCAGAATCGAGAAATTCTTTGATTAAAAGAATTTGATTATTTATAGATACAGAAACAAACACGCCTACATTGTAAAATCCAGTAAAGAGTCACAGAAGACCTTTGCCTTGACTGTTTTAACTATATTAGTTTATTGGAGATGACCTGAACTGTCAGGTCAGAGCTGTCCGTTTACATCGTCTGGTTATCATCAGCTCTTTCAGCTTTTTTCTTTCGATGTCTTTTCTTTATTTAATCTGAAGAAATGCAAACAAATTGAGGCTCAAATCTCTAATGAGGAGTGGTTGTGCAATCATGTCTTAGTTTCATGCGTAAACCAGAACATGTTGCTAAATTCCATGTAGCAATTGGCACAATAGAAGGGATTATAATTTGAATATAGAAGTATTTAGGCAGTTATCACTTGAAGTGTAAAAGAACAACAGATGGAAAACATGAAACACACAAAGAACTGTGCAGATGTACTGGAGATTTACCAGAAAGTAAAACAAGAGCAACAAAAGCAAACATTAGTGATTGTGTGGATGGTAAATAAAAATGTGGCGTTGCCGGATGATTGTTTTAAATGTACAGTTGTTAAATATGATTGTTAATATTTCACAGGGAGGAATGTACTCAGGTAAACATTACACAAGAACTACATGAAAACAACTAGTTTTAACTAGTAGTTATTTATGTCTGTGAAGGTTCTCAGTCATCCAGGTCATCGTAGTCAAAGGAGCTTGAGATCCCTTCCCAGACGCCTTAAGGCCCACTCACACCCTGGGCCATCTGACCTCAGGAATTCGCATGATAAGGTGGGGCCAGGTTTCACAATGAACTCACCCGAAACTCTGGCTGATTGGGACCCACACCCAGTTCCACACCTTGGCTCAGGCGATTAGAGGATCATCAGGGGGTCCTTTTGTCCCTCTGTGGGGGGACACTCCCACTAGGGTTATATCTGGGACTCTCCACCATTTGACCTTAGAACTGAAGAAGCCTCTCGGATGAGAGGTGAAACGTCTTCAAGTAACTTAAAGAAGTCCAGACGCTTTTCTTTGCAAGCTCCTTTGACTAGTAGTTATTTAGTTCGTTATACTCACTATAGCCTACATAAATATAACACTTTATTAAGCTATAGGCACTTGACTTTCTGCTCTTTTTGTACTATTGATGAACCCAAATCACTGAATTGTGTTTTTATGATTATGCCAGGTCTTTTAGAAGATACAGCAAATCCTACATATCCTCACGAGAAATCCTTTCATCTGAAAATGACTCTAACAGCAGAGCTGTAAAGCCCACAAGTTCCTCAGTTTCTCTGTGATTATTGAACTTTTGTGAAGCAGCAAGTTCTGTGTTTTCCTAGTTTATCAAGTTTACTTTTGATAATTTAATGCTGGAGGAAAACTGACATTGTGATTCTCATAACTGGACTTATGATTGGTCATCTTTTCTGTTGCAGGTGAAGGCATTCCTGTCACTGTCAAAGGCTTTGAGAAAGATGATGTGCTCCTGCCATGTGACTGCCCTAATAGAGATTTGAATAAGAAGTTCAAGTGGCAAATGGAAGAAGATGAGGCAAAATTGATTTTCAGCTATAATGATGGGACCTTATATTTTAAAGGAAACCTGTCCCACCGATATGAAACATTTTTTCATACGGACAGCAGTAATTGTTCTGTTCTATTAAAAAACATCACATCGGAAGACCAGGGAAAATACAGTTGTCGTTTTTATTCTCCACTATACACATATTTCTATGTGAATCTCATGCTTTGTGGTAAGTTGTACATTGTGATTACCAGCAATTTTTGAATACTCATGTAATTTCATCATTTTAACAAAAATCATCTCTCACCAGGGACAAATATTTCTCAGCACAAGAAGACTCTTCCAAATGGTGCAAACCGTTACCAGTGTGTTGTAAAGCTTGACTGTTACAAAGAGCCTAACATTCAGTGGACTTTGAACAATGAAACGTGTCTGTCAAATTCAACCATGACTAACATCTCTACCACATACAGCCTGGATGAAGAAACTGGCCTCCACTATTTTCACAGTAGACTCGAGACTAAAGAGGGCTTCCCCTCAGAGCCTAAATGTGAACTCAGTCCTCTGTGCAAACCTGGTAATTATTAGTTTTAAATTGTTATTTCAGCAAAGATGGATCTGAGGTGTTGCCTGGTACTTTTAGAATAAATGTGCTGTGATATTAAATGCAAAGACAGTAACACTTATTATACAGGTAACTGTGGAACATTTCATAATATCAATTTTTCTTTTTCTTTTTTTTTCAGAAAGAATAATTTTACCTCCAGATACCAAGCCAAACCCCTATTTCAGGATATTGTGTAAAGGGGTCTCTGTAATGTTGGTGCTTGGAATTTTGTTGATTTGGTGCCGCCGTGGAACATCTCACAGTGAGTTTCCTAATGCCACATCTACTACATTACTGGTTAAACCAGAGTGACTCTGTTGCTCTTTCTGCAGCTTTTATCAGCCACTAACAGTTTTGCTAGTGTTTATTGATATTTGGCTTTGTTACTGTGTCTCTCCAATTATTTAATCTTTCATTTTCTCTTTGTTAAAGATTTTCTGGTGAGGGAAGATGTGTAAAATAGTGACTTCTCTCAGACGAGCTCCAAAGTGAAAATGGGAAAGTACTTTCTTCTGAGCCAAAGGAGGTGATTACTCACTGCTGATGCAATACTGGTTGTTTGAAAAATCTAGTTTTCATCTTTTGTTCCTGCTCATGAAAACTACATCTATTTTTGGAAGCTAAAGGAGGAGGAGACTATTCCATTCATCAGATTTCCTTGTCGAGAGTAAACTCTGAATTATATATACCAGATGCTAAGTGCCATATTTACATATTTTATATATGTACCATAACCAGTTTACTCAACATTATTCTGACATTGCTGCACTAATCGGTTATGGGCTTTATTTTCCCTATATCTAATATTTGTACCAAAATATTTTCTCGTTGTTTATCTCAATGTACTTAAATACTAACTTGTTTTGTATAAAATGTGTATATATATATATATAACCAAACTTAAGTTTCTGTGTAAAGGCTTCTTTTCTTTGATGTCATGGAAAGGTGTAATTTGTTCTTCTGTAACTGTCTTTTTGGTACATGGAGCACTGTGAATGTTTTTTTTTAATACTTGTTTTTTTTCCACTTTTATAAACAAGTAGGTTTAGGGAAATGTGAATAATGTATAGTTAATAGAAATTCAGGTGCCATGCAAGAAATTTGTAAATGATGTTGCTTAACTCAACTGTGAAACATCGCCGTACTAAGTAGCCGTGCAGCTCTGGCTTTTTGGGAATTAGTCCATCAGCCTTGAAACTGCGACCGCAGTGAGGACAGTACGCCAAAATTTGAAGAATGGAGTGTAATGAAATGTGAATGTGTGGCCTTTTTCAGCACCAAAAAGAAAAGTGTATAAACAAGAGTAAAACAAACATTTTGGTCTTGTTCTTTACAAAGCTGTTGAGAATGTTTGTTTCTGTTTAACACCCTGTATAGTTTTGTATCCTGATATTGTAGCGTATGATTTTTTTTTTTTTTAATGTCAATTCTAACATGTTTAATAACCACATACAATAAGGTTAAAGTGTTGTTCACACAATACTGACGATAGAAACTGAGTGTGATTTACATCCACACGATCTACCTGAGATCTTGTCAGATATTTTGTAACACCTTTCTATATTTTTCAAGATTGATTTGTAAAGTGGATTCAGCAAAAGTTTGGTTTTTTTTCTTAAACTGCATGATGGGTAAGGATGTCCATTTAAGAGCTTTCATTTCTCTTTTTTCTCTGTAATGAACACATTCACACCACATGCTTCAAGAAGAACACAGATCCTGTGTTTTTTTTCTGTCCGGTGTAGCACACTTTCAGACTACTCCATCACATGAAAGTCCTGCATTGAAAACTGCATTATCAACTAAAAATTGTTCTAGTTGTGACAAAGAAACATCATGCAGTGGATGTCTGCTGTAGCTAATGTACAGTCATGTGACACGCAGTCCCATCAGGACATAATAAAAAAAGATATGGTTTTAAAATGAAGTAAATAAAACTTCACATATTACACAGTGTTTTTTTAAGTACACATTATGATTCAAAAGGTTGTATAACCAGTTTATCATTGTGATTTTATCAGTCTCTCACATCATGAAGAAATATTTGACCGTCTGTTTGTTAGACATTGTTCCCATTCACTGAGGTTTGCAGTCATTCATGTTTGGCTCTTTTGATACCACACATCTATAAAGATCTGGCCGTACACCCGTTTGAACCATATGCCAGTTGCTATGTTCCCAGTGACGTAGAAAACACCAAGAAGTAACACAAGCGGCCAACTGGCTAGCTCGAGGCTAGCATGTAGAAATTAAACCACATCTGGAAAAAGACTGACTTTCCACCCACGGTACGTCAGTTTGGACTGTGAAAGCGGTCAGCTCTGATGCTTGTTAAGTTTAAATGTGAAGAGGCGTTTGTCGCCATGATGTTCATACATAACAAGTGTAAAATGTAAATGCACTGAACTTTAGAGGAGCTGCCTACCTCACATCAGCAATTGGTAATGCTAATGTGTAGACATGGCAGCACTCATGGTTTGGGGATGTCTATGAGCTGATATTATGGGCACACTGTTCAAACATGTATGTGATGATATTACAGTTTTTCTCAAATGCTAAAACACAAAAGCCAATCCTCTAAACCAAATGACCAGTTGTCTAAACACATTTACTAAATCTAGCCATCATTTACCAATATCATAAACACATGTCACATGAAGACACAATTCACAGAACACAATCCTCCATTGTCATAAATCTAAACACATCTTTCCTTGCTAAAACACAAGTTGCAAAAGAACTCTGCTCATATTCTCAAATGAAAGCGCATGTGATGCAACATGCTTGCCACAGTCAGCAATATCTGAACACAATGAACACACCTGGCGTCATTCATTACACACAACGACTCAAAATTGAAGACACCTGTTGCTAATGTTGTGACCACATGTATAAAAGCAAGTTCAGAGTGCACAGTATGCTGAAGAGTCCAAACAAACACAATGGATGAAGGCAGGGGAAGAGGCAGGGGAAGAGGCAGGGGAAGAGGCAGGGGAAGAGGCAGGGGAAGAGGCAGGGGAAGAGGCAGGGGAAGAGGCAGGGGATTATATACTCTTCTTATGAAACTCTGCAGAGATCCACGGCGATCCGTTACTGTATGGTTTCTAAAAATATGCATTGGCAGTTATGAAACAAAGAACCTTCTCACAAATTGAGCTTTGTGTTTTCAATTGTTTTGCTGTAGTGTGTAATGATGTGTAGTGTTTACATTTTTGAAAGCTTCGAGCTGCTCTTTTGGTGTGAAAATTTGAGTTTTGCAGTGGGAAGGTGTGGTTGTGTTTATGTAGCGTTAGAAATGGGTGTTGTGTTTAGACATTGGGGAACATGGTGGAAACGTTTGTAATGTGTTTTAGCATTTGAGAAAAACTGTAAGACTGAGCTGCAAAAGTTACCTTGGATAATATTGATCAAGGCAAAAGGTTTCTTCTTTTTAAATGGGCATGAATTTTGGTCGGAGAGTGACATAACCGGAAGTTTAGTAATTTTTCAGATGTCATCTTTTTTAGCACAGGACGGGGTGAACGGGGGATTTGCGCTTTGTGTTTACATCTTTTTCTGGAATCTGTTTACTTGCTCTTTAATTGTTTGCTGTTTTAGCTGTTTGGTGATGGTTGAAATAGTTTTGTGAGCTTTTAGCTGAGATTCTGACCTTTCTGTAGATATCACACATTTATAAAGATCTGGCGGTACATCCCGTTAAACCAGATGTTCTCCCTCTTGTCCCCGGTACCAGGGGCATTGGAGTTCAACAGGCTAATTATTTACTGCGTAATTCGTTTTTGTAGTATGAATGGCCATACGGTTTTTATCAGTACGAAAGCTGTAAAGTTAAGAAATAAAAATAGCTTCAAGCTCACATTCAGGCCTGTGACACTCATTCAGACAAGAGCCATGGCTCTGTGCTACATGCAGACATTTCTGCACCTCTGCCATTCAAACACATTTTGAGTGTATATAGTTTATTTGATGTAATATTCAGTATTGAACTGTAAATTTAGTCTTTTTCAAGGAAGCAATTTTGTTATTTAGTGTTTTCATAAATGCCTTATTTTCATGGATTTGGAGAAACACATTTCAGGTTTAAGGCCTGGACAAGTTTGAAACCCCTTCCACAATGAAAAATGGCTAAAAATAAAAACAGGTGTCAATTTAGCCAGCTTCTTATTTTATAAATTCACTCAGCTTTGCAGTCTCCAATATCATTGAAATGCAGTAAGAGGCCGCTCTTTTTCCGTTGTTGCTCATTTCTTCACTTTTCCCCTTTTTCTTTTCTTTTTTTTTCTTTTTTTGGCTTTCTTTTAGGGATGCTGCTATCGATTATTCCGTCAATTAATTGATTAATCAGGTCTTATCGTTTTGGTCTTAAGGAAATGCAGGAGAATGAACTGCTAATTGGTTTCTATTTTAGAAATTGCAATGTATCTTGTTTTAGCTGTTTAAAAAAAGGGAAAAGAAAACAAAGCCCTTTGTTTTTACCTGCCATATTAAAATTTAAATTTTTAAAGAAAACGTTTTCTTAAATGCAAAAATATAAAAAAAATACGCTCAAGTACAGTCAAAGGTTAAAGTCAAATAACATAAAATATATGCAATCTAAACTAAGGCATAAACAAAATATACCTTTACTTTGTCTTCCTCAAAGGCTTCATAAGTTTTTGGACGTGTTTCTACATGTCAAAGTAATGTGTGACTTTTTGTCTGTAAACCTTTAAAGGAGAATGTGGTGGCTACTATGAAGAAAAACAAGCATATCAGCATTCTGATGTTTGTTCTGTGCTTTGATGCAAAGTTGTTGTGCTGCTGAAAATAAGATGTTATGATGGTGTGGGGTTGGGGACCGGTACTGGTCCATGAGTCCATAACTCTGTTTCCTTGGGCCTTTCTCCGTGTGTTATGAATAAATCTTTTTTTGGTACCAGTACTGGTTTTGAATTTGAATTATACATACAGTATCTCAGAAGTGAGTACAATCAATCAATCAATCAATCAAGGCTTTATTCGCCACGTGCAGGTTGCCCTGCAGTGAAATAGGGCCACAGGGTCGGGTGGGGGGTGAGGAGTAATCCGAAGCAAACACAGCAGCCATCCTGCCCAGCGCTACCATTCCAGCGCGGGCTCAGACCCGCCGTGTTCCCCAGGTGGGAACAAGCATCGAAGGCGTTTGGGAAGGGAGGGGAGATGAGTGTGTGCATATCAGTGTATATGTATGTGTGTGTGTGTCCAGAGTTCAGCTGAGACAGTGTCCTTCGCCCTGCTAGGCTAAGTAAACAGTCTTCCAGCCAACCCAGGTGGCCTTGCATGGAATGGGAAGGAACAGACTAAACACAGTCGTTATCCCCTCACATTTTTGTAAATATTTTATTATATCTTTTCATGAGACAACATTGAAGATATGAAACTTTGATACAATGTAAAGTAGTCAGTGTACAGCTTGTACAACAGTGTCAATTTGCCTCTCTAAATAACTCAACATACAGCCATTAATGTCCAAACTCTGGCAACAAAAGTGAACTGTCCCCAAAATGTAAATATTTTGTGTGGCCACCATTACTTTCCAACACTACCTTAACACTGTTGGGCATGGTGTTCACTAGAGCTTCACAGGGTGCCATTAGAATCCTCTTCCACTCTTCCATTATGACATCATGGAGCTGGTGGATGTTAGAGACCTTGCGCTCCTCCACCTTCCATTTGAGCATGCCCCACAGATGCTCATTAGGGTTTAAGTCAGGAGACATGCTTGGCCAGTCAAGTACCTTTACCCTCAGTTTATTTAGCAAGGCACTGGTCTTTTTGGAGGTGTATTTGGGGTTATCATGTTGGAATACTGTTGTGTGGCCCAGTTTCTGAAGGGAGGTATCATGCTCTGCTTCAGTATGCCACAGTACATGTTGGCATTTAAAGTTACCTCAATTAACTGTAGTTCCCCAGTGCCAGCAGCACTCATGCAGGCCCAAAAAATGACTCCACACCTTCAACCTCTGCAGCAATGCTGGCAGCACTCATACGTCTATTTTCAAAAGACACAATTCTTTTTTTTCAGATCCTCTGAGAATACTTTCCTATGATGTGGCATGTTAAACTTCCTGTGACCAGTATGAGGCTGTGTCCCATTTCAGGGTCTGCACGCTTGAAGTACGCATTTTAAGTGCGGTTACGTCACCGCCACGCGACAACGGCTGTCCCAATTCGAAGTGTACTTCAAATGCATACTCCAAATGCGCCGTCGATTTCCCCAAATATCAAGCGTGGTCCCATATATCCCACAATTCATAGCGCGGCAGTGGATGTGGATAATTTTGCCGCAAGAAGGGAGCGGCCGAAGAGTGAACTGTCAAAGGTAAGTACTGAATATGACGTCACTTATTCATGTGCGAATGTTTAATAATGAAGAACATTACAACATTGCTGTTGGCCACATGTCGGCAAAGTTATGTGACACTAGTGATGTTTGTACTTTCAGCATTAACTTGGTTTTAAAGCCTCTACTTCTAAATATACATATAGTCGACCTTAATCTTACAGAGAATCTGATGATTTTATGGATAATTAAAGTCAGTCATATATCCACAAACACAACAAGCTGAAAGTCAGTGATATAGATTATATATATATATATGTATATATATATATATATCATAATAATCTGACAATACTATAATATTGGCCATATTATATTTACATTACCATAGTGAGATGACTTTAGTCTCATGAACAACATTAACTAATTATTATTTACTAGCTACTCTTAAATGACTGTTCAGTACAGAAATGAAGCCCAACAATCATGTTTTACAGTCCTGTGGTCTCAGCCTCAGATACTCAACTAATCAAAGTGATGTCATGACAAAAATGATTGACCAACAAAACAATTTTCTCCTTCATTTCTGTCAAACAAAGCTGTATGTAACGTGTCTCGCGGTTAGTATCATGGTTGCTAGGCAACCTGAACAGCGCGACGAAGCATATACCGTCCCATTTCACAAGCCTCTCACTTCCGCACTTCTCGTACTTATAGTACGCACCGTACGTAGTACGCGTAGTGCGCGTACTTCAAGCGTGCAGACCCTGAAATGGGACACAGCTTGAGAGAGTGTGAGAGCAATAACATCAAATTCAACACACCTGTTCCCCATTTGCACCTGAGACCTTGTAAAACTAACGTGTCACATGACACTTGGGAGGGAAATGGCTAATTGGGCACAATTTGGACATTTTCACTTAGGGTTGTACTCAATTTTGTTGCCCTCGGTTTCGGCAATAAGGGCTGTGTGTTGAGTTATTTAGAGGGGACAGCAAATTTACACTATTGTACAAGTTGCACGTTCACGATGTTTTAAATAAACTGCAAAACCCATAGTGAGCATCTTTTGAATTGGGTTTAATAAATAAATTGCAATGTGGAGAGAAACATCCCAGCCAAACACTAGGGTGATCTCTGACCGTGGCTGCAGCCCTCACATCTTATAAACACACAAAGACAAAGATATTCCACAACTCTTACATGTGGGCCCATGTCACAGGGGGCTATACCTTCAGCCCCATCCTTAAAACCTTCCTCCTCACAGAGAGAGAATTATGACCTTGTTTTCTGCTTAGCTTCACCTAGAGACAGCGTTGAGAAAGTTACTTTTAAAATGTATTCCACTACAGATTACAGAATACATGCCCCAAAATGTATTTTGCAACGGAATACTTTGGGTTACTTAATATATTATCATGCTTTACAACTACATCAATGTATTAATGCTGTGTGATTTATTACTATTACTGAAGGTTACTCACCATACCAATACGACTTGATTTTTAAATCTTAATATAAAATGAGTAACAGTAGGGTCGACAATAGGTAAGGCTGCACTTTTTGCAGCGATCTTGTATAGAAAACTATTCCGCGCATATATAAAACAGGTCCACGGCTCCGAACCGTAGTAAAGGGACCTCTGGCTAATAGATTATGTGCACCTTAGCATATGCTACTTCCGGTGGGGAAACTCCTGTATAGCACTTTGTTTCCAGTATAATATTTGCTCCTTGTTTACGGTCGGGTTTTCCAAAACAAGTCAACCAAATGGTTGAATCAAGTGGTGATTTACATTTCTCAAGATGTCTTGGGCATTTACCAAATATATCTATAGATTTTCACACTTTTCTCTCTTGTTTAAACACTCTCAAAGTTCAAACCTTTGTAGAAAAATAAGTAAAAAATAAAAATAATTATAGAATGAAACCAAAGATCAAACCCTGTTTTCAGGTCCAGAACATGGGAATAGAGCAGCTGCCAGAGAATTCAACATTAATGAATCAGAAGTCCAATTTTTTGTGCGATGGTTATCTTCCTTTGCCTTTTGGGTGCTACCGCAGGTGCCTTTGACGGTGCAAAACGTTTCGTCGACATTGTTGCGTTTGTTGGGGGAAAAACTTACAAACATACAGTACAGCACTTCAGATTCACACTGCTAGCGATCGATGTAGCGATTTTGTACTGTACAGGAGAGAGGGCACGGACAAGATCAACAATGGCCTACAGCCGATCAGGACGCAGAACACAATGCGCTGAGAAAAAAAAATTGCAAAATTGCACAAAAAAAATCTGCAAAACAGTGAGGCTGCGAAAAGTGAACCGTGTCATAGCGAGGGACCGCTGTAATTTTGAAGGTACGTCACAACATACCCATTGTAAATACTAATATAGAGAGACCTTTACCAGCAATCACTCATTCATTTTTTTGTGTGGCTTTTTTTCCACGGTTTGTTGACATGCTGTGTAGTTGTGTACTTGCCTAGCTGATATTGACATAACGGGGGAAACATCTGGCTTTGACTATTCTTCACCTGTAGTTTGAATGCTGAACATTTGCCTGTCTAAATCATAAGAACACTCATGTACAGAGATGTGCTTCTGAGTGTGGACGATGTGTCTTCTGGTTTTGTATTGCAGTTCTGCTTGTGTTAAATGATGTAAACAACCAATCGATCTACACTCTTTAAATGTCAAAATTGATCATTTTTTATGACACAGTAATGGTGAGTGTTCCCACCTTCTGCTCTTTGTAACTTAACGCAATCCTTCCGTTTTCGTGTTTTTGACATGATTTTGGAGTCCAACTCTACATCCGATCTTAAGACAGGAAGTTAGTGTTTTCTTGTGCACATGGTCTATATGTCGAAAGGCTGCTCCAACTGAACTTATTGTTTCGGAGGAAAACACGAACACAGTGTACAGTCAACAGCTCGTACTTTTCCACTCTTCCTTTTTCTCCCTCCCTCGCGCTCACAGATACATAACGGGTATGACAGTCTATTCTCCCTGCAGCATGGACTACACTGCCCATGAGGCTACATACTTTAGGGCTATGCCTGTAACACTCTGTCGGTTGCCTTCATATTATATCATTTTTTAAATAATAATTTTTAAAAATAATTCTTCACGTCATTATGCGGGCCGGAAGTAGAGGTGACATGGGCCGTGAGACATGGGCATTAGAGCCTGTTAATGCATGTTTTGTTTGGGTTTCAACCGGCGTGGAATTACCAAAAATAGATAGCCGAACATATGAAACAGGAAAATACCGCCGTGTAATTTATTTATTTCAGCAAAGTAACTGTATTCTGATTACCACCTTTTTAAACAGTAACTGTAATGGAATACAGTTACTCATATTTTGTATTTTAAACACGTAACGTCGATACGTGTATTCCGGTACTCCCCAACACTGCCTAGAGATTTCCTGGATAAGCAGAAAGAGTCTCACTATCTGTTTAACTTCTCTCATGAACTTACAATGGCCCCACTGTGTGTGGGTGTGTAGAACACAAGTGATATAGCATAAGACACATTTGTGAAGCTAACCTAGGTAACAAAGTGATACTACCACTAGTAATATGCTTAAATATGTGTTAATACATCGGAAAAGAAATCTGCCAATACAATTCCACCCTTTGTGATAACAACCCCATTAAATTCACATTAAAACTAACATGGAGATTTCTTTTCTAACTCCTGTATATAACATCAACACCCTTGCACACTCAAAGAATTCCACAATTCCCCTTTCCCTACAGTCAGAAGAAAAAGACAATTTCACACTTTTATTTCTATCCTCAATCTCACTATCTTCTCTTCATATGAGTCTCCACCCTTTGTTCAAAAGATGGCAGTTATAATATAAAAGAAAACACAAAAATATGAGATTATACACAGAAATATGAAACAGCATTAGTTGTTCATTCTGCAATAGAAAACTTCAACCTTAGTTAGATCAAGTTGTTCATTCGTGAGAACCTGTTGTTAAGATAAGGAAGCCATTCAGTGCGAGACATATTTCTCCACTTTATCATTAATCCATCAACCAATGTTTCCCAATTAAGTAACTGTTTCTGTAGAAGAATACTCATCCCCAGCATTGTTAGGGTTTAAGGGCAAACACACTTCACCAAACATCACACACACTCCTTTGTGCCGTTTTACTTTGCCCCGTCCAGATGTTTACCATCAAGGACAATGAACATGACTGAACCTGTAGGTAAATGAATACCACAATCATAAGCTAACTTTAATGTTAAGCTTCAATCATAGTCTAGGATAAAACCCAAAAGTAGCCATGTATTTCCACACAGCCACTGTACAGCAAACACTTCTGAGCTAAATTGTTACGGTTCTGGGTCGGTTCGACCCAGCATTCTGAGTTTATTATGTTTTGGTTTACCGTTGAATGATCGTTTTGTTACCTTTGTGATTTGTTGGTTATTATTTGAATTCTATGTTGTGTTTATTCATGTTTAAGGATTTGTTCTTTGGTTGTGTCTCATGTTTAGCATTGAGTTCCATGTGTTATATTCTGTCTGTCTCTCAGTGTCGTGTCTGCGTCCTTGTGTAGTGTGTTCAGGTTACCTCCCTTGTCTCGTTAATCACTCCCAGCTGTGTCCCCCACCTGTGTGTAATCTCCCTGTGATTCTCTGAGTGTATTTAAGTCGTGTCTTCTGTCATTGTAGTCGCTGGTCTGTCTGTGTATCTATCGTATTTCATCCGTGTGTCCTCCCTGCTGTCCGTCCTCACTTATCTCCGCCCTTCCTTCTTCATGTTCGTGTTTTGTAGTATAGTTGTTCTCAGTTTAGACAGTCTGCAGTCCCATTTGCCGTTTTTCTATTTTGTACTTTGTGTTCAATAAATCTCCTTCACACCTTTTACAAGTGCCTGCGATTGGATCCTCCTTTATCATCTCTACACGGCTCATCTCACTCGCTGTGACATAAATTTTACAACAGAGTGATAGATCTTCATTTTCTTTCTATGCAGTGTACTGTACTCTTTACTGATGTAGGGAAATCAACCCATTTATAAATAATTTAAAACATCTCAGAAGCATTTACAATTATCTTTACTGTCCCCTCATCAGTTATGCTTATTGGGGAAACCAAAACTATTTAGCTCTGGAAGAACAATCTCATCCTCTAGGTGCTCTCAGCATGTTTGAGGCCTAGTAAAATCCCTCAAGGAAGTCTGATGAAATGACCCTAAAGCCCTATTTGGGGTGTCAAATAATCTCAGAAATCAATAAAAAAGTCCAAGTATATTGCAACTGTTGTTGCTATGTCTACTAAGATAATCAGGGCCTAATGTACTTATGCATCAGGAACTGGCATGCCAGAAAAGCAATCTGGCTGCCCTTCAAAGTGGACACAAGTAATTGTTAGTCAGCTGGAAAAACTTGAATACCAGTCACTTCTATTCAGGACTCTAAAAAAGTTTGTGGTGTTTGGAGACTCATGTAAATATGTAGCACTCACCTTATATTTGCTCTCAATAAAATATTTTATAGCGCTTTTAATTTCAATCTTGCAGACCTGCTTAAAAGAGAGCTGATTATTAAATCATCAAGACACAAAATATCACCACTGGAGGGATGACACCTGACAGGTTTTCTCTAAATACACTGTTGCAAAAAAAAAAAAAAATATTAGGCCTATTTCAGGACATGTCCAAACATAATTTTGTCTTAGAAAGAGAAAACAAACTGGCATGATCAACTGAATACTAAAAAACAAAAACAAAAACAAAAAATAGCCAGATTAATCACAGAGTATGTTTTGCTTCATGGTGAAGAATATGGTGTTGGGATTCAAACTTCAGATGCCATGACATGCAGTGCTGCATTCACTGCTCCTGGCTTGAAAAAATAACTGATGCTTACTTGGTCTGAACTTAGATTTAAGAATCACTACCTCTGTTCATTTTCCCCACATCACATTTACTGGTTGCTCCAAAATATCTCACAATTCTGGAGAGTCTGGGGTCCACTCCATGTACACAAAGATTTTTTTCTTTCTTATTAGCAGCTCCACAGGTCACACAACACTAATCTTCACCATTAAATGCTTCCTAAACACTTCATGACAATGTCTCATCACTGGAATGTGAGTTTCTTCCCGAGGTCTGTACTGTTGCACTCATTTTAGTCACAGACCCAATCATTCCATTTGGCTTTTCATTTTTTTCAACCCTCTTCAACATCCTATCCACAGGTGTTATAATCCAGTCATCTTTCCCTAATCTAATAACACTCAACTAAACCAAAGTTGACAGGACAACAGAAATGCATGTTCAAAATATTATCAAAGAAGAGAATTTCCTTCATACAGTAAATCACTTGTGTTGCTCATTCAGCAAAAAGCACCTCAAAATTTACTATGTTACATTATTATCTGATCAATGGTTGGAAACACCCGTCTCTGTCTTGTTTTTTCAGTCTCTTCCTTTTCCATTTTAGCTCCAAGTTTGGCAAATGTCAAACTCAGACAGTCTTCCCAAGTCCATTCACACCGTGATGTCGCTGGTGAATCTCCCAGCTTGTGATTGGGAACGCATGCTTCCATCTGCAATGGTATTTGTACATGCTGCTGAACCCTTTAAGGCAGGGGTGTCAAACTCAAATACACAGTGGGCCAAAATTCAAAACTGGAACAAAGTCGCGGGCTGACATTAATATTTATTGAAATATATTTATTCCTCCAGATATAAGAATGAATCTTTTCTTATGGACTCAAACACGTTTGCTGAAAAACTGAATATGGAACAAGCAAAGCTTAATACTAAAAAATATATATATGTTAGCTGTATAATACCAGTAGGCCAGCTCTAATACTAATTTGGTATGGCTTCGCGGGCCAAATGTAATTAGGCTGCAGGCCAAATTTGGCCCGCAGGCCAGAGTTTGACACCTATGCTCTAAGGTTTAGGGCAGTGCTGCTGTCTGCTCACCTGGTGTTGACTCTTGATGCTGATGCCGTGGCTCTAGAGCTGCATTTTGTCTTCAGGGAGAGGTAAAGCTGTTAAATATTCACCTGAAACACGACCTGGGTATGGTTCCAATTAATTTAATCTATCATTTTGTTTCAGCTGCTGTGCTCATGGAGAAAGTTGATCCAGGTCCATATTCACCTGCAACTGACGCACTAAGGCATTTATTTAATATCATTTTTCATCACTACTTATTAACACTTTCATTCTCTGATTCTTCTATCCATATTTTAACACATCCATTCTTATCGTTTATCCCACACACATCAGCCGATTTAACTGTTCTTTGTCAACATCTCTCTTTCTCTTACACAACCATCTTTCACACATTTCTTAAAAATCATACAATAAAAAATGGAGTTTTCACCTAGACTACGGGCCACGGCTCCCTTTGCCTTGGCTGAGCTCAGTTTCCATCACAACAGGGGCCTCTTTTTGCGTAAAGAGTGCTAACAACCCACTAAAACAGACCACTCAACTCGCTGAATTTTCTAGGATCGTGCACTCAATTAATTTCTTTTTAACCCACCTTGCTGAGCATTTACCAGCGCTAAATTTGCACATTTTTCCAGGGCTGGATCCTAGATCAGCCGGACTATCAGTCCACACCCTCATGGCCGTAAGCCCTTTTAGTCTGGTTGGAGACTCTCTCCCCCAATTCAAAACCTGCTCACCGTTTCTCTGTTTTTCATCATCCCACTCTTGGCTTGTTAATTTCCTCCATGTGTGAATCGCTGAAGCACATTCTATCTTTGTGTTGTTGTTTTGTTATTTAAATTAAAAAAGAACTGTGGGACCGAGGCAATTTTCCCTCTTGATGGCCAGCGACCACGTGCCCGCGATAGGGTGTACTCACTTTTGTGAGATACTGTACAATACAATATAAATACTCGATGAATGCTGCAGCCCTACCATCTTTATTCAGTCTAAAGAAATGCAAACATTTGTTTGAAAAAACAAGTGAGGCTCAAATCTCTAGCAAGGAGTGGTTGTGCAATCATGTCTTAGTTTCATGCCTAAACCAGAACACGTTCCTAAATTCCATGCATGCTGCAATTGTCACAATGGAAGGGATTATAATTTGAATATAGAAGTATTTAGGCAGTAATCACAGGAAATGTAAAAACAAATGGAAAACATGAAACACACAAACAACTGTGCAGATATACTGGAGATTTATCAGAAAGTGAAACAAGAGTAACAAACATTAGCGATTGTGTGGATGGTAAATAAAAATGTGGCGTTGCTGGATGGATTGTTTGAAATGTACAGTTGTGAAATATGCTGATTGTTAATATTCTACAGGGAGGAGTGTACTTAGCTAAACATTACACAAGTGCTAGGTGAAAACAACTAGAGCAGCTTTAAATATTAGTTACTTACTTAGTTGTCTGTGAAGGTTCTCAGTCATCCAGGTCATCGTAGTCAAAGGAGCTTGCAAAGAAAAGTGTCTGGACTTCTTTAAGTTACTTGAAGACGTTTCACCTCTCATCCGAGAGGCTTCTTCAGTTCTAAGGTCAAATGGTGGAGAGTCCCAGATATAAACCTAGTGGGAGTGTCCCCCCACAGAGGGACAAAAGGATCCCCTGATGATCCTCTAATCGCCTGAGCCAAGGTGTGGAACTGGGTGTGGGTCCCAATCAGCCAGAGTTTCGGGTGAGTTCATTGTGAAACCTGGCCCCACCTTATCATGCGAATTCCTGAGGTCAGATGGCCCAGGGTGTGAGTGGGCGTTAAGGCGTCTGGGAAGGGATCTCAAAACTGGATTATAGATGGCAGAGAGTTGGTGTCGTAAACCACCGCCTCTGTTCAAAGATGATCGCTCACAGTGGACATAGATGGCTTCTTTCACTCCTCTTTCAAACCATCTGTCCTCTCTGTCCAAAATGTGAACATTGGCATCCTTGAAAGAGTGTCCTTTATCCTTAAGATGCAGATGGACAGCTGAGTCTTGTCCTGTGGAGGTGGCTCTTCTGTGTTGTGCCATGCGCTTGTGAAGTGGCTGTTTGGTCTCTCCAATGTAGAGGTCTGAGCATTCCTCGCTGCATCTACACAGAGACTACATCAAAGGATGTAGTCCAGAAACTTACCCTGGATCCAGATGAAACCATGGTGTCCTTTGATGTAGTCTCTCTCTTCACGTGCATACCCACCACGGAGGCCGTGGAGACTGTCAGAAAACGACTACAAGAAGACAACTCCTTGGAGGACAGGACCAACTTCACACCCGATCAGATTTGCACACTGTTAGACCTCTGCCTCACCACTACATATTTCAAATACAACGAAGGCTATTACAGACAAAAACATGGCTGTGCCATGGGCTCCCCCGTGTCACCTATTGTAGCCAACCTTTACATGGAGGAAGTGGAAAGGAAGGCTCTTGGCTCTTTCAAAGGAAGAGTACCCAGCCACTGGTACAGATATGTAGACGACACCTGGGTCAAAATCAAGACACAAGAAGTGGAATCCTTCACTGCGCACATCAACGCTGTGGATAAAAACATCAAGTTCACCAGGGAAGACACAAAGGACGACTGTTTGCCTTTCCTGGACTGCGCTGTGCACATTGAAGAGAATGGCAACCTCAACATCGAAGTTTACCGGAAGCCCACACACACGGACCAGTACCTCCTGTTTGACTCCCATCACCCTCTGGAACACAAACTTGGAGTAATTAGGACCCTACACCACCGGGCAGAACATGTTCCCTCTAAGCCTGAAGGGAAAAAGAAGGAACACACACATGTAAAGGAAGCACTCAAAACGTGCGGCTATCCTAAATGGGCATTCTTAAAGTCAGCAAAGAGGCACAGAAAAGAAGATCAGACACCAGCGAGGGAGGATAAGAAGGACAGATGCAACAACATTGTCATCCCCTATGTAGCCGGTGTATCAGAGAAACTCAGGAGGGTTTTCTCCAAGCATGACATCCCGGTGTACTTCAGACCCAGCAACACACTCAGACAAAAACTGGTTCACCCGAAAGACAAAACGCCAAAACACAGACTTAACAATGTGGTGTATGCCCTACAGTGCAGCGAGAAATGCCCAGACCTCTACATTGGAGAGACCAAACAGCCACTTCACAAGCGCATGGCACAACACAGAAGAGCCACCTCCACAGGACAAGACTCAGCTGTCCATCTGCATCTTAAGGATAAAGGACACTCTTTCGAGGATGCCAATGTTCACATTTTGGACAGAGAGGACAGATGGTTTGAAAGAGGAGTGAAAGAAGCCATCTATGTCCACTGTGAGCGACCATCTTTGAACAGAGGCGGTGGTTTACGACACCAACTCTCTGCCATCTATAATCCAGTTTTGAGATCCCTTCCCAGACACCTTAACGCCCACTCACACCCTGGGCCATCTGACCTCAGGAATTCGCATGATAAGGTGGGGCCAGGTTTCACAATGAACTCACCCGAAACTCTGGCTGATTGGGACCCACACCCAGTTCCACACCTTGGCTCAGGCGATTAGAGGATCATCAGGGGGTCCTTTTGTCCCTCTGTGGGGGGACACTCCCACTAGGTTTATATCTGGGACTCTCCACCATTTGACCTTAGAACTGAAGAAGCCTCTCGGATGAGAGGTGAAACGTCTTCAAGTAACTTAAAGAAGTCCAGACACTTTTCTTTGCAAGCTCCTTTGACTACTTACTTAGTTCATTAAACTCATTATAGCCTAATAAATATAACAAACCAGCTCTCCAGTATGGAGGACCACAAGAGCCACGCGCATCGAAATAAAAAATCCTGTGCTTAATTAATGAATTGTAGAATAAAATCTGCATTTGTAAATTCATTTTTGAATTCCAATTTAATAAACTGATTTTTAAAATGCTTTTTAAGTCTTCATTTCAAAAAACATTTTCGAATTGCACTTTAATAAACTTCATTTCAAAAACCTTTTTTGAATTGCACTTTAATAAACTTCATTTCAAAAACCTTTTTCGAATTGCACTTTAATAAACTTTATTTCAAAAACCTTTTTCGAATTGCACTTTAATAAACTTCATTTCAAAAACCTTTTTTGAATTGCACTTTAATAAACTTCATTTCAAAAATCTTTTTCGAATTGCACTTTAATAAACTGCATTTCAAAAACCTTTTTCGAATTGCACTTTAATAAACTTCATTTCAAAAACCTTTTTCGAATTGCACTTTAATAAACTTCATTTCAAAAACCTTTTTCGAATTGCACTTTAATAAACTGCATTTCAAAAACCTTTTTCGAATTGCACTTTAATAAACTTCATTTCAAAAACCTTTTTCGAATTGCACTTTAATAAACTGCATTTCAAAAGCCTTTTTCGAATTGCACTTTAATAAACTGCATTTCAAAATCCTTTTTCGAATTGCACTTTAATAAACTTCATTTCAAAAACCTTTTTCGAATTGCACTTTAATAAACTGCATTTCAAAATCCATTTCCCTTTCCTGTTCGCTCAGGGATTAACATGTGGATTAGCATTTGGATTAGCAGTTGGATTAACAACTTCATTTTAAAAATCCTGCTGCTATTCAAATGAGCCACACCGTGGGATGTAAGGAGCTCTCTGATTGGTTGGTCAGACACAGGCTGTCTGCCAGCCTGGATGTTTCTAGCTCATAGCTTCGCCCTGCTAAGAAGCCTGTGTGCTTGTACAAAGGCCGTTCGACCTCGGGATTTACACTCGGTTCGACAAGGATATGTGAAGAATGAAGGGACCCTGCAGCGAAACGGAGAGCCCAACCTCTGGCTGAGTGCCTGTTTACAAAGTCTGACCACCTGTGAAGGTAACGTGCTAACGTGGCTAACGCTAGCATCACCGCACGTAGCCCCGTTATTTTAAGGTCATCTTAGCTTATGAAAGTTTTACGTCGCAGCTGTACGAGCTAGCTACGTGTTTTGTAAGCTGCTGTGCTCTTCACAAATAAAGCTGGAAGCAGCTCAAACTATTAGAACCAGCACTGAGGCCTGTTACATTTATACAGTGTTAGAGCAACGGCTGCAGCCTATAGCCTTTAAACTAGCGATTAAAATGCTGACAGTAAACTCGTCAGTCCAGATGTTACCACATTACTTTGTGATACTTGTGAGTTAAAACAACTGAGACAGGCTGATTAAAATAACAGCTTTCAGTTCTCTCATTCAGCATATAAAGACTGGAGATCACACTACTGATTTCAGCTCATTTAATATGTGAGTGCACAGATTCATTCTCAACTGGACATAAACATGATCAAAGGTTGTATATATGATGAAGTCATCAAACCCCAGCCTGTAACACAGTGCGCTGAATCTTAGCTTTGAATGTCCAGTATATTCTAATCAGTGCAATCTAAGCATTCACTGAACCTACAGTATCTACACCTGTGTGGTAAATGTGTGGTAAAGCTACAGATAATGAAATTTAATTATTAATACAATATACGTCATGAGAAACGAAAGCTGAAATTGATTCAGTTTAGTACTTTTCTCTGTATGCTCTGTGATCATAAAGGCCTTAAATTCTGTGATATATACTGTAAATGATTTTCACAGAGGTCTTAAAATACTTAAATCACTGCTGATAGTCTGGTTGTTTATATTTTCACATTTTTGTGTCTGTAGGGCTGTTTGATGACGATTTGGACGACTCTGGGAGATGAGGACACACCCACACCTGTTCCATACTGCAGCCAATGATGGTGTTACGGTTCTGAGTCAGCTTTGGGCCATCAGACGCACACACTGGAAAACCAGCACCTGGACTTCATGCAGGAGAGACGGCCTCAGTGATGATGGACTCTGCATCGTCTATTTTACCTCCTAATCTCTTTCTCTTTAACACACAATTAAAATCTTAGTGAGGAAGTCTCTAACTTGTACACATTTGTACTTTTACTTGTTTTATTAGTTATTTTTAAGAAGAGTAAAGTTATTCACAAAGTTTTTATTCTTCTGTATTTATTCTTTTGTATCATGTACCACAGTCATACTGAACTATACAGACCTGGTGAATTGGAGAAAAAAAAAATCATACATGAATGAATCATTCAGCTTCAGCAGTATTTCTAATCATCTTATGAATTCCAGTCTAATGTCAATTCACTGTTTGAGTTCAGTCTTGGTCTTAAACTCCAGAGAATACCACCTGGTTCAATTTTTTCATCTGATTATTGGGAAAACAGTTTTCTTCTGAGAGATGCTGCTAGAGCTGAAATAGAGCCCAAAGAAACAACAAAGTTTAGTCCCTCTGGATTTTCCATGGAAAATTGTTTTATCACTCACTCGGGTGACTTCTCCAGTGTCACGGATAAGTGATGAAAATATCTCCCACTGGAAACCATTGTGTCCAGTTAAAGTCAATCGACTTTTTCAAGGAGAGTTGTTAGATGCTGTGCTCATGAGGACAATGGGTTTTAAACTTGCAGCACAACACAAAGCTGAAATACTGGATCAACGATCAAAACAGATTGAGCAGAATTAGGTCAAAATGTAATATCCTGATATGATGACACATCACACATGATCCAGCATTGTTCTAAGAATGCAAACTTTCTTATTGGAAGTTTCCACAGCTGCCAGAAAGGGACAGATTTCTGGCTGGTCTTAATGAGTGGTCGTTGCTCTCTTGTTTTCTCTGGAATTGCTGCACGAAGGATGTAACACCCATGATAAGCACTGAGGTGTATGTCCTTGTCAGAAATGAGCAATGCTCAGCTTCCAGGTAAGGAGAAGTGGAACCAGAAGATATTCAAATGCATCTCTCCACAGCTGCTGATGAATTCTACAAAAAACAAAGTTTGTTAAAAACATTTGCAGGTGAATCACCACTGATTTATCACTGACATCCATTTACTCAAAAATTACTGACAAGTGGACAACTAGAATATATAGTTTATAATTTCAACATTGTACTGTAAAAAATGGAACTTTATATGACAAATGTGTGGTGCTTGTGGAATTTTTAACAAGGACCCTACAAAACTTTACAGTACTCATGCTGCCACACTTCTGATGACTAGGTGTGCAGTTCCTGCTTTAAATGCATTCACTTTTAAGATTAAGAAATCTAAGTGATAATAGGCCAGAAATGTTTGAACTTGCTTATGAACCTAAATCACTGAGGCCGTCTCTCCTGCATGAAGTCCAGGTGCTGGTTTTCCAGTGTGTGCGTCTGATGGCCCAAAGCTGACTCAGAACCGTAACACCATCATTGGCTGCAGTATGGAACAGGTGTGGGTGTGTCCTCATCTCCCAGAGGAGTCCAAATCGTCATCAAACAGCCCTACAGACACAAAAATGTGAAAATATAAACAACCAGACTATCAGCAGTGATTTAAGTATTTTAAGACCTCTGTGAAAATCATTTACAGTATATATCACAGAATTTAAGGCCTTTATGATCACAGAGCATACAGAGAAAAGTACTAAACTGAATCAATTTCAGCTTTCGTTTCTCATGACGTATATTGTATTAATAATTAAATTTCATTATCTGTAGCTTTACCACACATTTACCACACAGGTGTAGATACTGTAGGTTCAGTGAATGCTTAGATTGCACTGATTAGAATATACTGGACATTCAAAACTAAGATTCAGCGCACTGTGTTACAGGCTGGGGTTTGATGACTTCATCATATATACAACCTTTGATCATGTTTATGTCCAGTTGAGAATGAATCTGTGCACTCACATATTAAATGAGCTGAAATCAGTAGTGTGATCTCCAGTCTTTATATGCTGAATGAGAGAACTGAAAGCTGTTATTTTAATCAGCCTGTCTCAGTTGTTTTAACTCACAAGTATCACAAAGTAATGTGGTAACATCTGGACTGACGAGTTTACTGTCAGCATTTTAATCGCTAGTTTAAAGGCTGTAGGCTGCAGCCGTTGCTCTAACACTGTATAAATGTAACAGGCCTCAGTGCTGGTTCTAATAGTTTGAGCTGCTTCCAGCTTTATTTGTGAAGAGCACAGCAGCTTACAAAACACGTAGCTAGCTCGTACAGCTGCGACGTAAAACTTTCATAAGCTAAGATGACCTTAAAATAACGGGGCTACGTGCGGTGATGCTAGCGTTAGCCACGTTAGCACGTTACCTTCACAGGTGGTCAGACTTTGTAAACAGGCACTCAGCCAGAGGTTGGGCTCTCCGTTTCGCTGCAGGGTCCCTTCATTCTTCACATATCCTTGTCGAACCGAGTGTAAATCCCGAGGTCGAACGGCCTTTGTACAAGCACACAGGCTTCTTAGCAGGGCGAAGCTATGAGCTAGAAACATCCAGGCTGGCAGACAGCCTGTGTCTGACCAACCAATCAGAGAGCTCCTTACATCCCACGGTGTGGCTCATTTGAATAGCAGCAGGATTTTTAAAATGAAGTTGTTAATCCAACTGCTAATCCAAATGCTAATCCACATGTTAATCCCTGAGCGAACAGGAAAGGGAAATGGATTTTGAAATGCAGTTTATTAAAGTGCAATTCGAAAAAGGTTTTTGAAATGCAGTTTATTAAAGTGCAATTCGAAAAAGAAATTTTGAAATGCAGTTTATTAAAGTGCAATTCAAAAAAGGTTTTTGAAATGCAGTTTATTAAAGTGCAATTCGAAAAAGGTTTTTGAAATGCAGTTTATTAAAGTGCAATTCGAAAAAGGTTTTTGAAATGCAGTTTATTAAAGTGCAATTCGAAAAAGGTTTTTGAAATGCAGTTTATTAAAGTGCAATTCAAAAAAGGTTTTTGAAATGAAGTTTATTAAAGTGCAATTTGAAAAAGATTTTTGAAATGAAGTTTATTAAAGTGCAATTCGAAAAAGGTTTTTGAAATGAAGACTTAAAAAGCATTTTAAAAATCAGTTTATTAAATTGGAATTCAAAAATGAATTTACAAATGCAGATTTTATTCTACAATTCATTAATTAAGCACAGGATTTTTTATTTCGATGCGCGTGGCTCTTGTGGTCCTCCATACTCCAGTGTCAAAGAAATAAACTCTAGAAATGAAACAGGATCTGACAACTTTCTACTGCAGACTAATGGCATTAAATGAAACACAGTTGATATGAAATCACAACAAACTTTATTTTACTTGAATTATTATGATTCCCCTAACTGAATAACTTATTTCCTGCATTATTTCATTTATTCACTGTCTTTCTACACTCTTAGATGAAAGAAAACAATATAAAGATATATTTCTTGTTCTCTTTATTGATGTCATTTCTATTTTCCCCAAATCAGACTCTGAATGGAAAAATGTCTGATTTATTGAACTTTAGTGAAGCAGCAAGTTTAATGTTTCCCTAGTCCGTGATATTTACTTCAGACACACATTATGAGTACACTATGAGATGAATAAAATGTATATTTTGATAGACTCTGATACCTGGACTTATGATTGGTCATCTTTTCTGTTGCAGGTGATGACATCACTGTCACTGTTAAGGGCTTTGAGAAAGACGATGTGCTCCTGCCATGCAATTGTTCTAATATAAATTTAAATAAGGAATTCAAGGGGCAAGTGGAAGAAGATGAGAAGAGATGCTTTTTTTGCTAATGGCAGCAGTAATTGTTCTGTTCTCTTAAAAAACATGACACTGGAAGACGAGGGGAAAATACAGTTGTCATTTGTATTCTCCACAATACACAGTTTTCTTTGTGAATCTCATGCTTTGTGGTAGGTCGTACATTGTGATTACCAGCAATTTTTGACTACTAATGAAATGTAATAATTTTAACAAAAATCATCTCTCAACAGGGACAAATATTTCTCAGCACAGGGAGACTCGCCCAAATGGTGCAAACCTTTACCAGTGTGTTGTAAAGCTTGACAGCTACAAAGAACCTAACATTCAGTGGAGTTTGGATGGAAGGTGTCTGTCAGATTTAACCACGACTAACATCTCCCCCACATACAGCCTGGATAAAGAAATAGGCGTCCACTATTTTCACAGTAGACTCGAGACTGAAAGCAACTTCACCTTAGAGCCTACATGTGAAGTCATTGTCACATGCCCACCTGGTAATTATTCATTTTAAATTGTTATTTCAGCAAAGATGGATCTTAGGAGTTGCCTGGTACAGATAACTGTGGAACATTTCATAATATCAATTATTATAATATTAACTAACCTTAACCAGACTGGACCCCCTTTTCAGGATATCATTTACAGGGGTCTGTGTTGTGTTGGCGCTTGGAGTTTTGCTGATTTGGTGCCGTCGTGAAACGTCTCACAGTGAATTTCGTTATGCCAGATGAACTGCATTACTAGTTAAACCAGATTGGTTCTGCTGCTCTTGCTGCAGTTTATCAGCCACTAACAGTTTTGCTAATCCTTGTTGACGTGTGGCTTTGTTACTGTGTCTCTCCAATAATTTAATGTTTAATTTTCTCTTTGTTAAGGATTTCCCAGTGAAAGAAATGTGGAAAATGGTGACTCCTCTCAGACAAACACAAGCTTAGACGAGCTTTAAGTAAGGATGTGAAAGTACTTTATTCTGAACCAAAGGAGATGATTAATCACTGCTGATGCAATAGTGGCTGTTTGCGAAATCTAGTTTTCATCTTTTGTTCCTGCTCATGGAAAGTACATCTATTTTGGAAGCTAAAGGAGGAGGAGACTATTCTCTGTATGCCATTCATCAGATTTCCTTGTGAAGAGTAAAGTCTGAGCTATATGTACCAGATGCCAGGTTTTGTTTGTTTGTTTTTGTTTTTTTGTTTGTTTGTTTTTTTTAACTTTTATAAACAAGTAGGTTTAGGGTAATGTGTATGATGCATAATTAATAGGAAAAAACATTCAGGAGCCAAGTAAGAAATTTGTAAATTATGTTGCTTAACTGTGAAACATCACTGTACTAAGTAGCCGGGCAGCTCTGGTCCCTTTTTGGGAATTAAGTCAGCAGCCTTGAATCTGTGACTGCAGTCAGGACAGTACGCCAAAATTTAACAGTTGGAGAAGTGTAATAAAATGTGTGTGTGGCCCTTTTCAGCACTAAAAAGAAAAGTATATTTTAAAAAAAGAGTAAAACAAACATTTTGTTCAGCAATAATGTTTTTTTTAAACTGCATGATGGGTAACTTTTATTTCCTTTTCAGATATTTAATTTCTCTTTAATGAACCATAAACACTTGCAAACCACATGCTTCAAGAAGAACACAGATCCTGTTTTTTTGTTGTTGTTTTTTTTGTCAAGTGTAGCACACTTTCAGTACTCCATCACATAAGAGTCCTGCATGCAAAACTGCAGTATCAACAAAAAATGTTTTTGTTGTGACAAAGTAACAACATGCAGTAGATGTCTGCTGTAACTAATGTACAGTCATGTGACACACAGTCACGTCAGGACATAATTTAAAAAATAAAGTAAATATTACATCGTGCCATTTCTTATTGATTAAAAAATAAGCCAAACGCAAAAGCGTGTGTATTAAAGCAAGTACACACTATGATTCAAAAGATTGTATAGCCAGTTTTACTATTGTGGCTTTATCAGTCTTTCACATCACTGTGGAGAAATATTTGACTGTCTGTTTCCATTCACTGAGGTTTGCAGTCATTCATGCGTGACTCTTTTGAGGTCCTGCCACAGCCAGTGAGTCAAGATGAGGGCTGAACTTTCGACTGAGCCATTACAACACATTTATTTTTTCTTTTTAAGCCACTCGTTACTAGATTTGCTCTTATGTTTGGTATCATTGTTGTGTTGCATGATCTTGTGTCTGCCAACCTTTATCTATCAGACAGATGGCCTCACATTTGACTCTAGAATCATTTTGTATACAGAGGAGTTCACGATTGAATCACTGCAAGGTGCCCAGGTTCTGTGGGTGCAAAGCAAGCCAAAATAATTACCCCTCCATCACTGTACTTTTCACTGAGTATGAGGTGGTCAAACGTCTTCACTTTGGTCTTATCTGTCCAAAGGATATTCTTTCAGTATTCTTGTGGTTTCTTCAGGTGTGTGTCTTAGCACACCTGAATGCTCCAGACCAGTAAATTGCTCAAACCTCTGCTCTCACTCTCTGAGGCTCAACTAATTGAGTGGACTTACGAAGCAGCCAGGTGCTGCTTCGTAAGTCCTATGGAAGCAGGATTGACTTAGTTTTTTAGCATTTTGGCTTCATTTATGTAAAATAAATAATGACATAGTATATTACGGTACTATTTTTATGTTTGATATGTAAAAGCTTAGTAATGAAAGAGCTTTTCGCACATTTAAAAAACTTAGAAGTGAAAGAGGGTGTACTTTCTTTTTACTGAGATATTTCTAGTCTAATTCGAGTAAAGTTCCCAGGATTATAGTTGGGAGGAATGGTGATTAAACCCTGAATGATGTGCAATAGTGTGACAGATCTGACAAGTTTACTTGGAAAATCACTTTTGTGGTGTAAGAAATAGCTATTCAGAGAGAAGCTGTGCAAAGACGCTTTTTCCTAATTCTTCACATGCCAACCTGGTTTTGAATCACTGCTTCAGTCTGTCATTTGTATCAGTGTTTTGTATTTCACAGAATTTTATATATTTAAGGAAAATATTGCAAAACCTTAATTGTAAAGGCTTAGGCTATAAACAGCCGTAATTTAAGTTACCAGTTGATAATGCTGTGGAATAAAAGTGTGTAAGTAAATCGTCCCCATTACTTCACTTTATTGTGTGACTTTAACAATATTAAAACAACAACAGCAACAAAGCACAAAAAACAGGCATGGTGATAATTTCTGGATTTAGCATTCGCACTAAAAGACGTTTATAACGAGTAAGTATGAAAGAAAAACGCATCTTAACCTTTGGTTTTATTTTACTTGTTTAAATGTCACATATAGTTTCACTTCCTTGCAGTTTACGTCAGCTACCACGTTCCCAGTGACGTACAAAACACCAGGAAGTAACAGGCGGCTAAGTGGCTAGCTCGGGGCTAGCATGTAGAAATGAAACCAAATCTAGAAAAAGACTGACTTTCCACCCACGGTAAGGCAGGTTGGACTGTGAAAGCGGTCCGCTGCGATGCTTGTTAAGGTTAAATGCGAAGAGGTGTTTGTCTCCATGACGTTTATACATAATGCGAACAAGTCTAAAGCCTAAATGCACTGGAGCTTAGAGGAGTTTGCTACCTCACATCAGCAAATCAGTTCAAGTGTTTTGTTTCGGTTTGTGTTAATGGGTAGAGGTAGGGAACTTATAGACATGGCAGTACTCTCGGTTTGGGGTTGTCTGTGAGCTGATATCGAACCCCCACTCACTGCAAACATGTATGTATCCATATCATCATATGGATACAAGCCTATTCATACAGCGCTGCAAGGGTTACTTTGGATGACAATGACCAAGGCAAAGGGTCAAAAGGTTTCTTCTTTATTCCAACTTTTTAAATGTTAAATAAAATTGAACATCTCAGCTACAAATCGGCTGCAACGTTTTAATGTGCGGCTTTGTTGACACTGTCAGAGAGGTGTTGACGTGTAGTGGTGAGATTTTTGTGTGTTTCTAATTATAAACAATGGAATCACATTTCAGGACAGGTGGACCCAGCAAAGTTTTCTGCCCTTAAAAGTGTTTCCAATGTGCAGGTAGAAGAGGATAAAAACTCAAGAAGTTAAAGCCACAGCAACACTTGCAGGTCAAAGACCAGTGTTGTGGCACGACCAGTCAGAATGCCTATATTACTTTAGGCTTCTTAACCACTTATCCAATTCAAGGTCACAGGACGCTGATGCCCTTCACATGTATCATGTATCATTGAGTGAGAATCTGGGTGCTCATATAATAATATATCTATCACCCTTTTTTAGTTAATATATTACTTTATAATACTTTTTTTCACCAACGATTCAACTGATTCAGGTTAAATATATTTACTTTGAAAAATTATTAGCTTAAAAAGTAACTGATGGGAAGCCTCTTTTTCCCAGTAATGTTTTTAATTATTAATCCTTTATTTATCCAGGTAAAAATCTCATTGAGATTCAAATCTCATTTCCAAGACTTGGCATCATGGCAGCAAAAGTCAAAACCCATACAACACATAATCCATTAGAATTATACTTATTGTTAACTATTAACTATTTCTTTCAGCACAGATCAAGTACAGAGACACTCAAGAAGCATACCATGGGTCAGCGCCGGAAAGTGGCAGCAGGGAATAACCCTTCATCTCAGAGAAACTCTGGAGATTCTGCACAGGCTGCCAGGGTCCACAGCAGGAAGCACAACATCTGCATGGTGTCTGACTTTTTCTATCCAAACATGGGAGGAGTAGAAAGTCACATTTACCAGCTCTCCCAGTGCCTGATTGAAAAGGGGCACAAGGTGGTAATCGTCACTCACGCCTATGGCAGGAGGAAGGGTGTCCGGTACCTGACCAACGGCCTGAAGGTCTACTACCTGCCCCTACAAGTGATGTACAACCAGTCCACAGCCACCACCTGCTTCCACAGTCTCCCGCTGATGCGCTGTGTGTTTGTCAGGGAGCGTATCACCGTCGTGCATGCACACAGCTCCTTTTCTGCCATGGCCCATGATGCATTGTTCCACGCTAAGACCATGGGTCTTAACACAGTACGTTATTCAGGTAATTTCACGTGTCTCTAACATGATGGTGTTTAAATCGCTAAAGAGTGTTTGTCATTTGCAGGTTTTCACTGACCACTCGCTCTTTGGCTTTGCTGACCTCAGCTCTGTCCTGACCAACAAGCTCCTGACTGTGTCGCTGTGTGACACCAACCACATTGTGTGTGTGTCCTACACAAGTAAGGAGAACACAGTTCTACGCGCAGCACTCAACCCAGAGATAGTGTCCGTTATTCCCAACGCTGTCGATCCTACAGACTTCACACCAGACCCCTCCCAGCGACAAGATGACAGGATCACAATTGTTGTCATCAGCCGTCTCGTCTATCGGAAAGGTACTGAGAAATTGTTTTAGACGCTGTTGTGTCTACTTGGAGCAGCAAGGCTCCAAGTAGACTCCAAGACGTGACATGCAACGGGGGGAGGGTATGGGGTAAGGAATGACCTGCTGTCTACATCAGGTGGGTAGCAAGCATCTGGGGTGTGTGTGTGTGTGTGTGTGTGTGTGTGTGTGTGTGTGTGTGTGTGTGTGTGTGTGTGTGTGTGTGTGTGTGTGTGTGTGTGTGTGTGTCCGTCCGTCCTGTGTTCACCCGGTTAAGCAAAAGTCAACAGTCCTCAGCCGACACATGTGTCCTTCAAGGGTAGGGGCAGAGAGACTAAACACAGTCCCGTCATCAGGGAAGAATTTGTTGTTCCGGAGCGGCATGAGTGAGGCAGATGGTTGTTTGGGTTAATGTGAACAACTGCATCCAATTTTAATGCAGAATTACCTGAAAAATCCTTTTATTGGTTTATAAAACTCACACTGGTTTGACCTCCCAGTGCAATAAGTTACACTACACCTAGACCTCTCAGGTCATCAGGCGTAGATCTTTTAACTGTTCTCAGAAGAAGATCAAAGCATGCCAAGAAAGCTTACCGTTACTGTAGATGTGTTCTTTGGAACAAGGTGCCTGCTGACCCAAGATGACTTGCATCTGTGCCGACAAACAAAAGCACGGGCCTATTGTTTGTGTGTGTGTGTGTGTGTGTGTGTGTGTGTGTGTGTGTGTGTGTGTGTGTGTGTGTGTGTGTGTGTGTGTGTGTGAGAAACTTGGACTTTATCTCTTTGTAAAGTTTGTTGTTTTCACTGTCTTAAGACATTATAGACTTACTCTTATTTTGATGTATTTACCTTCTATGTTAAGAACATCAAGGTTACATGTAATGAAATGTACTATGTAACTAAAATAGCCATTGCCTTTGCCTTCCATATGAACCTCAGTAGAGAACTGCATCACTCTAATAGTGGAAGGAAATCTTCACTTTCTTTCCTTCTTTGCAGGAATTGATCTTCTTGGTGGAATAATTCCGGAGCTTTGTCTCAAACATCCTTACCTCCACTTCCTGATTGGCGGAGAGGGACCAAAGAGAATTGTTCTGGAGGAAGTGAGGGAGAAATACCAACTACATGACAGGTACTGCTGGATGGGCTTATTTCCTGAGATAATGATGTCGGCATCTTTCAGGATCTATTAAAGCATGTCTAAGTATTTGTATATTAAATTGTGTCTGTATAACAGCTTTAGTTTACTTTTCTTACCACAGGAGCAAATCTCATATAAAGAAACTTTCTGTAGTATATTAAAGAACCAACACTGTTATAGAATTTAATTAACTGGAATTTACTGCCATTGTTTTGTGTTTCCTTTACGTTTATTCAACACCTGGAAACGATTGTAGATTAGTAGATAAACCCAGGGTCAATCACTGGGTTCCTGAGTAAAGGTGCTACCACTGTGTTTTGATCTGCACAGGGTACGTCTGCTGGGCGCTCTGGAGCACAAGGATGTGCGTGGGGTTTTGGTTCAAGGCCACATCTTCCTCAACACGTCGCTCACTGAAGCGTTCTGCATGGCCATTGTGGAAGGAGCCAGCTGTGGACTGCAGGTTTGCTGCAGTTTCTGTTCCTCCAGCAATAAACCACATTAAGTTCCACTGTGATGCAGTTAGCTGCTGTCTGACAGATCTGTCATTGATACACAAGGTCAGTGATATGAAGTCCAGTAGCAGTGACTCTCTGTGTCAGGATTTCCTTATTTCACTTTAAGTGAAACAGCTTTTTTGAGATAAACACACCAAACATTTGAGAATATTTCTTTAATACAAATGGGAGAGGGCACCTCTGTCTGCTACAAACATGCCACAACCTGAAGGATGGTTTAACCAGATTAGCTACATGATGTCATTAGATTGTGGGGGTAAACTTGTACATGCTTGTCATTACATGGTGCAATATTTCCCTCTAGCTTTATCATAGTATCGATTTTAACATCTCGTTTACTCACCATTTAGCGTGCCAATCTCTTAAGATAATGACATCTTCTGATGCACAGCCAGTCATTTTATTGGAAACAGGCCAATATGTGACCTAAGTTGCCCCCAGTAGTCATCCGAGGGGCGACAGATCTAACACTGAATCTTTAGACCTTAAGCTCAGTTCATGTCACAAATCTAAGCAAAAAAATGCAGATAAACTTTTAGTTTTTTATAGAATATATAATAATGTAATAATGAAAATTAGACTTTATCAAGACGAGGCACTTTCAGATCACAGAAGCAGCTCTGTGAAAGCCCATTCGGCCACGCGGAGCCGGCACAACTCAGTTGAAGATGGTGAAGTGTTCTTGTGGCAGATTCGCCATGGGCGTGTGCAGCTCATCTCATACCGCTGCTTAAAAAAACTGAAGTACATGAGGGAGACATGGGAGAGGGAGGATAGACCTTTATGTAAGAGCGGCAAATGCCAGACAGCAGCTAACCGCATCACAGTGGAACTTAATGTGGTTTATCGCTGGAGGAACAGAAACTGGAAATGTCATTCTTGTTATTTCGTGACGTTAGACCTACAGATGGAAAAAAGTAACCTGAGAATCCACGAGAGAATCCTCTTACCTCCAGGTTATTTCCAAAAGAAATTACGTTGGGAGCTTAATTTCTTTTGGGATGAAAATGCCTTCGAGCTAACAAACAGGCCCGTTTGTTATTCATTCCTACTAGAGGGAATCCTCAGGTTTCATAACTATGGGGGAAAAAAACGGGGAAACACACGCAGGTGGCATTTAATAACGTAATACCCTTTTGAACTTTCTTTGTCAGACTGTATGATGAGTTATACCCTTTTCTGCAGATTCTTACACAGATATGCGTACAGAGATTACACAAAAAATAATTGCTAATGGGAAGACGCATCGAGTAACCACTCTTTATCTGTGATTTACTGGGACACGCAGGTTGGACATAAAGTTGAACATAAGTTGAACTGTGCCATAACACAGGGCAAGAAAGGAGACAAGCACAATGCAGCGACTTATAGTGTAAAGTGTGAATGCTGGTGGATGTGTATATTTACAAAAAGACCTATATACACATTTATCTTTAACACCTTGAGCTCAATCAATAATTAATCTATCAATAAAAATGTTTTTAAAGACAATTCAGTTTGTAAACATTGAATTCTTTACTCTAACTTTATTTTGTTAGTAATATTCCAGTAAAGTGGAGTTTATTTGGGAAGCTTTTGGATGTTGATTGCTGTCATATAAACTTACCAGACACTTTATTAGGTACACCTCGCAGGTACAGGGTTAGACACTGTTTTGCCTTCAGAACTGCCTAAATTTTTCATAGCACAGAAATGGATGGTGGATGTGCAGCTGTCATGATAGCATCAGACAGCTGCACATCCACAATGGGAACCTCCCTTTTCTTTAAATCTCAAAGCTCAGTCCACTTGAGCTAATTGTGATGTTCAAGAAACCAGTTTGAGATGATTTGAGCTTTGTGACACTGTGTGTTATCCTACTGGAAGCACCCATGATAAGGTGGGCATGCTGTGGTCATGAAGTAATTGACATGATTACCAACAGTACTCAGTTAAGATCAGTGCTCAGCTGATCCTCAGGGGCCTGAAGTGTGCCAAGAAAATACCCCGACATTAGTCTGCACTGTTGATGCAAGGCAGGATAGAGGTCCTCTGACATCAACAAGGCATTTTCTCCCAGAGAACTCCGGAGCATGGAATATTTTCTTCCTTTTGGCTGATCAGATATTTGCTATAACAAGCAGCTAAACAGGTGTACCTAATAAAGTTGCTAGCCAATGCATTTCATTTTCCATGACTTCTAATCTTTATAACTTTGTACATCTTTGATTAAAATTGTCACGTTACCATAGTGATATGAAAGTGGGTACACCCTGACATCACTGTTTGAGGTTCCAGGTACAGCAGAGCTTCCTTTTTCAGGTGTCCACAGAGAGCTGCAGTGCTAGATTTAGCTTGAGGCCAAACACACACAGTGGAATTTTGCTAATAATCATTCCAGGACATATTTTATACTTTGGGAAAACTTCTGTTTTTCTGTTCTCTCTTTTGTGTGTGTGTGCGTGTGTGTATTTGTTTGTCAGCATCTGTTTTTTGTCTCTGTTTTCTTAGGTGGTTAGCACTCGTGTGGGAGGCATTCCAGAGGTGTTACCTGAGGATTTGATTACCCTGTGTGAACCCACCGTCCGTTCATTGTGCGCCGGTCTGGAAGCGGTCATCGCTCTGCAACGATCGGGCAACGTCCCGTCGCCTGCTTCCATTCACGTGCGTGTGAGAAACCTCTACACCTGGAGGAATGTTGCGGAGAGGACCGAGAAAGTAGGTTCACCAAAGACACCCACACTGCATCGTGTGCATGTAACAGCTTGTTTTACATTTTTGAAGAAAATGCTATCAAAGCATAACATTTTATTGTGGAAAATAAAAGACACAGCTGTGCCCTTTCATCACAAGGACATTTTCATAAATTGAAAACAGCAACTACTCTGAATCTTGATCAGATAAGTCATTGGACGACTGCACCATCAGATAAGGCATCCAGATTACCAGACTTTGCATAAACTCGTTTTCTCTAAACATTTCCCACGGTATCTGATTTCCAAAAAACTCTCTCTCTTGCTTCATGCTTAGAAACGTGTGAGGTAAGAGATAAAAAGCTGAGGCACATCAAATTTATCTTGAGTGTCCTTTTTTTCTTTAATTGTACAACATGCTCAAACACATCTAACCTGGAGACGAGCTTTGCTCATTCATTAATTATTTCTTATGGTCATTTTTGTGCCGGTGCAACCACTCTACCAAATATGCTCTTGAAAGGTACAGGAAAACCTCATCTGTGTGCAAATTCCTGTATGAAACTCTCTCTCTTTCTCAAGCTCGACAGTCATGCAAGGCAGCTAGACCTGACAGTTGTGTTTTGTTTTTTGCTATTTTCAAAGTGCTTGGCATTTGGCTCCGTTAAACAATGGCATACCTTAAAAAAAAATAAGCTAGCAGTGTGTTAAAGTGCACTCTGAAGTCAATGTCAATTTGTAAGCAGAGCCCGGCCTGTGAAACATCACGGCACATTCAGGTACACCCTGTGAACTCTCAAAACTTGTATTCAAATAGCCAGTATGGTTTTTAACATACAGAAGTTTCTGTAATCAGCCATTTTTTCTTCTTCTTTCACAGCATTTTAAAAAAATAAACACAGCAAAACAACAACAACAAAAGTCTATTTCAGTTTTTAGAATTTCTAAAACAAATCCAAATCTAATCCTAAAAAAATGTATTCTGGTTTATGGCTAGGTGGTGGTTTTTACATGTTTAACTATTGAAGGATACTAAGGTGATCAATGTGTTTTTTCCCTGTCAGGTGTACGACAGGGTGGTCGGAGAGGAAGTTCTTCCCCTGGACAGACGGTTACGGAGGCTGAGGGCTCACTGCGGCCCCGTCGCTGGCTCCATCTTTGCGTTTGTGGCTGTGCTGGACTTCCTCTTCCTGCTGCTCCTGCAGTGGCTGATGCCAGATGGGGTCATGGATCTCGCCGTCGACGCCACAGGCCCTCAGCGACAGTGGAGACAGGAAAAGAGCCATAAAAATGAGGCTTACTCCTGATGTGCCACGGAGAGAGCAACAGAAACAGAAAGTTGATGACAGTGACCTCTCAGCACCTCTGCCTCTCTTCAAACTGCTTATATAAGTTTCGTATGTGATCTTCATGGTGCGGGCTAACATTTTGTTTACATTTACTCACCAAAAGGGAGTTGGTGGAAGAGACTTTTTTAAATAACTGGAATTTGTTGCACACCTTGAGAATTTATAAGCACTTTTTGAAAATGTAAAGATTTTGAACATAGGGGGTAAAGGGCTGGCTGTTTGTAAGCTCACAGGGAAACAAAGCTACTGTAACTTACTTATCGAGAGACCTCAAAGTTTGTTTTTTAAATAAAATCCACTGTTTTGTGAAGCGTGTCAGAGCATGTTTGTTTATCATGAATGCCATGGCTCCGTAGTGCAGCGGTGTACACACTCCTACCTGCTGCGGTGCCTTTGTGAATGAGGAAGCGTCTAAAAGTAGCTTTCGTGATTGCCACTCCTTTGAAACCTGCAAGCTTTTTTTTTTTTCTTTTCTTCAAATGATAAGTAAACTTTTAGAAAACCCAACGTGGGAACTAAAGCGTACTTTCTAATATATATGGTATGTGCTATGTTCTCATCCTGGAGAGGCATCAAACAAATATTTATTTTGTAGACGAATCTGATTGTAAGGAAGAGTGCCAAAAAAAATCACAGCCTTGTGAAAAAGGAGCTGATAAGGAGGTGTCGCTCTTCAGGGTCAGCGACGGGGATTTGCAAGACAGAAACAAACATCATATCAAGAAGTGTGTTCAATGTTAAGACAAAATGTTTCTGTTGGAGCTAGGAACTTTTTTTGTTAGTTTAAGGCAGGGGTCCCCAATCCCAGTTCACGAGGGCCGGTGTCCTGCAGGTTTTAGATCTCACCCTGGGTCAACACACCTGAATTACATGATTAGTTTATTACCAGGCCTCTGGAGAAAACATGTTGAGAAGGTAATTTATCCATTTAAATCAGCTGTGATGGATCAAGAAGACATCTAAAACAGGGACACCGGCCCTCGTGGACTGAGATTGGGGACCCCTGGTTTAGGGCATTTCATCTAGTTCATGTGGCAATAATATATTTAAGGGTCTTATGGGGCTTGTCCTGGTCTGTGTATCTTTAAGTGCTTTGTTGAAGACACCTCAAGATCATTCTAGCAGCTATTGTAATGTAATGCACATACCGTTAACTCTGGCCATGCACTGGGGTGAGAGTGGGTGGAAAGTGGTAATGTGGGGGAGGTGACCAAGGGCCCAGATAAGAGAGTGAGGAAGGCCGGATTCAGGTTTGTGTATCTGGCTGGGTGAAGGAATCTGCTGCTGTTTCATTTTCATCATGGCTGCTGTGCAAACAGACGTTTCCCTGTGGTCGCAACCTTGGGAGAGGCCTTTGTCCATCTACGGAGGGTTGGTGTGTAACTCGCTGATGGCTGGTGAGTTTAATGTTTGTATGTTTTTTTTTGCATCACAGTGTTTCAGGCCTAAAAGCTTTCCATGTGAAGTCTGATGCTGCTGTAGACAATAAAATCTGGGATGAAACCGGTTTAGCATTTTAGGGTTGGGGGTCATGTTGAGAAACCAGAAGTGTGTATGTATGTGGATGAGGTTACAGTGGTCGTGGTCTTTGTGCTTTCTGAATGTGGAAACATAACTAATTTGATTCTCTGTGTCTCAGACTTCTGGTCTGACAGAACTCCGCTCCATGAAGCGGCCTTTCAGGGCAGACTCCTCCACCTCAGGGCCCTTATCGCTCAGGTGACCTTAAATCTTGATTTGTACATCGAGTACTTACAGTCTACAACCTGAAGACTTCTTGAAAAGAAGTTGTATGAAAATCCTCTGATCTCTCCCTGCAGGGCTTCCATGTTGACACAGTCACCATGGACGGGGTCACGCCGCTCCACGAGGCTTGCCTCGGGGGTCGTTACGCTTGTGCCAAGTTTCTTCTGGATAATGGAGCAAATGTAAGAAGGAACAGATAAGTTTTTCTGTCATCAAAAAACCCCACAAGTTTTATTTTGCTTATCCTTTTTGAACTTGATGCCTGATGGAGATTATAGATCATTTGGCTATTGTCCAAAACAAATGTGAGGCCAGGCATACATTTGATTTATGTGACGTGAGATAATTAGGTCATCGCTCACTCTTGGTATTTCTTTCTTAGACAAACAAAGACTTGAAAAATGATTCTGTTTAACTTGTCTAGCATTAAGGTTTCATAAAAAAAAATGAAAGAAAAACCCACACAAGTATAAGAACGTCATATCGTAAACCCTCCTTTGTTGTGCTAGCATGGTCTCAAACACGTTTCAGAACCTCAAAACTTTGAAATTATGTACAGATGCGCCCTAAAGAGGTTACAGAAAAGGCTACATCTTTAAAAAATAGATTAAATTGAGAGAATTTGGGTTGGAAATGCAGGCATTTAAAGTCTTTTTTTTTTTCCAAATAAAGATTATTTTTGCACTCATAAGATGAATTACTTTATCTGATATTTTGTATTTAGTGATAAGAATTTATGTACCGTCTCATTGCATTGATTATATGTGAAAGCGGATCCCTTCACTTGATTTGAAAAGTATTTGATGGATTGAAACTCAAACCTAAACTTCACATACACTAATAAAACACTGGGGGTGGAGGGAATCTAACAATTCGTTTTATCATTGTAAAATTGATATAAAAGACTTTGGCTTGTGTCACAAGAGAGTAAACCCAGCAAATGGACTTTAGGCCTTCAAGTATTTAAAAACAACCTCTATATTTAAAATTATATTAGCTTGTCCAGCTAAATAATCAGAATATTAGTGAGGGCTTATGTGTAAGTACCCCAATAACCTCATGGATGGATGGATGTTCTAAAAATGGCTGTAATTTTTAAATAGTTAATGCAGTTCTTTTGGTAAACCAATTAATTTACAGCTGAAAAAATCTGCACCTCAGTCACATCTCAGTTGCTTGATTTGATTGGTTTGAGCATCGTACTCACTTTCCTGTAAAGTTCACTACAGGATGCCTGAAATTGTGCAGTTCAAAAAGAGCTGAGCTCATTTGCGAACTCACAGATTCTCCCGCTTTAACACAGATTTTTGTCTTCACACGTTTTAAGCCACATCTGGTGTTTTTGCTGAAGAGTTTAGATTTTCCTGGAGAAAGGTCAGAGCTGAAATCTGCATGCAAAGAGGCCTTCAGTTGTTGGTTGTCTCGTGTGTTTGCTCTGTTTGAGCATTTGTGTATGTTTGTGTCACATGCATGAATAAATAAATGAGGTACACTCAGTTCTTTTGGCTGCATTTCCTCACAAACATCATTCTCAAGGCAATGGCAGTGTCAACAGATGGCGCCACACCTCTCTTCAATTCCTGCAGCAGCGGGAGCGCTGCCTGCCTCAAGCTCATCCTGCAGCACAGTGCCTCCATCCACACCACCTACCAGCTGGCATCTCCAATCCATGAGGCTGCCAAGAAAGGTACACAAAGGTATCCATTTGCAAGAAATTTCTGGTTATGAATGTGGACTACATGTCAGCATTTATCATCTTCTCCTCCAGATCACAGAGAGTGCCTGGAGCTGCTGCTGTCCCGTGGAGCTCAGATTGATCTGGAGCTGCCTGACGTTGGGACGCCGCTCTACTCTGCCTGCATGGCACGGGCCGCAGCCTGCGTAGAGGTGCTGCTCTATTCAGGTAATATAAGTCAGGAATATTCACCAGTCACACCTTTTGCTTTTTGTTTGTTTCAGTCATGAAAATTAAGGCACTTCAAGGCCCAGTCTGTATAATAGTCTGAAGGTTTTTTATAAATGAAAAACTCCACTCTTTTAATTACACAAACCAGTCTATCAAACAGTTGTATACGCCAAATAAAAGAGCTGTTACTGTGTTTGCTGAAACATTTGTGAAAGAAAGAAAGAATCAGATTTAAAAAAGCAACTTCTTGATTCTTAAACTGAGTCAGAGTTGCAATGATTAGTTAATTATTTCATTTAGTGTTTTCTGAAACGAGAGGATTTCGTCCTTTGACATAACTTTGTTGTGAAGCTTTTCTTCTGTGCCGCCTTTCATCTTTGGGACTTAAATGCTCAAATTAGACTGCATGTCTTCGAGTTTGGCTCTGCTTATCAGACAAACCGAGGCACTTGAAGGTGTCAGTTGACATTTAACACGTCTGTCTTGGATTTTGCACGTTTGAAACGATAATCGCTGAGCAAAGGTGAACCAACAGAGGAGAGAACCGTTCGTTCCAGCCATATAATATTAAAATACAGCTGACATTTTTTGTTCCTGCTGGGCTCTGAGTTACTTTTAGTGGCACGCTCTGCAGTTTCTCTCTTTCACTCTCCATCGAAGCAGAAACTCGGTGTCACAGTTCACATCAGCACACGTTTAAAATCTTTTCTAATCAATCCAACCTGTCAGACGTGACAGCCAGTCTCAAAACTATTCAGAGCTGTGCTTTGGATTTATTTTTGAAAACTTTTTCATTAGTAGCTAATATATAACAACATGCTGCTTTAACAATAAATCACTTACAACACACGGATGGGTTTTAATCAGAATTGTGTGATTTGCGTGCTGTTAGGTGTTGAACTCTGTTTGCATGTTTGAGCAGGAGCAGATGTTCAGATCGGATGCGGGCCGGACAGTCCTCTGCATGCTGCAGTTTTGGGGGGAGGCGCTGACGTTGTGCATCTTCTCCTGGACTTTGGAGCTGATGGATGTCGCAGGAACGCAGAGGCGAAGACTCCTCTTGATCTGTCGAAGCCAAACAGCTCAGTGAGAGCTGCACTGCTGAGCAGAGGTGTGTTATTGTCCTGTCATTGTTTCATACTGTTATTATTGTTTTACATTGTTTCTTTTTAATGGCATTTTTATATTGTTAAGCACTTTGAGCATCGTCTGTCTGGAAATGTCCTATATAAATAACTTTGACTTTGACCTTGACTTTTGACCTTTTTGCACTTACATAGAGGACCCTCACTTCCTTTTATTAACAGCTGTGATCTGTCTCCTGTTCCCAGGTCCCTGCTCACTGTCTCAGCTCTGTCGCTTACGTATTCGTCGAAGTCTCGGAAAGAGTCGCCTGCACAGGGCCTCGAGCCTCTTTGTCCCTCACAGTATCAAGGACTTCCTCCTCTACCAATGACACATCTCTGCCGTCCTTTGCTGCTTTTTTTTTTTTTTTTTTTTTTTGCTTCGCCATTTAAGAAGAAAGGATAAAAGGCGTCCACATTCAGAGTTTTCATCCATAGCTTCATAATTCAGATGCTTTTAGTATTATAATAACAGCTTTCTGAGAACTGCTCAATGAAATCTTTTGGATACAAGGGAGGGACGCTTCAGGATAAGCTCTGTTCATCCTGCAGGGACTTTAATGAATTGGGTTTTTGTATTTTTGTACTTTCTTTTTAGCGCTCATGAATTTTACATGATTCCAAAATGTTTTTAAAGTTGAACATCGCCAATTTTACACATCAAAGTCTTTTATGTTTGGGAGTACTTGTGCATATATTAAAAAAATAAGTTGTATAAAAACTGTAGCTCCACAGGAAGCTTTGTGGATGTCATTTGAATAAGCGTCAGCTGGGGGTGAAAACTGCAGATCAGACCTTTTTGTAGCTTTGTAGCAACCACAGACTGCGTGCCTATGAGTGCAACACAGGAGAATTCACACCACTATTGTTAGAGTTGCATTCCAGGTAATGCAGGTGGCAAGTTTTGAAAATAAAAAAAACCCCAAATCTTATGTTAAAATTCTTTTTCTCATAAATGTTTCTAATGGTTTTGTAAACTTTAAATTTGGCCTGTTTTGTTCATATTTCTATGATTTTATTTGTGGAATCTTTCATAGTACCGTTAGTACATGGACTGAGGTGGCCATCACACATCATCTCTCTGACATCACACAGAGTAAGACTGAGCGTTTCTGAGCACCTCACAGGATGCTTTATAACTGCTTTAATTCTTCGTGTGATTCAAAAAGGCGCCTGAAACATTCCTCATACAGTTTGGTCATTGTTGATATGACAGCATCACACAGCCGCTGCTGATTCGTCGACTGCGCATCCATGACATAAGTCTTGCATTACACCACATCTAATAGATGCTCTGCTGGATTGTGAGCTGGTGACTGTAGAAACTGTTTGGTCACAGTGAACCTGTCGTCATGTTCAAAAAACTAGAACAGTAACTAACTGAACTAAATCAAATAATACAATATATTACAAGGTTACAAAATATAACAAAATAGCCCGAATAAACACAAAACACTGTAGTTATACATTTTCCAGTATATTACACCTAATTAAATAGTTGAAGTTGAGGTGCTTCATATCATGTTGGCTTTATTTTTTCTGTAGAGGATGTGCTGCGGTGTGTATTTGAGTGCTTTAGATGGAGGAATTGTACTGCAAGTTAGCCACAGGCAGAAATGATTTCCTGTGTCGGTCAGTGGTGCGTTTAGGGTAATCCAAGTCTTTCACTGAATGTGCTCCTGTGACTGGACCTCATAGAGTGGCTGGGAGATACTGTCTGGCATTGTCCTTATCTTGGACAACAATACTCAGAAATGCTGCATGATGTTGGTACCAACAGGCCCAAGAAAATATCTGCGCACCAATACATCCCCAGCAACCTTAATCAATGATACATCATCTGAATGTTGCAGCAGAATTCCCATCAGACCAGGAAACATTTTTTAAATCTTCTGTTGTCTAGTTTTGATGATCTTGTATCAATTCTAGCCTGATGTGTTCTCCTGCTGCTGTTGCTCGTCTGCTACATTTCACTGCGGATTCAAGGATGTTCTGCATTTCTTTGTCTTCTCTGAGTCACTGTTGCCTTCCTATCAGCTTGAAACAGTCTGATTATTCTCCCCTGACCTCTGACATCACCGAGACATTTTCCCCAAGAGAACTGCTGCTCCGTGGATATTTTATCCTTTTCATTCAATTCTCTGTAAACTCTCAGCTGGAAATTCAACATGGCATCTTGACCATTCCTACATGGATAAATGTACTGATTTGCTACAATGTGATTGGTTCATTAGATATTTCTGTTAAAGAGCAGTTGAAAAATAAAGTGGGCGGTGAGTGTATTTATGTCACAAGACGCACCTCAGACACCATCCTGAAGAGAACAAAGCTTCTGGAGACAAACTGTTTTATGCTTGATTACGACTGAGCTGCGTGCAAATGATACATTTGTGTACTTGCACATGCTGTGGCTCAGAATAAGAGTTTAATAATGAGGGGCAGAAAAATAAAAACAAAATATACTGAAGGAAAACAGCAGCTGCAGTAAAGGATCCAAATAACTGAGGGTTAGAGTGTGTTTTGTGGCTGATGTTGCTCAGAGGGAATTAATTTTCTGACTTCAAATGTCACTCTGAAAGGTCACCTCTGCAAAGACCTGAAAGAACTTGTTGGAACAGATTTAACTTGACGTGTCTTTACCGAGACGGCAAAGGAAAACCTCAGCCTTCAGGAAAGGCTTTGTAAGGGCTGTATATAGCATGTACCGCTGATTTGTAAAGGTGTGCGTTATAATGAGTCTCCTGCTGCTCAGTTTGAAATTCAGCACTTACCATCAGACTCCTGATATAAAATTAGGCCTTAATTCGTTGCTGATTCATTCAGAGATTACAAAAAACCTCAATCAAGCAATTAAATAAAATTATTACCAACAAGATGATTTTATGTCTCAGTTCTGAGCTCCGTTCGGTTGAGTCGCTCGTTAGGAAAAGGTCACACAAGCAGCTCAGTGAAAGACTTTGTACTGCGATACGAACGAACTCATCCCCAGGTTTTATATTTATTTAGGTTTAACGAAATGCAAAAAAAAGGTTGCTTAAAAAGGAAAACTGGAGATATTAATACAGCAAAAATGTTGAGAAACAAGGCATCCGATATTTCTAAGTTGATGCTGGACTAATAAGGCCATTTTATGTTTGTTTATTCTTCACAATTTTATCACTGTACATTAATTTTTGTTGGGATTGACATTCTTACTCCGACAAAGGACGACACAGAGCAGTTGAGGTTATATTTCGTAACTAAAAATTAGTCACAAAATAAAAATTTAATTGAATATTCGTCCAAATAAAAGAAAGGAAACAACAACTTTTGGTTGCTTTTAATGGCTGCAGCAATACATCAAAAGAAAAAGAAGGCTGTTGGGTTCATCTTCAAACACGTTACTCTGAAGCAACAAATATCTGCTGAATGTAACTGATACACTGCACAGCTGTACACAAGCAATCAACACTTCACTACCTCACATTACTGCACACACAATGTGTGATATCTCACAGTTTTAATAATGGGATAAAAAAACAGCCAATAAATGTGGCTTAATGTTTCTCTGCAGTACACTGAAGCGCACAAGTTACTGTGTTCAGCTTGGAAATTTTACAGCTCATGAACTCTCAAATGTCACAGGCGATCGCTCCTCCGCTGACATTTTTCCTTAAAAATGGCATACTGTAGATATAAACAAACAACAAAATAAATATTGAGCCATTTCATGCATGGTTCACAACGCAAGTGGGAATGGGACACGTCATTTAATGCAACAGAAAACTATACAATATACAACAACACCCAGTTTTATTTCGCATGGTTTGTGGTTTTACATCTGCAAAGATTTGAGATAAACGTCTGCATCATGTTTTTAAAGAAGACTTCATATAACTTTTATATGAAGTGTTTTGTGCACTTTATATTTAATATATGTATTTTTGTTGTGCCTGAAATGAACAAATAAATGAAATGAATGAAAAAAAATAAAAATAAATGAACTTTTTTATATTATAGGTTGACAGATGTTCATATTCAAATGCACTCATTAACCACCTTATTAAGGGTTCACAAATATCTAATCAGCCAATCACATGGAAGTGACTCAATGCATTTAGGGATGTAGATATGATCAAGGCGACCTCCTTAAGTTCAAACCGAGCATCACAATGTGGAAGAGATGTGATTTAAGTGACTTTGAACGTGATATTGTTTGTTTCAAAGATGCTGATCTCCTTGGATTTATTCCCATTAAACTGTCTTAAGGGTTTACAGAGAATGGTCTGAAAAATAAAAAATATCCAATGAGCTGCAGTTCTCTGGGTGAAAATGTCTTATTGATTTCAGGGGTCAAAGGAGAATAGTCAGGCTCATTTGAGTTAATAGGAAGGCATTATTAATTCAAATAACTCGTTACAGCCCAGGTCTGCAGAAGAGCATCTCTGGATGGGCTACAGCAGCAGAAGACCACACTAGGTGCCACTCCTGTCAGCTAAGGACAGGAAACTGAGGCTGGTTCAATGGGTTCTAATTTCTGCTGGACCCTTTGACTAGTAGCATCAGGAATTGGCATAAACATGAACATAAGAATGCATCCTGTGTTGTATCAATTGTTCAGGCTGCTGGTGGTTTAATGGCATGGGCGATTTTTCCCTTAAAACCACCAGAGCACCATTTAAACACCCAAGCCTACCTGAGTATTGTTGCTTAACATGTCCATCCTATTATGACACTGTGTTTCTATCACTGATGGCTGCTTCCAGCAGGATAGCACACCATGTCACAAAGCTCAGATCATCTCAGGTGTTTTCTTGAATGACAATGAGATCACGGTACTCACATGGCCTCCACAGTCACCAGATCTTAATCCAGCAGCTTTGGGATGTGTTAGAACATCATAGATGTGCAGCTGATCTGCAGCAACTCTGTGATGTTGTTGTATCATTGTGAAGAGAAATCTCTGAAAATTCTTACTAGTATCTTTTTCCATCAAACTCGGTTTAACTCAGTACTAGTATGGTGTACATAACAAAGTTGCTCGTGAGTGTATGGTTTTTTTTGCCTTTCTATTTTTGTGCAGCGCTGAGATCAACTCATCATACATTTCCTCATACAGTAACACATGGCAGGCACAGCCTGCAACATTAAGCAGTGGTTTTAGTTTATCCATAACATCTGCTTGTATTTTAACAGATATGATTTATACAGTTACATTTTGGTAACCCTGACCACATGTAAGGCCAAAACAAAAGTTTTCAAAGTTTTAAATGTGTTGTTTTCTGATTGTCTAGAATTGGGAGAACAATGTATGAAGAACCAAAATTACATATTCTGACTGTTTAGACTTTGGTTTGGGGTCATCACAACAACTTAGACCTCAGAGGATCTTTAATTCATTTAATTAAGGTACTATTATGATATAATAATTTTCTATCATGTTACTGAACTGAAAAGTGGCTCAAATCATGCCAAAGCATGGGCGTGAAGTTCATGAACACAGATTGGTTCAGACGGTCGTTACATTTGTGCTTCTGCTGCTCTGGCTGCGCAGCTCTGTGGGAGCGGAGCAGGACAGCAGCTGCTTTTTGAAGTGTTTCCTGAAGCGTTTGCTCATCAGGTACAGAGCAAATGGGTTCACACAGGAGTTGGTGAAGGCCAAGATGCGAGCACACACGCTGGCGATGAAGTGGCCCAGCGACGTGTCCACCTGGTCATAGTGGTAGGAGCGGTACAGGTAGATCACATGACTCGGGAGCCAGCAGAGCGCAAACAAGCCGACAAACACAAGCACAGTTTTAGCCAGACGCTTCCTGGACCTGATCTGACAGGAGAGGGGAGAGAGGAGACAGTAAGTTCTGCATCAAATGGATGGATGGGTGGAGCTTTAAGTCTGAAAAGTAGAGCCAAATGATTCTTTGCAAAGGCGAGCAGGGGACGACGCCTCTGGTTTAAAAGAGAAGTTTGCCTGTATAGAAGTCTGTGAGGACATTACCTAACTTTGCCCTGAAATTATGACCTCAGTGAACACTTTCCTGATAAAGTTTTGGCCTCAGTCGCTTGTTTACGGTGTTTTTGAGTCTTTCATTATATGTACTTTATATAAATTAGGATCTAATTTAGAGTAAAAGAAGCAATAAAGCAAGGTGTGCTGTAGAGAATCATTTGGCAATAACAGTTCAACTTGTGGAGAAATTATTGTTCAGCGAAGCTATCACATTCGCAGTCCGTGCGTGGCCTGTCTACATGCAGAAACTGTATGTTGTCAGATGGGCACAGTGTCAGAAATATGTGGTGCAGCTGGTCTGTAGATACTCCAGCTTGTGCTGCTGCTGGTCCATCAGTCAGCTGAGGAGAAGAGTGAAAGACAAAGTGTTCACTCCTGCCACTGTCTCTGTTTTTCATGCTGTATTTTGTTTGACTGCATCACAGCAAGGCGGTCCTGGGTTTGAATCCACCATCTGGTCGGGACCTGTGTGGAGTGGGGAGAACCCACGCAGACATGAGACACAGTTTATCCCTGTGTCTGCGTGGGTTGTCGCAGGTACTCCTGCTTCCTCCCACAGTTCAAAGACATTCAGTTAGTGAGGTTGGTTTAATTGGTGATTCTAAATTGCTCATAAGAGTGAATGTGAGAGTGAATGGTTGTCTGTCTCTCAGGCCGGTGACCTGTCCAGGGTGTACCCCGCCCCTCGCCCTATAGTATCAGGGATAGACTGCAGCACCCTGGTAGAGTAAGACCTGGATCAACACAAGCCTGAATGGAAAAAAATATTTTGTTCACATTTCTGGTGAACTCTGCTGTTGCTCCCATCCCTGTCACCCCGATATGTTGACTAATCACAGCATCATCCATGCTGAGCAACATTTGGGATTTTTGAGTACATTTGCGTTGGTTGAAAACCCTCTCAATAGGCTCTATGTTCGCAAATACATATGAATATTGAACACAGTCACTGTAGCATAAATGAAGGATCATGAATGTGAAGTTGTCACACTTGGGTTCACAAAACTAGGACTTTTAAATTGAAGCTTCAAAACAGGACTTTACTAAGCAATTAACCCAGTGTGTAACACCATTACAAAGGCCTCATTAGACATAAAAGTCTACAGTCTAAGGCTGTGTTTGTGTTTTTGTGAACTAAAGGGAAGTTTTCACTTTGGCAGATAAAAAAAATGAATTACTTTTTCTTTTTTTTATTTGCACTAAACCTTAATTTTCAACTATAATTTGCAGTTGATCAGGGGTTCAGGGACTCCTTTACTGGAAGACGTTACCAGGCAACCAGATGAGTAAAAGAAGAAAAAATACCAGAAAACCTTCAACACCCCCCCCCCCCCCCCCCCAAAAAAAAAACCCCAACAATGTGTTTTCAGACAGTTGCCAGCAATTACTTTCATTATCAGCACATCCTAATATTTTTTTTTTAATAACTGTTTGATTTTAGTGCATTGAGTGAAAAATGTCCCTCATTCACTGAGACCCAGTTTAACATCTTCAAAGTACTCAGCAAACTCAGAGATGTGGTTCAGTATCTGACAAATTTGAGAATTTGGAGTATTATTATAGATGAGTAAGAAGACCTGATAGTTAGTGTGAATCATGTCCACAGTTTCTTTCTCTTTGTCTCTGTTGACTTTGAAATAAAGACAAATTTGTCCACCTCTAATCGCCTTTCAGCAACTAACTGACCTCTGACTGATCCTTGGGCTCCCAGTGCAGGTTAGTTTCTGGGTTTTTGGAGTAGCAATGAAACTTTAATGGACAGTGGGGATCAGTAGGGTCCCAGCAACAAATGCTCCAGCTCCTGAAGATGTTAATCTGGATAAAATGTGCCAATTAAAGTGAATTAAGACTTTGGATACAGCTGTTACCCCTGCACCCAGTGGTAAGCTAATTAATTGTGTGAAGCCCTGTGAGTCCCGTGTATAATCTTCTCAGATCAGAACAGAATAATCCTCAAAAAGAAAATAAAAAAGAGCAAAAAGATGAATCTATTCTGCATTTCAGAGCAGAATAAGAAGAGCTCGGGGTCTGACCTGCTTCTGAAAGTGCAGGTGTCCCTCGGCGGGGATGTCCGCGGAGCTTCTGACCAGACTGCGAGCGATGAAGCAGTAGTAGACAGATATGATGAAGAGGGGCATGATGTAGAAGATGAGGAATGAGGCGGTGGAGTGGATCTTCGGGTGGAGCTCCCCCGCGTGAGGGTAAGGGGCGCAGGTCACAAACGTCTCATTGGTGTGGCTGGTGGTGAAGGTGTGCAGGTCGGAGAAGACGGCTTCGGGCACAGCCAGAGTCACCGAGAGCAGCCAGATCATCCCTGCGCGTAAACCGATGCTCAGAGCAGCACTGGACTTGTTGATGTCCAGCGGTTTGACGATAGCCTTGTACCTAGAGGAAGAAACAGCATTTGTGAATCAAGATGAGCTCAGTGCAGTTTCTTTATTACGCATGCAATCAAAAACAACCGCAAAAAAAGGAAACGATTATCTCGTGGCTGATTTTTAACAGCAGGCACGGTTGATTTTTTCCTAATCAAACCAAATTATTTCCCTGTGGCAGAGAAAATTAAAACAGGCTTTGAATGAAAGGAAGCAGAAGATGAGAAAAGCTCCTGTGGCGGGAGTCAGAATGCTAATTACAGCTGGTGTTAAATACTCCAACTGTGGCTCAGTAAATAGCAGCAAAGTAGTGAACAAACAGAAAAACACTTTGATGGCTACGCTGCAATCAGCTTGGTTAACTGTCACGATCGTCCTGTGTCTTTATTTGCAGGATAATTAAACACATTGGATACTCAAAGCGTCCTCGACATATTTTCAGACATTTGCTTCACTTCAATCTTCACCCGGATCCTGTTTTTGATCTTAGATCAACACAATGACTAATAATCCTTGGACGTGGACTCATCTATGCATGTGTGAAGTCAATATCTCAAAACAACAACAACAACAACAACAACAACAAACCCTTTTGGCAACTACAGGAGAATGAAAGAATATTTTTAATGACTGGTTTAACCAACAAGAAAATGTTTTCTTAGTACTGAATTCATAATTTTCTGGGGCAACAAAGTCATTGTTTAATTCTCAAAGATCTGAGGAGAGTCTGACAGACAGATATTTTTCAATTTTTCTGCTCAGATCATTCTTTTTTCTTTTTCGCCTCTGACTCTGTGCAGGGGTTCGGACCACAAAGTGTGAAGCTTTATCTATATTTAATGAATCTATACAAATAATAACGCACTTAGTATTCCAACAAGAGCCTGATGTTTATCGGGTTCCTCTAAAATCTCATTTAAACCAACAGAACCGATTCTTCATTTAACCCAGAGGATTCAGAGACACTGCAGTGGTGCATGCTTGTTGTTGCATGTGGGAAAATATGAACATTGGGCATGAGATTAATAGAGAGCTCAGGTTGCTTTCTAAATATAGATTTGTTTTTTTCAAATCTGTTAAACCATATGCTGTTTGCATTTATTAAACAAATTGTTATTTATAAAATTCCTGCAGCATTTTAAAACATAAATCGAGAGAAAAAAAACATCTGCCTAGCACTGATTCTAAGAGCTATTTACAAAGAGGAGTTAACTGAACTACACAAACAGTCAAATAATAAAAATATTTTTTTGGAGGCAATTTGACTGTTTTAAAATTAGACTTTCTACATCTTGTGTCTACAATGCTGGAGCCATGCGTAAAAGCGCATTTCCCTCCATCATTTGTAAGCATCATATCCTGCCGTTAACACAACAGCACAAAGAGTTATAGTAGCTCAGATTGGCTGTGTGACAGGTACCGGTCAGCGGAGAGAGCAGTGAGAGTGAACACGGAGACTCCCACAGAGGTGAGCTGGATGAAAGGGATCAGTTTGCATCCGACGCGGCCGAAGAGCCACTCGTCCACCAAGTACCGGCTGGCGTCCACCGGCGCGCAGGTCACCAGCAGCAGCAGGTCCCCCAGAGCCAGACTGGACAGGAATAAGTTGGGCACCGTCCGCATGGACCTCACCAACAGACACGTCTTCATTAAAGTGACATTTCCAATCAGCCCCACGATGATGATGATCCCGTAGATAGCAGCGATGCCGATACCAGGGAGCCAGATGCTGAAGTGGTGCTGCTGCTCTCCTGCGGACTCCCAAAATACCCTGGAAACATTAAGTAGCAGCAGTGTGCTGTCCTCTGGGGTTAACAAGAACGACTCCTCCAGCGACATATCGGTGGTCTACAGGCTACTATTTCAGTCCCAATAATCATGCCTTTGTTGGCTGCTTTTATAAACGATACCTCCCTGCTCACGCGTGCGTCACAGTCTTAAAGAATGGGGGGTATAGCGTGATCTACAGGAACACTTACCATTATGCGTTAAAGGCACTTAAAGTCAACATATTCCTCACTCAGAGGCTGGGAGGGCTATTTACATGTTGATATGCTCATACTTTCTAAGTAGGAATCCAAGAATATGATTGATATGAAGGAATCAGCCTTTCAGTGAAGGCTGACACCAAAGGAGTGCGTAAAATTGAGGTTACGCTGTGCATTTGGTAACAGAATGATATCAAGATGCCTTAAAGATTAGTATGACTCACGATAATCGCACTTAACATCAACATAAAGAGATTTCACATATGCCATCAAGTGGATTTTTTCTAATCATACTGGTTAACAATTGACTTCTATTGGATGTGCTGTGGAATTCAATATGAAGCTATTAAAAACGTTAGGTTGAACAACACTTGCAAAAGGAAAATGAATTATGTAGCTCAGCTACACAATATTTCGCCATTTTGTGCTCAGCATAAATAATCTTTATTGAACATAACATGCTCTATATATTGCTTATGTTCATGTGTGATGTTTCTCACAAGGCGGCGATGTATGCTAATAACTCATACACCTACGTCTCAACAGCTTCTTGTCACTTGGTCACTGTTTACATTATTTATCAAAAGACTTCTTCTTGATACAATCAGTACAACATTCCTCTCTTTTTCTTCGGATGGTGTTTTCTTGTCAAGCTGCAAACAAAACATGATTAAATATTTAAACAGTTTTTTTCTTCTGGAGATACATCAAAGTTGGACAAAGTCCAGCTTCTGGATTGTCATATTGGCTTCATTTCGGCTTCTTAAATAGGGAGATAACACATATACTTATGACAAAATGTCACCATATATCATCCAATATGTTCCACTTTTAAGACCTATGTGGTGCCTCTATCTCTGGCTCTGAACCAGGCCTTTTCATGCTGCTGAAATCATCAGTTCCATATTCAGGTGTTACTGATGACTCAGCCGCTTTATGGTCTCCTCAGTGTAGGAGGAGAGCTGTTAATTTGACCACCAAGTGAAGCTCACATCTTTCAAAGTTTTCTGTTCCCCCTTGTCTTGCAGGTACCTTTTCATCATCACTATTGTGATGGAGATTTTTATGATTCTGTTTTTTCTCTGTGTCAAACTGGCCTCACTGAGTGAAACTGTCAATAATCTTTCCGATATATCATGCTGATGTACGAGGTAGCGTCTGCACACAATATTCTGAGTGTGAGTGTGCTATCTGACCATGACTGATTGAAAAGTTTTCTTTATATTATGAGTTTACAGAGGTGTGCACAGAGTGCTGTCGGGCTGTGTGTACTGTTGTTTGAGCCTTTTACAAATGTAAAGAAAACTCATAAAGCTGACTGTGCAAAAGTCTTAAAATCGCCTCTGTCAGGCCCCAGGGCAGCTGTGGTTATAATGTAGCTTGCCATCACCAGTGTGTGAATGTGTATGTGAATGGGTGGGTGACTGAATGTAGTGTAAAGCGCTTTGGGGTCCATAGGGACTAAGTAAAGCGCTATACAAATACAGGCCATTTACCATTTACCATTTAAAATAGATGTTCTAGCACCAACTGCCACAGAAATCACTCTTTTCATTGGTTGTGTCTCGCTTAGAAATGCCTTTCTGCGTGCAAATCCTCCACCAGTCTTCTTCAGCAGGGCTCTCTCTGCTGAAGCTCTGCAGTCTTCATGCATGTGCCACTGCTGTACATGCTCTGTGACACAATCTTTTATGCAGTGTGAGCAGGTGTTGAGAATCTTTGACTAAGGTGTAGGTAGGAAAAGTACTTCAAAATAAAAGCATGCAAAATATATACAAACAACATAAAAACATACTATAAAGCTAAACCAATAAAAGACACAATAAAGCAGTAAAACTACTTATACTCTGTAACAAAGGCAACCTGTCTGTGTGCACCGAGATTTATTTCAAATTTCCACAACAAATATGATGACAGAACTGGGATCCCATCTGGGGTCTGAGATGGGCAGTGACTGGTTATTCTGGAAAAGCTTTGTGAGCCTCTGCCTTGGAAAGTTAAGAGATGAAAAGATCTTACCTTTTTTTCTTTTTTTTTAACCCCAGACCAGCTCCACAAGGATCTCCATGAATGGATTGTGTTGTTCTCAGAGGTGAGATATCTGAAAATAATTGCTGTAATTTTTTTTAATATATATTTTCTGAGGTCGCCCTAAGGTTTACTGCTGTTGTGACTGTTTCTCTTGGTTGAGAGTCTAGATTTGTGTTGAAAACACTGTAGTAGAGATGAAGACCAGACTAGGAATTTGTGAGCAGGGGAAATAAGTATGGTAAAGAAAAGCCAGTGGATTACATGGGTCCAAATGTGGTTTCATGTGCAGGAATAATATGGAGATGGAGCAGTGCTATACATGTTTGGTTAAAGCATTTTAGGTTTCCACAAGGAGGAACATTCAGCAGGACATAGTTAATAGGCTCTTAAATGACCTGGCCACAGCAGACCACATACCTTTGGCTACAACATTTAGTGTTGTGAGTCTGTCTATACTGACAAGTTACAAAAAAAGGGGAAAAAAAGGAAATGAAAGTACAGTTTACAGACCGATAAAGGCACCATTAATGTACCATTTGATGTGGAAAACATTAAATGGGAGAATCAAAGTCACAATACTGATTTAGGCTTTAATGATGGTGCTGAACCATTCTTTCAAAAAATGACTAAAACCATATAATCCTATCCCTGGATCTGAACTCTATATAGAGTCTGAAGAAGCTTTTAAAAAGTGGCTTTTATCAGGTAAAGCTTGATACGGACCAGAGTATGAACACATGAAATGTGCAAATGCAAGATTTAAATGTGCAGTGCGCTTTATTAAAAGAAAGAGTTTTGTGCATGGAGTTGCCACGAGGGCAAACTCCATGCACAAAAAGCTGCTGCAGAATAATTTGTATGAATTTTGGAAAGAGGCTGTTAACAATAGTAAGACGCCTCCGGCAGCCAGTCCTGATGGGATTTCTGGGGCTGAAAATGTTGTTGAAATGTGGAAAAAAGCTTTGTAGGGAATTTCCTAACTGTGTTAAAAGCGATAAATTTAATGTTGGCAAGGTTTCTAACAATGAGCGTGTTGTTAGGCGGGATGAAGTGTGCTGTGCTGTTGAGAACTTGGCAGGGAACAAAGCATGGAGCCATGATCTGTGCAGAAGAATCTCAGCATCACTCACATTGTATTGTTAATGCGTGGCATCCTACCAGACTACATGTTAACTGTTCTGTTGGTACCAAATAGAACATTTTCACAGACAAAACTGGTTAAGTTAAATCCAGCCCAGAAAACTACAGGCCGGTTGCTCTGACTAGCATGCTGTCAAGGCTTCAAGAATATAAAACCACTAATATTCAGCTTGGTTTCAGAAATAAACACAGCACGGATGTGTGCATACAGGCTCTGAAAGAAGTTCTTCTAATACACAGCAGATAAGACAGCACTATTGATTCAATTAAAAGCATTTTGTTGTATTATTCATGGTAAATTAGTACCAGTTACAAGAATGCTACTCACATCAAACTAAGCAAATCTGATGGGGTTAGAAAACTCTGGGGTTCAGCGAGGTGGGATATTGTCTGTCAGCTGTTCAGTTCAGCTTATTTAGAGATGATCTTTCTAAAACACCAAACAAGCAGGATACTGGATCGTGATGGAGGAGAGCCTTAATAATCATTTGATATTTGCTGATCTCCTTAAGGGCTTGCAGCAGCTGCAGTTTGATTTTGAATTCAACCCTTAAAAATAATATATTAATGATCACTTCAGCTAAGGTGGACTCGAGGCAAATATTCAGTGAGGTGACTAAAGTTAGATATTTGGGTCACATCATCAGGGATGATCTCCGTGATGATGATGATGATGATGATGATGATGATGATGATGATGATGATGATGATGATGATGATGATAATGATGATGCAGCACCCTTGTGGTAAACTGTATGCAGCAGCAAATGTGCTAGTCTGTAAATTCCATATGATGGATGATGTTTTTAGAGCACATACCCATACAGTGTAAATAAATTATATGAAAGTTGATGGGTGGCATATAATGATGCATTCAGGATCTTGGCTGTTGTGCTCAGAGGTCACATTTGACAAGTGTAACAAGTGCTAAATGTGATACGAATGTTCCCTTTCAGGATGAAACCTATAAATTCTGGTCAAGGCTCTCCTCGGGCTAGTCAGAATGGTCACACTGAGGCTCTGAGGAAAGTCTTGACCTCCACTGCCTCCACCACCACCATACAACAAAAGATGGACAGCTCACAGCGCCAGCAGACACTTCCAGTGATTCTTTACCAACCACAGCCCACCATCAAGAAGCCGACTCATTGGAATGGACGAGCACCACAGCAGTGTTGAGTCCACCACACCAGACAACAACAAGTAGACCCTCCAGCTGCCCTACAAAAGTCCACAGTAGTCTTTGGCCCTGGTCAGAAGCTCAGATGAAAGAAGTCATGGCTCACGACTCATTTCCCAAATGAGACATCAGCACACAGTCTGGTTTGGGATGATAATGACAGGGAGGTCATGTGAGGTCAGACAACATTCACCTTGAAAATAACCTCAGAGCAGAAGAAAGTGGACAAAGAGATCCACATGGAGGCCCTCGCTTTTGTTAAGGTCCCAATCCTTTTGGGCTTTTTGGACTTTTTCCTAGTGTCCCACCTTTTTGTATAAAGCCTCCATCAGTGATGTTATTTCCTCTTTTTATTTTGGTGACCTGTGTCTAGTGTGTTTGGCATTTAGTTACTCTTACCTCATTACTTCATGCATTTATTGTCATCGTCATTGTCTCCACTCGCCCTTTGTCAAATCATCCCACTAGGTGCGCTGTCGCTAGTGTTTTTCCTGTTTCACCTGTTTCTGGACTGCCTGTTACTTGTTCTTTTCTTGGAATAAATCCTAAACTTTATGTTCAACCTTCATCTACCTCATCCGTCATTAGAGCCCTGGCGTGCAGCTATTTACACATGTAATAACAGCTGCTCCCCACCTTGAAGACAAATTGACAGTTTCTAAGTCCCGTGTGTTCAAAAACCTGCGGAGGACATGTAAGTTCACCCCGTCAGGGCATCAGGACAAGTGGTGAGAGAAAGTTTTACAGTGATGATAAACTTAGAAGATGTACTTTTACCGTCTCCTTGTTGCCAATTAATCTGTTAGGCTTTGATTTAATGTGCCATTTAGGTATCAGAAATAATTTAATAACACACACACACACAAACACACACACAACACACACACACACACCAGTCATTATAGTTAACTAAAACCAGATAGATGTTAAAAAAAGTTATTAAAGTAAAAATAAAAATGTACGCTACAATTTAGAGAAAAAACTCAGTGAAATGATTTTATGAATTTAGAAAACTAACTAATATAAAATTAAAAAAACAATACAGACCTACACCTACGAGAACATGGCTCCACTGCTTTCAAATGCTCTGTGTTTTTATTATATTACCTGTACTGAGTTTCCTAAATCCTGCCTGCAGTGCATGTCCTCCATAAATTCAGATGCCTCGATATCACAAGCTCCTTGTAGTCAAAACATAAATGTGCAGCTCACATTTCAGCCTGTTTAATGCACCAAGTCTACTCCCTATGGGTCGCTGTCAAAGCGTGACAGTGACAGATGGGAGGATTTTGGCTCGTTTACACGTGTTTGGTCAAGTACAATGCAGTTGTGTCAAGCACTGCAGTGTTTAAATCCATGCATGTTGCTACCCGTTGCTGTTGAAGTGGAAGAACATAAATGTGTTGCTATACTAAATGGGCCGTGCTCACCTCACCTCCCAGATGATTAGAGATGTGTGTAGGCCCCCAAGCAACCACTGTGAGATCAACATGTTGAAATACTGCAAAACTAATCTTACTGTGTTTTCCCAAAGCACACATGATGTGACCCCCACACTGGGTGAACATCAGATTTACGGGGAGAGCAGACGGGGAGAAGTAAAGTGCTCTCTTCCACCAAACACCAGGTCAGGGAGGAAAGTCTAAACTCTCATTGGCAAGGGAGGCGTGCCAACTGAGCTCTGCCTGCACTCCGAGCTCCAGCCATTGGCCCACTTTAGGGCTACAGAGCAGTAAGGTGTGATGGACTGACTTATCTGTGCTCTGACATGTCTTATTATTTCTCTCCATACATCAGTGTGACAAATGCACACCAAACCAGAGATGAAGGACATGCAAACTCAGGATCTTAAGGGAGATTTAGTCACCTCTATGAACTGAATATGGTGCCTCATTATGCCCAATGTTAACCGTGTTTGTCATTCAAAGTTTTTTGTTCTTTGTTCCGTTGATCGCTCGCCTCCCGCCCACTAAGTTCAACAAACACCTGACTGAGCCTGACTGGATCCCAACTTCTCATCTGGGCTGAGATAAGGAATCTGATGTTTCAGAGCCTGCCTTTGTTTCTCCTTAGAGATCGCTACGCCTCAAGGAATGTCTGTGCCATACATAAAAACCACCAACGTCCTTCCTGTGACTCTCACACACACACACAGTGATGACCTACATTGAACCTGCCTGGATTTTTAGGTCTGTTGCTTGTGCTGTATTTGTGTAGCAGTGTGATTAATGAATGATGGAAATAGAGGAGTGTGTTGGATTTTTTTTGAAAAAGTCCAGGTGACCTTCATGAACAAAAATTTCCATATTATAAGCTGTCAGATTACAACATGCTGATGTGCAAGTTATGATTTGCACTCCATGTTATGACTGTATCCTGTGACCATGCCAGATAGATAACTTGTCTTCATAAAAATTCCAAGTTTACAGCCTCTCTTTGTCCTAGAAGCATCCAGACTGCTGTCATGCTGTCTGTGTCGTTGTTTGACCCCTCTGCAAAAGTGCACCGCGATTTATTTCTGATTTGCGCAGCACTAGCTGGAGACATAGAGGGAGGCATCACTTTCTGGGGCATCAGATGGGGCCATGTTGATCCCCAAATCATTTTCTAATATAAATGCAAATTGAGTTGTCTTGTATCAATGCAGCAGATAAGACAGATGAAAATATGCTTCTCTGAGCACGACTCGAGCCACTTTAATTTTCCAGAACTTTACTAAAAATTGCCTCAAATGTTTTTTTCAAAGAACAAAATGGCTGCAGTGTTTGGTAATTTTCTGAATTACCCCCCTTTCCGCCCAACCACAACTTCCGCCCCCAGTGTGTGCATACGTTTCTGCTATTTGGAAAATGGCCATCAAAGTGCACTTGCAGTTGAACCGGGCTTTTATCGGAACTCCCAGAGAGAAACTCGCTCCAAAAAGCTGCCATTAATTCCACCGCCGTAATAACTAGCTCGACCAAAAACAACGTTTTCTGTGCTCTGAGTGCAGCTGCATCCACTTTTGTTTTCTCTTGATGTTAAAGCAATCTCTCCTCCCGTGCGCCGTTTTAGGATAAATGCCCATAAAAAGCTTTGCCTTTGCTTAATTTGGATTTATTTCACTTCTACTTTGTCTTTTTTGGGGGGTAGAAAAGTGAAATTTAGTGGTGAAAATTTTTAATTAGTTCTATATTCATAAGATGGCCTTTACTTCCAAATTCATATCTCCTTGGCCTTCATCCTCTTTTTTTATCTCTTTGCATGCAAATGGTGGCAAAAAAAAGTCTGGTTTCAAATTAGAACGCTCAAAGCTTCTCACCATCACAATCTCGACTCTGATAAATACTCGAATCATCTTGGAAATGGCACACAGAGGGACAAAGCTGTAATGAACAGAGTGTGTGCCTAACACCTGTGATATCTCTGAACATTTCACATATTTCTTGTAGGTTGAATAGAGCAGATTAAAAACAGCAACAGTGCAGCTTTCTTTTAAGTCTGCATTTGCTGGGATTGCAGAAGAGTAAAAAGTGCGATAATACAGTAAATCGTGTTTTGGTAGTTTACTGCTGCAGGGCTGTTTTCCACCTCTGAACACTCACGCTGTCACTGAGAGTTAAATTGAACCTGTTGTGCTCATTTCCAACTCTGTATTTTGATTCTTAGACTATACAGTAGCTCTGCATGACACCTGGATCAAAATAATCTTTCTGCCACTTGGACTTGACGCAGCCCCCTCGGTTAATCTTCTGAGTGAAACAAGAGGTTTTAGCTCCTCAACCTTTAAGCCAGCCTCGATCTGATTGGCCAAACAGAAGGCGATGATGTCTACTCTCACAGATAACTGCCTGATACTGAGTGTTTGGTTTAGTATGAAGTCTTTGGATCTGTGCAGCCACACAGGTATGAAGTCTGTAACTGCATGCACCCTCGCTTTTATACAGTTTATCTGAATTTCACTTCATACAGTGCACACAGAAACAAAAATAATGACACGTAAATCTTGAGTTTAAATATCATACTCATATTTACTGTTGGAACACATGAACCCTGTTTGTAGTATGTAAATTCAGTTCATTTTTGTGTATTACATTCAAATTTCTTAAATTATCTTATTTGTTATCAATTATTTCTATTCTTTCACCAGCGTTAGGGGTACCAGTTGGCTGTTGAGGTGAACTGGCATCCATAACTCTGAACTGGATAAGCAGAAGAAGATGGATGGATGGATGGATGGATGGATGGACGGGCTACACCAAGCATCACAGGAGGGTGGGTAATTAATCCATTCATCTTTATAATTTAGCTTAGGTATGTAACTAGTTTTGTCTGATTATAAGTTTGAAGTAACTGTTTTTGTTTCTTTGTTTGTTTGTGTTTGTTTCACCTTGTGTGTCCGAGTGGTCAAATCAGCCAGTGTTTAAGTTCCCTTTGTCTCATGTTCTTAAATTGAAGAGAAGAAGGAACAGCTCACGCCCACATCATCCATCAGACATTTAGGAGGCAGTTTTATGGCATGGCTGTGTATGGTTGTGAGTGGAACCAGCCTATTAGAGCTTATTGATGATGTGACTGCCGACGGAAACAGCAGGATGATGTCTGAAATGTACAGTGCAATAGTCTCTGTTCAGATTGAGCCAAATGCTGCTAAATCTCTCTGGCCAAGTGCATAGTGATGCACAGCAATGTACAAAAGCAAATCAAGGCAAAGAAATGGGATATTCTTCAACCACCAAGTCAGTTGACTGGTCTCGACCCAACAGAGGATGCGCCACAAACAAGCTACAGCTGAAGGTGGGTGAAATCAAGATCTAGCAGAGTATCTGAACTTCAAAAATATTTGTAATTCCCAAACGTTTAATGCAACATTTTTCTTAAACCCTTTAAATTAAAGCTGAAAGTCTGAACTTCGATTACATCTCGATTGTTTGATTTAAATTCCACTGTGGTGACGTGTGATAGGAAAACACAACAGGTCCTCTTGAATGTTCACAAGATTGCTTTGTTAAAACTTTGGCTCTCGCTGCCAATAAAAGCTAACTAAGCAAAACTTTATTTACATTGTATTTGACTACAGACTTTGTCAGAAAAGGAATGCAATTATTCGGACAATAACAACATAACAAACACCTCAAGGAATGTTTTAATTGAAATTGAGAGAACTCCTTTATGAGACATCAGCAGCCATTACCAAAGTGGAATGAGACTATCAGTGTTTGCAGAAGCACTCAGACTCGTTACTGAAGGAAAAGTACAACAATGTGTTTTATATATTAACATTTTCAATTCAATTCAATTCAATTCAATTTTATTTATATAGCACCAAATCACAACAAATGTCGCCTCAAGGCGCTTCATAGATACAGAGAAAAGCCCAACAATCATATGACCCCCTATGAGCAAGCACTTTGGCAACAGTGGGAAGGAAAAACTCCCTTTTAACAGGAAGAAACCTCCGGCAGAACCAGGCTCAGGGAGGGGCGGCCATCTGCTGCGACCGGTTGGGGTGAGAGAAGGAAGACAGGATAAAAGACATGCTGTGGAAGAGAGACAGAGATTAATAACAGATATGATTCAATACAGAGAGGTCTATTAACACATAGTGAGTGAGAAAGGTGACTGGAAAGGAAAAACTCAATGCATCATGGGAATCCCCCGGCAGCCTACATCTATTGCAGCATAACTAAGGGAGGATTCAGGGTCACCTGGTCCAGCCCTAACTATATGCTTTAGCAAAAAGGAAAGTTTTAAGCCTAATCTTAAAAGTAGAGATAGTGTCTGTCTCCCGAATCCAAACTGGAAGCTGGTTCCACAGAAGAGGGGCCTGAAAACTGAAGGCTCTCCCTCCCATTCTACTTTTAAATACTCTAGGAACAACAAGTAGGCCTGCAGAGCGGGAGCGAAGTGCTCTAATAGGGTGATATGGTACTACAAGGTCATTAAGATAAGATGGGGCCTGATTATTTAAGACCCTGTATGTGAGGAGCAGGATTTTGAATTCAATTCTGGATTTAACAGGAAGCCAATGAAGGGAAGCCAAAACAGGAGAAATATGCTCTCTCTTTCTAGTCCCTGTCAGTACTCTTGCTGCAGCATTTTGGATTAACTGAAGGCTTTTCAGTGAGTTTTTTGGACATCCTGATAATAATGAATTGCAGTAGTCCAGCCTGGAAGTAATAAATGCATGAACTAGTTTTTCAGCGTCACTCTGAGACAGGATATTTCTAATTTTAGAGATGTTGCGCAAATGGAAGAACGCAGTCTTACATATTTGTTTAATATGTGCGTTGAAGGACATATCCTGGTCAAAAATGACTCCAAGGTTCCTCACAGTGTTACTGGAGGCCAAGGTAATGCCATCCAGAGTAAGAATCTGGTTAGATACCATATTTCTAAGCTTTTCAGCGCCGAGTACAATGACCTCAGTTTTATCTGAGTTAAGAAGCAGAAAGTTAGTGGCCATCCAAGTCTTTATGTCTTTAAGACATTCCTGCAGTTTAACTAATTGGTGTGTGTTATCTGGCTTTATGGACAGATAGAGCTGGGTGTCATCTGCATAGCAGTGAAAATGTATGCTATGTCTTCTAATGATGCTGCCTAGGGGAAGCATGTATAATGTAAACAGAATTGGTCCTAGCACTGAACCCTGTGGAACTCCATAATTAACCTCAGTGTGTGAAGAGGACTCTCCATTTACATGCACAAATTGGAGTCTATTAGATAGATATGATACAAACCACTGCAGTGCAATGCCTGTAATACCTACAGCATGTTCTAATCGCTCTAACAGGATATTATGGTCAACAGTATCGAATGCTGCACTAAGGTCAAGAAGGACAAGCACAGAGATGAGTCCACTGTCAGAGGCCATAAGAAGATCATTTGTAACCTTCACTAAAGCTGTTTCTGTGCTGTGATGAACTCTGAAACCTGACTGAAACTCTTCAAATAAACCATTCCTCTGCAGATGATCTGTTAGCTGTTTGACAACTACTCTTTCAAGGATTTTTGATATGAAAGGAAGGTTGGAGATTGGCCTATAATTAGCTAAGACTGCTGGGTCTAGAGATGGCTTTTTGAGTAAAGGTTTAACTGCAGCCACCTTGAGGGCCTGTGGTACATAGCCGATTATTAGAGATAGGTTGATCATATATAAGATCGAAGAATTAATCAATGGCAGGACTTCTTTGAGCAGTTTTGTAGGAATGGGGTCTAAAAGACACGTTGATGGTTTGGAGGAAGTAATTATTGAATTATTGATCATTTTCCATGATCTGCTAAAAAAAAGATTTTCTTCCTAATTAAACCAAGCATAGCTCATTAAAAAGAAGACATTTTTCACACCAACTACTTTTCCTTTGTATGCTGGATATTTGAATTCTTACAGATGTTATAAATTAGTGCTCCCTCCCTAATAAGCTGGTGTTCCTCCTATTTTAAATTGTGGTGTGGGTGTGACATTTCCAGCTGGTGTCCCATTTGTGATTTTCTCACCTTTGTTTTGTAGAAAGTGAGCAAATGCAGTGAAATCTCTCTGTTAATTTCTGTCTTTTAATTGCTCTTTTGTGTTGTTGTTGTTTTTTCTGATCTTTTTGTATTCATTTTGTTTCTTTTGGACTTTTTCCCATACACCCTCTTGACTTTGACTTTGGTTTGTTTCTCTGTGTGCATTTTGAGTCTCTGTGTAGTCACTTGGCGCCCATCATTGTGTTTGTATAATTCTGTTAGTTGATTTTACCAACCAATTCAATCTGAAGTGATCGGTGAAGCGAAGCTCCTGACCCAGTTAAGTAATCCTCTGCGCAGTGAACTCTCTGTCACAATTAGCAGCGCCACGTCCTTCAGCACCATGGATAACAGCCAGAGTGAGCCTGCGGGCTTTTGTCGCCACCTGCTGGTCAATAGGATTAAGTGACATGAATGAGCTCACATTGATGAACAGCAGAAGATATTAATATTAGTTATATTGACAAACATGGAAGCAGAACACATTATGCCTCATTCCTGTACCAAACAACATACTGGATATTTCCCAGTGGCCTCCAGGATTACAGGCCTGTGGCGCTGACTTCCCATGTCATGAAGACCCTGGAAAGACTCATCCTTGACCAGTTCTGACCTATAGTTAGGCCACATCAGAATCCCCTTCAGTTCACTTACCAGCTCCACCCTGGAGATCAGGACCTGCGATGCCCATCTGGACCAGCAGGCAAGCACTTTGAGGGTCATGTTTTTTTTTTGTTTTTTTTTTTACTTTTCCAGCGCATTTAATACCATCAGGCCGACCCTCCTGGGTGATAAGCTGACAGCGATGCAGGTGGATGCCTCGTTTGTGTCCAGGATTGTTGATTACCTGACAGGAAGACCACAATAGGTGCATCTCCAACACTATGTTTTTGACAAGGTGATCAGCAACACAGGGGCACCAAAAGGGACCGTCCTCTTCCCTTCCCTCTTCACCCTCTACACCACAGACTTCAGCCACTGCACATCTTCAGATGTTTTCTTATGACTCAGTGTAGCTGTGGTTGACTCCTTTGTCACATGGTGCAAGCAGAATCATCTGCAGCTCAACATGACAAAGACCAAAGAATTGATTGTGGACTTTATGAGGACCAGGAAACCTCTGACCTCTGTTTCAATCCACAGGGTCAACGTGGACATTGTGGAGGACTATAAATATCTCGGATTACACATAGATAATAACCTGGACTTTACAGGAAGGGCCAGAGTCATCTCTGTTTTCTGAGGCGGCTGTCTTTTAACATCTGTCAGTCAATGCTCAGGATTTTTTATGGGTCTGTTGTGGCCAGTGCCATTCTCTATACTGTTGCATGCAGGTTGAGGGTCGATACCACAAGACCCAATAAACGGATCTACAAGGCCAGTAATGTTGTGGGGACAGAGCTGGACTCCCTTGAGGTGGTGTCAGGGAGGCAGGTGTTGTCCAAGATAAGGACAATGCTAGATAATACCTCCCACCCACAATACGACATGCTAGCCAGTCACAGGAACATGTTCAGTGAGAGACTGGTATTACCCATAATGCACCACTGAACAACACAGGAAATTATTCCTGCCCCTGGCTCTCTCCTCCATCTAATATACAGGACACAGTGCAGCACTTAAACCCTTTTGCACATCCTCTACAGTGAAATAACAAATAACATGTTTTACAGGTTAGAATAAAAATGTCAATCATATATACTCCACCTCTGCAATATTCTGGATATAATAACTGAGCTATTTTTACATTTTGGAAACTTTGTAATATAACTGTGTTATTTCGTTTAGTTCAGTCTGTTACTGTTCTTATTGTTTGGGAGCAACTGTGACCACATAATTTCCTTAGGGATTAATAAAGTTTCCTCTTTGGAGCAATGATCCGTTCCAGATTCAGGTTTGTCATACAAAATAATTCACAGAATATGATGGCAAATCTCTAACTGCCCAACAACATACAGCACAAAGGATTATAGTACAATTGTATGCGCAACATTTAGGGTTAGCATCTGATATGATGAATGTTTCAACATTAAGCAAGCTGTTGTTTCAAAAAACTAGTTGAATTTGATCAGCTTTAACATCAGAAATTAAAATATTACGTTTCTTTTACATATTGAGCTTGTTTATTTTATTTTATGTTACTTTGTAACTGAGATTCTGTCTCCTGTGTGGTTTTCCCTTACTGGGTTACTTTTTTTCCATATTGTTTTGTATTCTATTGATGTATTCTACTTTATTTAAGTTTAATTATTGGTCGTGTTTATTGTAACACTTGGAAGCACACCACAGTTATCTTAATAGGAGGAAATGCACGGGCTGTATGAAGGTTAAACTGTCTCAGAGTGGTTAATGTTCATGACCATTCAGGATTTGTGCAGACTACTATCCAATAAATACACACCTGAATGAATTTCACTGCATAGTTTCCCATTAAAATGCATCTTTAGCCTGTTTTTGTTGTGATTTACTGTTAAAAGAAGCCAAACCATTCTCTATGCTTGTTGTGGCTGTTTGTGACTCTGCTACTTCTTGAAGGACTTTGCTGAGAGGGTGCAAGCTGGAGGCTGACAAGCTTAGATTCTTCCAGCCAATATGAGGCTGAGCCATCACTGCTCACGTCCAATCAGCTGAGACCTGATGGGATTGGATTAAAGTGTTTCTCCTCTTTCATCCTTGGGTACTTTGAGTAGCTGACACGGATCTGCGTTATCAGTGGCCCTTGCGTGCACGTCGTGCTGTCTCTATCGGCTTTTCGTCAGTGATGGAAAACACTCGCTGCTTTGCTAACCGTTTCTCCGACTACAGTGCGCCCCAGGGCCGCTGTGGCTACAACGTAGCTTACCATTGCCAGTGTGTGAATGTGTGTGTGAATGGGTGGATGACTGAATGTAGTGTAAAGCGCTTTGGGGTCCTTGGAGACTGAGTAAAGCGCTATACAAATGCAGGCCATTTACCATTTACCATTTACAAAGGTGCGCTGCTCCCGGGCCAGGGCGCCGAAGCTGCCGTGCCCGTCGTGGTCGCCAGCATAGATAAAATCCTTCAAACTGTTCCCATCGACCTCAGCGACTGCGACGGAGGGCTATACGATGGGCCGGCCGAGGTGGCTTACATGCTGTATCACGTTAGCGAGTGCCCGCTGTTCTCTGAGTACCGGGATGTTTACCTGAAGACGGCCAAGCAGATTATCGACATGTCGGTCAGATACGTGGATGCGGAGCCGGACAAAAACATGCGTGCCGCCTTCCTGCTCGGCACATCTACGCTGTGGCCGCTATGATTTACAAGTCCATGGGCTTGGCTGATTTCGTGAAGCCGCTGACTAAATTCCGTAACCTGTGGGAGGTGTGCGCTCCGATCCATTTTCTGGAGTGCGGCTGTTTGTAGGGCGGACTGGGTACATGTGCGCCGCCCTGGTCCTCAAACAGAAGCTGGGCATAGAGGTGAGCGCACAACATGATAAATGACAAATCCCTCTCCGAGAATAAACTTCCGCTGCCGGAGCTGCCACTAACGAAAAACAGGTCTAAATATGGCAAGTGTGGACTAGATTAGATACATATGTGTTGCTAATCTGAGTCCAAAAGGTTGTTTAAGTCAGTTTTTTCTGCAAAGGTTGTTTTATAGACCGAGATTTTAAAAACACAAGTGATTCCAATTTTTATTTCGAAGCTCAAGGTGCTGTCATAACTTCCATTTCATATCGTAGTTCATTGATTTAAATACTTCTTATTAGTTTACTGATTATAAATTTTGTAGGAAAATCTCTGTGGGAAAATCTCAAATTCCCACAGAAATCTTGACATTTTCCTCGGACAGTAACTAACTGGATAAATCCATCATCTCGATGAATGCTGATAAAGATTTTCTCAATCAATTAATTGTCCGATTCTTCTCACACCATTAATTATACAAAATAAAGATAAAATCAGATAGCACTACAGGGAGACTGGGTACAAGTTTTAGGGCGTTGTGTTGAAGCGCTGTTTACGCCCACTGCTGGACAAATTGTGTGATGCATTTCCAAATTCCTCCAAGGTGGGGAAAATGAGGCCTTGGTTCAGCCCTGGTGACTGGTCATTGCAAGTGACCAGTCACATTGTTATTAAGTCATAGCTTGACAAAAAAAAAAAAATACTATTCAGCCAATAACATGGCAGCAACTCAGTCCAATTAGGCAAAGTAGACAAGGTCAAAATGACCTGCTGAAGCTCAAACCAAGCATCAGAATGGGATGATGGTATGACTACTTCAGCAACTGCTGATTCACTGGGATTTTCCCACACTATTATCTTTGAATGATACCCCCCCCCCCCCCCCCCCCCCCCCCCCATGTTGTTGATCAGAACTCAGAGAAGAACAGCCAGTCTACCTCAAACTCAGAAGAAGACAGAAGTAACTCAGATAACCACTTGTTAAAAATGTGTTCACATTTTCAGGTTGGATAAATTTAGGATTGTGTTAGGAAGGGCATCCAGCATAAAAATCTTTCAAATGAAATATGCAGAGCTACCCGCTGTGGTAACACCTCGTGACAAGGGAACAGTGGAAAGTAGCTTCATAAGATGTCTCTGTTCCCCCTGTGAGACGTCTGGGTTACATGCCCTGAGACTGCTGAAAGAGCAGCTGTGTGGGTTTCACACCTTTATCCATTAACAGGGTATTCAAGTGTGGAAAAAAAAGATGTTTAAAAAAAAACCTTTAGTGATTTCAGAGAGAGATCTGTGAGACCAGACAGACTGGTTCAAGTGATGTCACCACATGGATGTTTGAAAATGGAAAAAAAAGATGGTTGTTATGGAGTAGAAAAAAGTGAGTTTCCCAGACATCTGTGGCTCACTGTAGTGGATGTCTGCCTGAAGCTAACAGGTCTTAAACTTTTCGTCATCTCAAAGTTAGTTTTTTAAACGTGTCATAGACCTTTACATAAAATAAGTAAGTAATCGCACCACTCGTGAATTCTAATGCTTGTTGAGTGCCCCAGAGATGGTGGTTACTAACAGCTGTCTAAATGAAGCTCTTGAGCAGCAGCTGGAAATCATGCAACCATGGTGCAGTTTGCAAACAGCCCTATGTTGATGCTTTACTTTGCGTTTCAAAATTTCTAAAAGTGTTAGTCTGTGAGTCTTTCTCAATAAGACATTTTGGAATCATAAGCTTTTATTTCACACAGAACGCATCCCTGCAGCACTTTGTCAGCATAATATAACCAAATGTTGTGAGTCACTGGAGTTACACTGAACATGTTGTTGGTTTTGACATAAAAAGATAACAGGTGAATAATCTATGTTAAACATTAAGCCTGCTTCTGCTTTAAAAGTTTTTATTCTTGTCATTATTTCTTTAAACATTCATCACGAGTCAGTCAGTGTCATTATTTTGCATGATTAGACCTGTACTTGGGAATGTTTGGGCCTGGCTTTGCTGGGGGAGGAATAGCAGCAGGAAGACTTTTCACTGAGCCACTGTGCATTATCAGATGCTGGGCCTGCCTGGACTGAATCAATACAACCATCATGTTTTTAATTACACTTGTGCTTCAAAATATTAAAATGTCTCCTGGGAGAAAGGTCAGTTTGCAGTGTGGGTGTGCACAACCATTAAAATGTTTAATATTTTAACGCTGCACAATGTATTTCCAATTGAGTTTTTATCTGTGTTAACTGCAGTGTGTCATTTGTTCTGCAGATTCTGAGCAAAGATCAAATCAAATCTATTTGCCAGGCCATCATCGAGTCAGGAAAACAGTATGCCAGGAAGAAGAGAAAGCCTTTCCCCCTCATGTACTCGTACTATGGAACAGAGTACCTCGGTAAGAACCACCAGCTTCGTGCAACGTTCAGTGCCCTTGTTATAAAGGTGTGTAAATGCACAGATATCAGGATTTTTCACAGTTTCAGTCCTCTGACCACAGCAGGAGCTTCTGTTGTCGCAGGACTGGTGTGTTCATGTGTGTAAAACTAACTGTCCTTTTCCTTGATGGGCATCAGAGGAAGAGACCCCTCAGGGTTGAAGTAACTTTCACATCAACACTGAGTTCATAGTAAGCATAGCCCTGCTGGCCACTTTTGCATGGATACAGCAACATCTTTGAGGATGATGAGGAAGTGGAACAGTTATATTTTGAGACATCTGTAGATTAGAAACACCTGGATGAAAATATATGCTGAAGATCCTGCATGTGTTCTCAGTTTGCCTGTCATGAGAGGTTTGCTATTGGAGGAGTTTCTCGATCGATTTGCGGTGAGCGGTGGGCTGGGCTGCCTCAGAGAGTCTTGGTTTGCTGCATGTGTTTAGCATTATTTAGGAAGTCTCGCTCCAGGATCCCAATGAATTCCATCTATGTTTGATGATTCTGTAACTTACGATTCACATCCAACGCCTGTGTAGGAGGAAGACATTTCTTTGGTGGAATCTGGGGTGGTGGATGGTTGGAGACAGGAGCTATGGGCCTATGATAAATGCTTTCCTACGGTAACTGATTTAGTCATGTTCACAGTGTTTTTTCAAGTTGTTTTCAGGTCATTTAAACATTCTATGAAAACCTGAATATTCAGTACAAAAGCGCAACAGTGCAAAAGTCTTGAGCCACCCCTCATTTCCTTATATTTATCGATTAATATGGGAAACAGCTGCAGTGATTTATTGAAACATGTGCAAACATACATGGAAATACAGTTTAAACAGCAAAAACAGATTCTGTTCAATTCTGTTAAACTTGAAAGTCAATATTTGCGATGACCACCTTTGTTCTCCAGCACAGCCTGAACTCTCTCAGGAAAGCTTTCTTCTATTTTCTTTACGCAGTTTTCAGGAATAGTGCTCCGGGCTTCTTACAGGATGGATCTTGGTTACCTTTTGTTCCATTTTCTGTCAAGATGATCCCACACAGCCATTGCCACTTTCCAGATGGTATCACACTTCAGTGTCGTGTATTTTTATGCTTGAATAATTTATAGGTCAGTATTTAGTGGCTTATTTAAAAAAAACAAGTCCTCTGAAAATGTCCAGGTACAAAGACTGGATTGAATTTGAGTGAAAACGCAGCCAATGTCCAAAAAAGAAACCAAACTTTTGAAAGACCTTCAGAAAGCCTAGAAAACTACTACTCAAGACCACTTTGATAATGACAAAGTCTGGCTCTTTAGAAGCAAAACAAAAAGAAATTATGAGTGACTTAAGACATTTGTATGTTACCATAGTTACTACCGTATTTTGAGTATTATGTAGTTGCTACCTATAATGTGAGAGTTTGGAAATATTGTCATTGGATGTGGAAAGCAGTTAAACTTGATGCGAATCTAAAAAATTTGCAGAATCATCCAGCTATGATGTTCTTGTCAGGAGATAATCTTCTCGGATGGTTGCAAGGCTACAAAGGGTTACTCTTCTATCTCTTGTTATTTCCAGCCTCAAGCATGTCCGTATACTTGTAATTAGATCAGTGTGTAGACGTGTGTGTCTATTGTTCAAGCTAGAGGACCTCCAACAACACATGTGTTCAGATAGTCTGAAGCTGAATTACTCTATATTACTGGATCCCTTCAGTGGGTTTTTAGCTATTTAGTGCAGGTGTTGCAGTCCTGCATCATGTAAATACTGTCCCGACGAAGTGATCTCTAGTTTTGAAGCATTCTTTTTGTGGGCCAGATGTCATGTAGCTGACGGACACGTCCCTGTTCTTGCATCAAATTCGGGCTGCTGATGTATTTCCTCAGTGCTGGAAAATAGGACTTTATGTCACCTATCAAAACTGTCAAATATGTACAGTGAGCTCCAGATTAGAATGGAACAAAAACAAGTCCTCCCGTTGTGCTCTGTGAGCGTTTGCGCTTTTGTGCTCTGGGTGGTGTCCGTCTGTGTGCCTGGCATGGTGTTTTCCTGCATGCCTGATTACATGCTTCAATGTCATGACCTCTTTTGAAACAACCTACTCTTTTACAAATGTTTGTTTAAGTTGTACTGCGTGGCTAAGTGCTTGATTTTATACACCTGTGGCACTGAAAACACCTGAAATCAAAGATTAAGAGGCGTGGCTCAATGCTTTTATCCACATTGTGTATCTTCATATACAAATTTATTGTCTTAAAAGGAGGTTCAGAAACTTCCGGTACACTCCTGATCTCTACAAGAAGTTATAGCTCAGTTCTGGACATGCTGCTTTCACATTGTGTTTTTATGTGTCTACATTCTTGTTTTGTCCACACAGGTTTGCAGAGTTTCTCTTCACTGAGGAATTCAAGGCAGGCTCTCGCTCAGTTACCAGCATCTACAGTCTGTTCGAAGGCCTGTCGGGGACCGTTTGTTTCCTGGTCGACCTCCTGCAGCCAGACCAGTCGGAGTTCCCTCTGTTCAGTGTCTTTGTGTGAATGGACTGAAAGGTTACTGCTGTTCACTGACCTGAACAGACCCCGCCCCTTTCCCAGTGAAATCGCTAAACAACTGATAGAAACTTTAGAGTCAGGATTGATACTGTGATCAGAATGGGAGTGGAGGGATGAATGGTTTTTGTTTGGGCTTTAGATCAATATCACACAGAGGAAAGTTGCTGTAGAAAATGGTCTTTTTTCTGTTTGAATGTTGAGCTTTGAGGCTTTATCCGATGCATGGCACTCACAAAAACATTGCCCATTGTTGTCACTAGTGGTGGAGGCCTATATGAGATGTCCGTTGGGCGTATACATCAATAAATCTGTTTGGGGACAAATAACAAAAAACAAAGATGCTTCTTGTAACTCCAGATTCGTCTGAGAATCATCAAGTTTTCTTCTGTATCGTAAAAGTAATGCAGTGATAGTCGGGAGTGCATCCATGGGTACAGTGCAATATTTTTAATGGTGTAAACAAATGTAGGCTAAAAACAACGCGGCCACAACTAACTCCCTGACTCCGCTAACACTAAGCTGTACTTCTTGTTTACATCACCCAAAGCGCCCGAATTGTTCCGTCTGTGTTGTCGTCTGCTTTATCAGGGTCACACTAAGAAAAGAGCCCAGCACTAAAGTACAGAGATGAGAAACTGAGATATTCTTCCAAGATGCTGCTCTCAGGCCAGAAACACACAAGCTACTTACGCATAAAAGTAAAAGGCAATCACACCCCAGTCACACACACAAAAAAGCTCAAAACAGAAAAACGAGTGTCACATAAATGCCTTTAAAAATTTTCTACCAGTTCACCAGCTCAGCGTCACATATCGCAGACCTTTGAGTTCATGTGTTTACGCAATCGCAAACTATAAAGATCATCAAAGCTGGGTGGGGAGGTACAGAAGGGATGTAACTGGTGTTTATCGACAACATAAAAGTAACACTTTGTTTCCACTGTGCTGTTCTCACCCGCTGAAGCTGAGGTTACGCCTTGTACCAGTGTGACAGCCATTTGTGTTTATTAATATTTCAAAACTATGTTAGCTACTGTGTGGGTACTTTCAAAGTGATCAATATGTTGTGATAGGTTTCAACTTTTACCCTATAGATAAAAAAAATAGTAAGTTAGTCTGTACCTTTGTGATGGACACGGAGGAGAAAAGAACAAAGTGTGCTGCCAATGTGAGAATTTCACTTTTCGTCCAACTCAGTCTGTTTCTTGAGGCGACTCTTTGTGTGGTGGATTTCTTTAGCTAAATGCGCAAATGAGGCCTTAAAAACAAATTTCTAGCTTTCAGATATGATATCACATCTCTCAGAGTATAAGAAGGCAGAGAATACAGGAAACTGAAGATGCTTTGGAAGCTTTTATGAACATGTGGCTCATGTTGATTAAAAAAAACTGCCTGTGAATAACAGCAAACCAAAGCAGTTTCCCAACTTTAACTGAGCCGGTTGTGAAACATTTACAAGCTGTACATGTGTGCTGCTGTTTTTGATTTGCAATCCAAGCTGTTTAAAACAATACCTGCTACTGGATTATTGATACCAATAAAGTGTCCAGATGACAAAATAATAGAGATGACTTTGGTGTTTTATTCAAGGGAAAGGCCTTGCAGGAAAACACACTCAATACGTGAAAACACAGAACCGAAGCGTCCACTGGTGATTGATGAGGATCTGTTATTGGAGACTGCATAAAAACTGATGAATTTTAATTGCTGTAATATTTTATCAGCTTTTTCAAAGCAACTTTATGAACAATGTGACAGAGGGAAAAAAATCCCCTTGTGAGTGCGATCAGTACTTGCAATAGAAAAATATTACACTTTTTCAAATGTATTTTTATGCTTTTCAGAGCTGGAACCATCAAGCTTGGATGTGCTGGTCCACAACCGCACAACTGCTGTCAGTGAGGTTCATATAGATAAATAAATGATGCTGTACATACTTGTTTTACAACATTTTAACAGTATTTTAACAGTGTATAGGTTGCACTAATTATTTTTTCAGTTTTGGGGGCATTCTTTTATCATCCTGGCTCCTGCTGCAGTTTTTTTTTTGTTTTGTTTTGTTTTTTATAAAATTAAATGTAATTTTTGTTCCTGTTGTTTCTCCTTTTTCATTTAAAATGGTTTCCTCAGTTAATATATACATTCAGCTGATTTAATTTTGTTAGCCATTAGTTTTTGGTGCCGTTGTATTTAGCTGAACCTCTCAGTGCCCCTTTATTTCTTAAAATGGCTTATTTATGTGATTGTGTATATCTGACATTATTTTTGCTGTTTGTGGAGTAAAATAAAACCCACATTTTGGAAATCATTACACTTGTGCCTGTATGTTAATGGCTGCTTAGTCCCTGATATTGGTAGAGGCACTGAACAGTTGGCTTTTAGAGCGTAAGAGGAGAATGACGCTTCGCTTTGTTGCAGCCTATAAACATCTGTAATTTAATGGAAGCTGCGTATTCTGAGCAGATTAAACTACACTATTACATCTTTTATTTTATATTTTACATTTATTTTAATCCATTATGGGAGTGTTGAAGACAATGTGACTACTACTGTTAACTACTGGAGGTGAGAGGCTCTTAATGTCGTCTACAACAAAGTCTCAATAAAATGTCTGAACCTTTCTCATCAGTATTAAACTCCAGCACTACAAGCTATTTAGAGGTGAATATTTGGTCCAGCTGCGGCCCACACATGTTGTGGGCCACAGCTGTTACGTGGGTGAGCTCAGCTGCCTCAGTGCAAGCACATTTTCACCTTACATGGGCCAGATGTCAAGTCACACCTGTTCCTGCCAGGACTTTAACTGAACTGCAAGTGCCAAAAACAACATAGGTCTCATCTTGGTCATATTCCACATACATGTACACTCTCTGGCCACTTTATTAGGTACACCTTGCTAATATTAGACCCTGTTTTGACTTCATATCCAACAAGATGTTGAAAACAGTCCTCAGAGATTATGGTCCATATTGACATGATAATATCGCACAGTTTCTGCAGATTTGTCAGCTGCACATCCATGATGTGAGTCTCACATTGCAACACATGCCAAAGGACTGTGGAGGCCATTTGAGTGCAGTGAACTGTCCCGTTCAAGAAACTAGTGTGAGATAATTTAAACGGTGCAACATGGTGCGCTATACTGCTGTAAGCAGCCATCAGAAGATTGATTCACTGAAACTGTCATGGTCCGTGGGAGTGTCTGGGGATTTTCCAGCCTGAGTTAGTGTGCTTCCTGTGTCCGCCCTCAGTGGCGGAGGTTCTGGTGTCCCACCTGTGTCGTTTCCACGACTAATCAGCAGGTTCTTTAGGTCAGCGCTGTCTGAATGAAACCCTTTCAAAAAATTTGGACCAGCTTGCTGGTGACAGGAGACACCGAGAATGTGTCAGGTTTATTTAAAGCTGACTTATGTGTTCCTTATTTTTCTCATATACAGTTACAGTAGTGTGTGCTCGTACAGTTTCAAATGGGGCGTCAAAGCAGCTTTGGGACTGTGTTACAGTTTCCTGTGTCACGTTTGAATTGTAAGCTTTTCCCTTCTTACAGATTAGTCATAGCTCATGGTTGTTGTTTTTTTTGTTTGTTTTTTGTTTAATTTTACGTGACATTAGTATTTGGGCTTTCTGGCTCCATGATGGATAGATTAGTAGGCCTGTGAAATTGTCCAAAAAACGAGTAAGCTGGTCAGTGAATTGCAATTGAAACTCTTAGCCTCATGGCCCTGCAGATGTTTGCACCACCATTATAACATCAGTCTTCGGGGCGTTATCGTCTCGTTGACTGGCGCTTCAGTGCGCACTGGAAAGCGCAGCGCTTCTTGCGCCCCCAGCAGTCTCTCCACGGGACAACACTTGGCTGTGAACCTGTCCCGCCTGCCTCACATATCGCAGACAAGCTGCTGCTCCTGCGGCGGCGTTCCTCCAACACTCCAACCAACGACTCGGTGGTTTCGTTATGGACGTGCAGACTCTGAGCGAAGCAGCGCGCCGCATTCCCCAAATGGCGGAGTGAGTGAGGATGCGATTCCCCAGTTCCATCTTTGTGTCGGTGTCTCTGTTCACGGCCGAGACCACGGCAGCGCTGTACCTCAGCTCCACGTACCGCTCCGCCGGAGACCAGATCTGGCAGGGGCTCACGCTCCTCTTCACGCTCGTACCGTCCGTGCTCGTGCAGCTCACCCTCACCTTCATCCACCGGGACCTGAGCAGAGACAGACCGCTCATTCTGCTGTTGCACATCTTGCAGCTCGGTCCCATCGTCAGGTCAGTGCTGACATGTTTACCTCCGTTTGTCAAACAGGAGCTTGGATCCCAGTGTATCCACAGTGTCCACTGTGTTCTGCCGAGGGCACGTCTCTTACCTCCCACAGGTGTAATGTTTTTTTCCTCTTAAAACCATTCCAGGCCTGCCAGCGCATAAGCTGCTTACAGATGGTGTGACGAATGCATTGCGCACATGCTGTTGTTTTCATTTTCTCTCGCCTTTTGTCTGGTTGGCTCCATACATACTGGCGCATGATGTGCTGTATGTCCGTGTTGTTCAGCTCGGAAGCAAAAGTCTGATCAATGTTGCCACTGTTGATCGATATATGTTACATATATACACCGACACAGCTGGCAGGCTGCTGAGCCAAAGCATTTACAGTACAATAAGGTCTTCAGTTTGATCACCTTCAGCCATGATCGTTCGGGCAAAGCTGATTTATTCATGACTGTTCTGACTGAAAGGACATTAAATCATCGTTATGAAGCCTAACTGGAGTCGCTCCACACTCACGGAGAAGCCTTTAAATCATAATAGGCCCGGTCTTCCTCTTTGTATAAGCTCCGGTCAGGGTGGACCATCTGCCTTCAACTGTAAGAGCCTGAGCCCAGTCCTGTACATAGAAAGCATCCCTGCTGTACACACAGAGATGAAACTGCTATCAAACATACAAACAGCAGGAAATCTGACTCTGGTAAACTCATTAAAACCCACTCATGGTTTGCAGAAGAGTGATTTACAGACTATGTGTGTGAATCAGTGATGAAATGTGAAGACTTGCTCTTGTCTTAGTTCAAAGTTGCTTATGTTATGGGTTGGTACATTTCTACTCTTTTTCCTATGTTTGATAAACCAGAAATTTTGTATTAGTCATTTGGAAACTGATCAGCAGTATAATCACAAACGCAAATCATTTTAGTATAGTTGCCCAAATGGAAGTAAACAATAGAACCCAGCGACTGATCTGCAGTGGTAAAGATAAAGCATTAAAGGTGTTTCCATTATTAAAATCAAAATAGACTTTTATTTTTGTAACTTAAACCTAGAAAGGCTTCAGAGGGAAATCCTATCTTTCATTTGACCTAAAGGTCAGACTCAAGCCATGAATGATGATGACGACTATGGAAGTGCAACTCCACATGCTTATAGTACCACATCTGTTTTTATCACTCACTCTTTAAGTCCTTTCTGAGCTAAAATGCACAACTGGTTTCTCAACTGTGAAAATGTATCATGTTGGACAAAACAAGCTGATTTAACAAGTTTTTTTTTTTAAGATTGGTTATTTGAGCAGTTGATTAAACTCATGGGTGTTTTTCTAATCTTCCCCATTCAATTCAAGCTTTTGCTATTTTCTAAAATTAATAGACCATATTAATAACAACTGTGACAGGCAATCCTGACAATCTAAACAACCAGTATTTGCAGCCACACATATGGTAATTATGCCTCCTCATGATTTAGCTCGTGAATAGAGTCGTACTGAGCAGCACAGCCTCCCTACCCTCCCGACTGCATTCAAATGATTACTGTTCAGACCTCTACATCCTTCCTCGGTGAAGACCAGATCTAAGAATAGCACATGTCACTGCTGGCTCCTTATCTCTGACAGCAGACCGGGGAATGTCTCTCTCGCTCTGCTGTAGACAGCACAGCAGCACTTCCTCCTCTTAACTTCCCAAAACAACACCTCTGATATTTTGATGTGTGTCCCCATCAGAGAAAGTATTCAAATTTCTCACAAGTCTGCGTTGGGTGTAATCATTTCTTCTGTTGTCGCCCTAAAGAGAAGTGCTCTTTAATCTATTTAACACTAAAGTGTTGCTGAAGAGTAGTTTGTGGTATTTCAGGCCTGCTTGTAGAGCAAAATGACTGGATGCGCATCAGAAGTTGGTGAGGGTGGTCTCTGCCTGTGCAGCTAGCCCTGAAAACCCCCCGGAAACTATTCTAATGGTCATCAAACCGCGTCTTTATAAAGTGACGTGTCCCAACCTGTCATCAGAGATATAAAAATAGTGATTATAACTGCTATATTTCGTATCAAGAAATGTGAAATAACCAAGTGAACTGGGTCACTTGTAATATGAATCCAAAGCAGATGTTTTCCTCGGGAGCTGGTGGAGACCAAAGCCTGTGGTAAAAGAAAGCAAATGCTGATTTCAAATACACACGAGTGACTGAAACATATGACTATCATTCTGCCAGCAGTTCATCATATGACCCGGAAAGATGATGATGATGTGCCATTGTTCCAGTCTGTTTCTTGAATCCCCACGTGGTTAAAATTTCAGATAATGCCAGTTTAAGTTAGCTTTCAGAACAGATATTTTTATCTACTACTTTTACTTTCACTTTTCGTCACCCAAACAGACACTCAGCATTTATTTTATTAGCAAGTGTGTGACCTCATCGTAAGGTAGTCTCAAAACCGCATCAGTTCTTGGTGTGACGAGTGGCAGAGTGTTGTAAACAGCTGTTTACATGATCCTGTTACAGAAGTTCATGAGTTTTGTCAGCTAAAGGATCCTGTTCTACGACATCTTTAAGTTGTTCTACAGGGTTCAGATCTGGTAGCTTGACAGACATTTTACTAAACTCATCATGATGTTCATAATGACTCCAGGTTGCTTTTGCTCTGTGACATGCTGGGAGCAGCCATAAAAACATGCTGAACTCTAAAGGGCTGCACATGTCCAGTAATAACACTAAAATAGGCTGTGGCATTGAAACAATTGCTAATTTATATTAATGAGCCCAAAGTGTGCCAAGATGACAAGATGACACCACCCCTCCCCCAACAGAAAAGCCACAGCTTTTTGTATTCAGCTGACATCTTCAGCTTCAGTCTCAGGACTGGACTCATTTTTCACTGCAAGATGCTGTTCTGCTCAGCAGTTAAGAGTGATTATCTAAGTCACCGTAACCTTTTTCTTATCTCCATCCAGCCCGACTGTTTTGGCATCACCGTCTGCAGCACTGCTGCTGACACGATCGGTTTTTTTGGTTGTTTTTTACTCAGACGTCTCTGAGTAAACTCTAGAGACATCTGCTGTGAAAATCCCAGGAGAGCTGCAGTTTTAAAAATACTGAAATCGAGCCATCTGGCGCTGTGATCACATTTTTTCAAAATTCTGTTGTTTAATGAAAACATCTGCAGGATTTTGCATCACCAATAGTCGAATAGTTACATGGGATTACAGGTGTTCAGGTATTCCCGACAACATGCTTTGCTCTGCAGAGACAAAGCGTGAGACTGATATTCACCCTTGAATGACGTCGTTTATTTTTACTAACTCAGTGACGCGTTCACTAAGCACGTCTGTTCAGTGTAAGTCATGCTGATAAACGGTGTGTCCCCGAGCACTCCTGTGGCTAAATCCTTGCGACTTGCTGTTTACCGGCTGTGCATCAGCGCTGCTTGACAAGGACAACGCTGCCTCAACCTTTGGCGCTTTGCCCGCTCTATGCACCTCAGTGTTTTTAGAGTCGCACTTGCCAATACATGACTCTGTCCTGTCATTGAGGCCTCATTTGACACAGATAATGGATAGCCAAATGAGGCTCATATGAAAATTACCCCTGGCTCTTTGGGCTTCAATGCTTGTTCTGAGCAACAAGCATTGAATTAATACTCAGATGACTCATTAATAAGCTATATGTATTCTTCAGCTATACTTATTATAAACAGTAATAAACTTTATGTTACATCAAATTTAAGCTCTGAATGATAGCATTTTTTCTGTAAAGTAAAACCTCACATAAACGCACAAGACTACATAATCAGCAAGCAGAGAAATGGACTAAATCGGCCTCAGAAGGAAAATGAGTCCTTTCCTTAAAGAGCTGTTATGGCCATTAAAAGATAAGCGCAGTTCATTTGCCTTATGCTGGTCAGTGTTTCTAAATTAAATAAAGAGATCTACCTTTACAACACTGTGCTGAATTATGAGATTAGTGGGTTGTTAATGAGACAGTACAATATATCCAACTTTCATCAGGTGGATGAAATCCGATGCACACGCTCATCTCCTCTCCTGTTTCAGGTGTCTGGAGGCCTTCTGCATCTACGGCAGCGTGGGCCGCGTGGAGGAGCCTTATGTCAGCATCACGAGAAAGAAGCAGATGCCCCGCAGGGGTCAGGCAGAGGAGGTGGAGCGGCAGGTTGGGCAGGCAGAGGGGAAACTGTTTACACACCGAGCGGCCTTTGCCCGCACCTCTGTCATTCAGGCCTTCCTGGGATCAGCCCCCCAGCTCACGCTGCAGCTCTACATCTGCGTCCTGCAACAAGGGGTGTCCATCGGAAGAGGTGAGGGGAGTACGTATGACGTAAGCGTGTGTTTGTGTGGGACCGGACAGTTTTATGGATCGTCCACCCATCCGGCTCTGCTAAGAGTCCGTCACAGGTCCTCTACAATGTGGGCTGATCAGCTAAGTGCGATATTGGAAATGAGAGAATGGATGTTTTCATGAGTCAAAGTGGTGTTATGTAACCGCCTCTCTGATACTAAAGATGGAAAATGGTGATTCTGTTTGCCAACAGGGAGCCAGGCTGTGTGTGTTTCTGTGTATGTGGAGTGGGGGGGTGAGCTGGTCTATTCCTGAGTATTCCTGGGAGAAATCGAGTAAAGGGTTCAAACAGTCAAACTAGGACATCTGGTCTTTGAATTGGGTCAAAATAAAAGATTTTATAAATATCTCAGTCTTATTTTGTGTCATATCCCAAACGTGAAAATCTTAAATTACATATTTTAAATCTGTCTTGAAATAATGGTCCCATATTGCTATAGTCATTTATACTCATACCGCCAGTTTAGGATCCCATCTTTATTTTCTTGCGAGTGTAAATTGTTCACTTACATGGAAAGCACAAACAGCTTTTTGTTTTGTTTTTTAAAATCTTTCTGAAATCGATCTGTGAACACATGAAGAAACAACCGTCTAACTTCACTCATAATTTGTATATAAACCAACTAAAGTAACTGAAGTGTTGTTACGACCCCTTCTGCTAGGCGACAGGAAGGGAGAAACATACACAAGCCCTCTCACGAAATCTGAGTAAATAAGGGGTTTTATTACAAACATTAAACTGAAAACCGACGGGGCTGTTCAACAGACCACCGGGGAAACAATTAATACACAATGAAAAGAACAGGCAAGAGTAAAAGCTAAGGGTTAACTAAGGCAAGCCAGCATCACAAAACTCTAATGAAACTAAGTTCAGCTGTATACCAGGTTTAAACAAAGAGCAACACAGCAAACAGGTTTAACAAACAAGCTTCACATGCAAAGCAGACGAGGAGGCCACTGCATGTTCACCTCAGAGCAACAGTTCACCATAGTGTGACGGATCTTCAGCCTTTTATACTCCCCGGTGCAGACAATCAGCCAGTCAATTGGTCATGGAGTGGTCATGGGATCTCCAGGCAGCCAGTCATCCACGAGTCCTGGCACACTTAGATTTGCATAAGCACAAAAGGGTAGTCTCACTCTCTCCAAGGCCCAGGGCCGTAACAAGTGTTAAATGGGATGTTAATGGCTCAGCATGTGTAAAATATTTTATGAAAGAAAACTAGTTTGTATAAAATTATGTTGCATGTAATTAAACTGTGATATGTCGTTCTTCTTTTAACCTTTTTGGGTTTATAAATAGAGAAATAACCTAAAACTTTAGGCCTGTATGTATTTAGAGGCCTATCTCTGCTTTGTGCCTTGTTACTTTAATACTGTGTACCTAGGGGAGAAAGCTTTAACTTAGGCTCCGACTCACCTTCAGTCTGCTTTTGATTTGTTTCAATTAGCAATCTCTAATCACCGATTAGTTTCACGTGCAGAAAATGCCAAGTTAATGGCATCATCCACTTCTCTCTGTGATTCAGTCTATCCTGTAATAAACTAAAAATGTCAGCCTTATTACTGTTCTCGAATATTACAGAAAACATAGTAATTTTGACAGCAGAAATTTAAACTCACACCAAGCTTCTTTTATATGCACAGGATGTCTGTTTTCTTCCAGCTGTGAAATGACTCTGCAGTGCCTGTCATATCTGTCCTTGAATGAGACATTCTGTCAGTGCTCCAACGTCACTGCAGTGATAACACTGTGTGACAGCTTTCATAGTCATCAGTGGATATTTTCTTGTTTTCATTCTCTGTAAACCCTGGAGACAGTTGTTAGAAAATCCACACGCAAACATCCTTCTTCTCCATTCTGATGCTTAGTTTAACTTCAGCAGGTTGCTTTGATGTACGAATGCCTAATGCCTAAATTGAGTTGCTGCATGCGACTGGTTGATTCGATATTTATGTTAATTAGCAGTTAAGCAGATGTACCTTACAAAGTAGATGGTGAGTTTAAAGCTCTATTATCATATTTTTTCTCTCAGAAATCTGGTAACGCAGTACTTCATGTACACACTCACCTTGGTAGAAGAGTTTTTCAGGAACAAAGCAGTGTTTACATGGAATGAGCTGCAAAGTATCCTAAACTGGAGACGTACTTTCACTGATTTATAGGCAGATTTGTTTGTTTTATTTTTTCCAACTTTTTAAAAAAATGACTCTGTCTCTATCTGCATGTCAGGCACACTGATGGTGATCTCCCTCCTGTCCATTGTGTATGGAGCCCTGCGCTGCAACATATTGGCCATCAAGATCAAATATGATGACTATGAAGTGGACGTCCGGCCTATGGCTTATGTTTGCATATTCCTGTGGCGAAGCTTTGAGATCGCCACTCGCGTTGTGGTTTTGGTCCTGTTCAGTTCGGTGCTCCAGCTTTGGATCCTGCCCGTGGTTCTGCTGAACTTCCTCGTTTTCTTCCTCTACCCCTGGATCCTGTTCTGGCAGAGCCACTCCCCTTTCCCTGAGAATATAGAAAAAACTCTGACCAGAGTGGGAACCACCATCGTGCTTTGCATGCTCACGTTCCTCTACGCCGGCATCAACATGTTCTGCTGGTCTGCCGTGCAGGTGAAACTCAGTGACCCAGACCTCATCAACAAGTCCCAGAACTGGTATCGCATGGCCGTGTACTACATGTTGCGTTTTGTGGAAAATGCCTTGCTGCTCTTGCTGTGGTACATCTATAAAACAGACATCTACAAGTTCATCTGTGCCCCGCTGCTGGTGCTGCAGCTGCTGGTAGCCTACGCCATCGCCATCTTTTTCATGCTGGTCTTCTACCAATTCTGCCACCCGTGTCGGAGGCTCTTCTCCTCCAGCATGACCCAGGGCCTTTGGGATTGCTCTTCACTTCTCTGTCTGATGTGCAGCTCTGGCTCTCCACAGAAACGGCCCATGGTGAAGGAGGCCCCAACCCCATCTGCGCCAAAAGAGCCAGCCACACAGCGGCCCCACGACACAGCCAGTGACAGCACAGACGACATGCCTAACAACACGACGTATGACATGCTCAATGACACCACCTTCGACACGCCGAACGAAATGGACAGCAACATAGGAGGTGGAATAAATGGCAACATTAGCCACGGTGTACCCTGCACCGTTTAACGCATCAGAATTATTCTTACGTGCCATTAAGAGGACATTATCTAACTTTCTTTAACCTTTTTAAGTGCCACATGGATCCCTCATACATCCATTGCAATTCTACATGAAGCAAATGTGTCCTTAACGTGAGAGCTATCCTTGCTGTAAACGCGCAGCCTGTCTTATCAGACTACATGCCAACAATTCATCCTGCAGCCTTTAAAACCAAGAAAAAACCCACAGGCACCATCACCTCACTCTCTTCTTTAGGTTTGGAGACCGTCCACGTATATGCTGCATTTACTGATCACAAGGAGCCAATGCATTTGAAGTGATTGTATTTAGTGTCTCTTTGGCATGGAGGCGTGCATGTGTGGAGCCTCAGATGAGGTGTAACTGGCTACTCTGCAGAGGAGGGGGACAGCCGGCCCCGTGCTAGTTTTTTTGGCCGCAATTATGCTTTTGTACTCCTTAATAAGAGCTTTAAGATTAATACGCGCTGCTTTTGTGACGTGCTCGTGTTTGATGATGAGATGTTAATCGCCACACGTTGTAAAAGAGCCTGTTCCATCGCCAGACATGTTACTGTAAAGCACGGACATTCCCAATGTCTTTTGCACGTTTACACAAAAAAAGAAAGGACTTTGGTGGTTTGGTTCATTTTTTTGAGCAACCAGCAGCTGTAGTGATGTGCTTTGTTTGGATGTATTTGCATTTTCCTTGTCTTATTTTTGCCTATTATGTCTGTCAACTGTGTTTCTGTCTGTCTGTCTCTTTAGTTGGAATATTTACACTGAGTGCACGCGAAACATTTACTGTATCTAACTGAAAAAGAGTCTGTGTTTTGAACTGTTAAAAGTATTTATTCTTATTTCAACCTTTAATGTACTAAGAAAGCAAGAGAAAGAGAGAGAATGTGATTGTGGTTGTTTTTGCACTAACTACTTTTTGCAACGTGTCTGCAGAGATATGATGACCTCGGGAATCACATGAATGCTTCTTATGTTTGTACAAATAAGAAAAGCACTGTTTAAGCCAAAAAAAAAAATTAATATACACATCAAACATATAGAGACACAAAAGGAGGCACTGAAAATATGAAGTCGTACTTTAAAAAAAGAAAAGAAATTAAATTTATATTTATATGTGAATATTGTCTTGCATTATTTTGATCTTGTCACGCAATATGAATCTGTGCTGACCTCTAGTGGTTGATCAGTGAAACTGCCTGTTTTAGCAAATCCCCGGTTGCAGATGACTAGTGAATTTTGCTCTATCCTGACTTACTGAAGTGACCTGGGAGGGATCTGTGTGGCTAGTTGGAAGCTCTAAAGGCAAATTAAAGGTGCCCACTATTTACTTAATTATCTACTTTAGCAAAGGTGCATTGGCACACCCTTTATAAAAGACTTCTTTTCAGTGGGGTGGAGGTGGACAGAGAAAAATCAGGATATTTAATCAGAAATAAAAATAAATTTGACTTTAATGATGAGAATAACTTGCGGTTCAGTTAAAAAGTGGCGCAGCATTGTGCACCAGCTGAAGATGAGACAGGGAGGACTGGTTAACACCAACATACAAAGAATTACAGTAATCCCATGGTAAAGATGTGGATTATGGTTTTAAAATTAGATTTCAACAATTTTTTTCCCAAAACTTCAGCAACTGTCTCACCTGAAAGAAGCTGGATTTCACCACTGCACTGATCTGACCATCCGGTCTAAAGTCGCTGTCCATCCTAAAACAAAAAAAGTTTGTGACAGTAGGCTATCCATACTGTGCCATAGGGTAAGTCCCACCGGTGACATCAGAAACAAAAACAATCACCTCTTAAAATTTAAGACTTAGGCTTAAGATTTAGAGCCATCCAAGCTTTTAGTTTCTCAAGACATTCAATTCAAATTTGAATGAAGCAGTCATCCTTCCCAATAGCAGAGGCCCAAGTATTGAGCCCTGTGGAACCCCACATGACTAATATGAAAAGTTCTCTGAGCCAGGTACGCTCTGAATCACTTCAGAGCAGTGCCAGAAATGCATACACAATGCTCCAAGTGGTATACAAAAATATGCTACACTGAGTTGAAGGTAAGTTTAAGCGCAAATGTGGTGCTATGAAGAGACCAGAAACTAGAGTGAAGGACCAAGTACGTTTTACTCCAACACTGGTTAAATCCATCCTGTCATCCAAAGGTGTTGGCCTTCAGCTTCTTTATCAGTGCTCACTAAAACACACTGTGGAACATCTTTAAAGACTTTATTGGACAAAATTCAACAAAAACAGTCTTGAACTCAACAGTAATACAGAAGATCTAAAAAAAAAAAAAAAAAAGAAAAGAAAATCCTGGTTACAGGGACTGACCATTAAATGCATCACAGAAAAAACACATTGTTGTTTTGTCTAAACATTTCAAGAACTTATTAAAATATTAATATAGACTAGTAGAAATACAGTATACTGTAGTGATTACTTAAACAGAGCTTCTCTAACATACAAAGCTTCTTATAGTCGTAGTTCAGTTTTATTAAGAGAACATGAAGGAGACAAAGTTGCAAACATGCTAACATTTTCTAATTAGCAGCACAAAGCACAGTTGAGACTGAAGGAATGTCATATATTAAAATTAAAAATTAAAATAGTTTTTCCTGAGGGATGGATGAATATCAGTGCTAAATTTAATAAGAAACCACCCAATGAATGTTCAGATATTTCAGTCAAAAACACAAATGTAAACTTCCTGCTGCACACAAAGAGCAGTCATCTGTTTTACACAATAGGAAAAAATACAGTCAACATGTGGTACTTCTGGGCCAAAGAAAACACCTTGGTCTTTTTGCAGATCATGGCTCCAGTCCAGACCAAACAACATTTTATCACCGTCAGACCTGCACGTATTCACAGGCTGCCAACTCACAAACCAAAACTGTTGTTCCTGCCTGCGGGGAGAAATAGATACTTGTAGGTCAACGTCTATCAGAGAGTATAATCAGAGGATCTTCAGTGTCATTCAAGCAAAGTTTGAGACATGACGGTGTTCGAAGATGGAGAGGTGGGCGCAGGGCTGTCACAGCGCCACAGCTACAGCAAACACACTGACCACACAGTACATGGTGCGGTTCTCCCACCTGACAGTACAGCTCCCTGAAAACCCACAGACAAGCAGAGGAAATTACTCCAAATCATACATGAAATACATGTTTTTATGATTCCATTTATAAACCAGTTTAGTGGGCAAGTTATTCAATAGATCAAAAGAACTGACCAACAACCACGGCACTTATGCATCAACATAAGGGAGGCAAATCTGGTCTGAGTGTTGGGGGGTGTTACAACCCACCTTTCGTAAATGAATTAACCCGGTTTAACCCAAAATGTAACATCAGTGTCATATCTAAAATGCAAACACGGATATTAACTATTATTATTGTTATTTCCACAATTATAGCTCCAAGTTGGCAGCACAGTGGTGTGGTGGTTAGCACTGTTGCCTTATAGCAAGGAGGTCCTGGGTTTGAATTCACCCCCTCTCTGGGGGCTCTCTGTGCCTGTGTGGGTTCTCCTCAGGTACTCCAGCTTCTGTGTATGTTAGGTTAAATGGAGATTCTGTATTATAGCAAGAAAATGTGATTTATTCTAACATTTGAAAACAAAAAACAGAAAGGAGGTTTCTGGCACAACTTCACCAACTTCTAAGCTACATAGAGAAAAGAATAAAAGATCAGTCTCTCCAGTCTATTTAAGCCTAGTCCTTGACTAAAAACTTCTTTCAGTGGCAATCATAATCAAAGTTTTCTAAGATTAGGCTTAATCCATGTGTGGGAAACTGAGCCTTTAACTTATCCTGTTCTCTGTGTACCTTGGACGTGGGTGAAGCAGTCCCAGAAACCTCTTCTCTTAGGAGCACTTCCTGTCAACAGGGACGTTTCAGTTTTAATGAAAGTCTGAAAAAATTAGAAGTCCAGCAACTAGTGACGAAGTCCAGAGTGTAGATCAAACAGTTAAGTTGAGTTTTAATTTCCTCCATGGGATTAATAATTACAAGAACGCATTTAGGTTTCATTATGATTTCATCTGCTTGCAGGCAGGTCTATGCTGGTCCGGCTATCTACTTATATTTTTATTATAAGATCATTCCTCTATTTTTTGCTGTGGGTGATTGAGTACCTCTGCATTTTGACTGTTATGGTTATTTTTTGTTTATTTTAAATCAGTAAAAAAAAAAAAAAAAAAAAAATCACTAGGTAAAACTGTGATTATTTTCTCCTCTTGGATGTGGAGGAGAAAAAGTGGCACATCACTCTAATGTGTTATCATTTGTGCCACTTCCAATTAAAAATATTGGATTTAAATGATTTTGAAATAATCTTTGTTTGGTTTTTTGAGTGTCTCACCATCAGTGGCTGTGTCCCAGTAGCAGGAGTTGGCTGTGTGGAGCCCAGCGCCGCTCTTCTGCATGATCGTACAGTTCACTGCGACAGATCAGAGAGCGGCTTTACAACAAACACACGCTTACCTTCACACACAAACGCTACAAATAAGCTTGATGTCCCGGAAGCTCACGTTATCGAACACAGGGACTTGCTCACCTATGTATTTGAACGCCCGCCCTTGTTTCACCAGGTGAGTGAGTGAATGCTCCACTATACTGGCCGTCCACTGGTTGACTTTACTCTGGTTATAATCTGTTCCACCGATGACGCCTTCAACGCACTGAGATGAAATCAGTAAACAGGAAGTCATCCATCCATCTGATTGCATTTAAAATACTGTTTATAATGAATGTTTCCAAAGATTAGAGAACATACCTCTTTTACCGAGACACTGATCTCATCGGGATTAAAGACGACCTGCAGGATCAGTTTTAAAAGAAGCACAAGGAGGATCTGGGTTATTCCATGAATGTTCAATCACTGCCTCCACCTGAATCCCTCAACATCAGCAGATTTTTTTGTGCAATCATTTTTATATATTTAATCAAGTGACGCAAAATCTGATGTTCATGCTACAAAAATAGTCCTCGTTACAGGTCCTTGAAGTACACAGGGCAGGCTGAAATTTGGCCCTTTTTAATTCATCATATTTTTCCCAGTACACGAGATTAAAAACGACAAGTGAGAATTTCAAACCAAAATCTGTTTTACAGGCAACTTTGACACCAATATCATAGGATACGTCATAGTTTCAACTGCAAAACTGCACAAATGAACTCCTATGACACAGAGGAACAGAGACGTGCATTTGTATCCTGGATGTTTTATTTGTTTTCTGACAATTCACTGGCGAAAACCTCAAAAAGTACATTTTGATTAAACCTGGTGATGTCATAGGCAGCTGGTTTAAAAAGAAAAAGTTAAGTTTTAATCTGAGTAAAAATAATCTGAACTGGAAGGCATCCTAAATAAATCACATAAAAATTCAGGTCCATGTTTCATTTGTTTTGTTTTGTTTTTAAATGCACGCTTCGGTAATTTTATATGCGTGTGTATTTTCTCTAAAATAACGTGCCCATAAACGCACCACTAAACTCTCATTAGGGTCGACATTCTGCTTTGAAATTAAAGTTGCTTTAATTACATTTTTGAATCAAATAAATCAAATCACAGTTAAACTAAGTATTACTAAATGAGTCAACTTGCCCTCACCACTGCAAGTGACTAATAACCATTTTATTTTATTTTTAAAGAGAGCAGGAAGTTCTTGTCCTACGGCGCTTCCTGTTTGTATAGCAGAGGATTTATTGCTTTGTATAATGGAGATTTGAGACCAAATCACAGAAGTGTCCAACTCTAAGCCTCAAAGACCAGTGTCCTGCAGGTTTTAGATATCAATGATTTATTCGTTACCAGCCTCTGAAGAACTTCAAGACATGTTGAGGAGGAAAATTAGTCATTTAAATCAGCTGTGTTGGATCAAGGACAAATCTAACACCTGCAGGACACCGGCCCTTGAGGCCTGGAGTTGGACACCCCTGAAGGCTTTTCTCATTTCTCCAATTTGTGCCTCCTCGTCTCCTATCCCTATCCCTGTAACCTGGAAAGCAATGTCAGTGCACCACAATGAAGGATGTTTGCATCAGGAGGATAGAGAAAACTGTATTATTTGTTATTAATATGAGATGATTAACTGCATGATCAAATTTTCCCTTCATTGTATTTGAGGCTGGGTTAAATTAAAACAAATGTTATCGCCTTAAATAAATCTGATAACAGGACCACACCCCGCTAACAGGCTAAGCTAGCAGCTAGCTAATTTAGCTGTAAGTTTCCTGCTGGCTGCTTTGGATGAACTTCGCTCTTAAAGAAAGCCGTACCTCCTCTCCAGAGTTATACTCCTCCATCGCTGCCGTGACAGATAACACTGCTGTCTGCCCTCTTTGTGGTCTCCGGTGTGTCAGCTGTTATTGTTCCTGTTCACTTCCTCTTGTTCGCAGATGACGAGCGAAGACAAGAGCTTGACCCGCTACCTGAAGCGGGACTCTGTTTTCTCTGTATCGCCTCGCAGTGGCTCAGTTCAGACATTACAAAAGCGTTTTAGCACAGAAGCGCCACACAGAAAGAAATATACTGAGAAACACAAGGGGAGAAAACATTTGTGAAACCTTTAGGATGACTAAGATTCATCAAATATGTTAGAAAAATTACTATACTTATTATATTACTATTCTTTTTTAGGGGAAAAACATGGTCAGCAACAACACTCAGGTAAGTTGTGGTGTTTAAATGGTGCTCCGGTCCAAAGGGCTGGCAAGAAAATATCCCACACACCATAACACATTTCACTCTCTACTCACGTCCTCTGATGCAAACAAGCTGCCAAATGTTGCCCATAAATGCGAAATGGATTTAAACACAGCATTTATAAAGGATGACTGGCAGGAAGCCCTGGTCAAACCTATCTCTACATTTAATAGACTGAGAGAGACTCAGTATAAGATTTTTATGGACTACATATCACTGTTGTTTTGCACAAGACAAATCTCTCTCTCCCTCTCTCATCTGTGCATTAAGTGCCATTCTGATAGGGAGGAAGCATCAATTGATTTCCAAGTTCTGGACAATGATTTCCAAGGAACATAATGAAATATTTAAAATAAAGATAAAATGTTAAAATCCTGGTGTTTTCCTCTTAAGCCTCCCCTCCTCAACCACAGCGCATTAAAGCCTTCTGGAGAAGTTCCTTGTAATTGCCAGAAAGTGTATTTTACACAGTTGGGTCAAAGCTTCTGAGCCAAGTGTTACCCTTTGTTACCGGGAATGAAAAGACTACACACAACTTTGTTTTGTGTGTGTGTGTTAAACTGTTTGGTGTTCATTGATAAAACTTAAGAACAAGTATTGGGGGAGAAACAAAGAAGATTGCACAAAAGCGAAATGGTCTAATTGATTAGAATAATTATTAGACTGATCATTTTTTATTTTTACAGATAGCATTGTGCTGTAGCCTACTTGTAAAACAATCATACTGCATTATTTTAATTTGCTTAATGGTATGATGGCTAAGCATCCATCCATTATCTTCCTCTTATCTGACCTTGGGTCACTTTTTGCAGCAGGGTAAACAGGATGTTGTTGACGCCCTTCTTCAGCAACACTTTCCAGTTCCTCCTGCAGGATTCCGAGGGGTTCCAGTGCCAGATGAGATAAATGACCTTCCCAGTCGGTTCTAGATCTAACCCAGGGTTTCTTCCAGGTTGGGCAAATATCTGAAAAACCTCAAGAGGGAACCACCTCAAGCAGCTCCTTCTGAGCCAAATGAGCAGTGACTCTACTCGCCGCCATCTCTAAGGCTGAGCCTAGCAATGAAGGCTGGGCTGTGGGTAAAGGTGGGTGTCTGGGCATGTTGACCCCCAGCTTCACAGACTGGCAAAAAGCATTTCTTAATTTTTTCAGATTTGTTGCAACATTTTTAATTTGATTAAATTATTATTCAATCATATCTCTAACCCTTGAAATGATCCCAGTAGGTGTTCTTTTTTTTAAACAAGTTACTATATTAAAGAGTTCACTTCCATTTTGCGGCTGATTGCTCTGTGTGTTGAACAAAAACAGACAAATACAGCTGCTTGGTGTGTGGATGGATGAGTCAGATTGTGTTTGACATTTTAAATGTAACCAGAAATCCTTTTTATTTCAGACTCCTGCACTGTTTACCAAAAGGTGTGCGGCACACAGACATAAACATGTGTGACTTGTTAATATTCATTTGTGTGTTTTATCCAAAGATAATCAACCCTCCCAGTCCTTCGTGAGACTAGTAAATAAACAGTCACTGTACAGCAGGCATCTCCTGCGGCCATTACCACAGAAATACAGACTCCCAGAGGATGCCAGCAGGGAAATCCATAATACATAATGTACTAGCAGTGACAAGGGGGAGTTTCCCTCAGCCTAGATCTGCACTGCAGTGTGAACCGACTTGCCCTTTAAAGTTTAATTTATACGACAATAAGAAGAAAAAGAATGAATGTCGCATTGTCAGAAAAGAGCCATTTCTCTGTCTCTCTTTCTCTCTGGCTCTCTCATTCACACACACACACACACACACACACACACACACACACACCACGCCCCCTCCTGTCGGGAACACCCTGGCTGTGGATCTCTGCCTTCAGACGGTGCTGAGGCGCACCGACAGGCTCTCACACGGTTCATGATTTTCGGGCTGACTCCGCAGCCGGCTGTGCTCACCCCCTCCGGACCCTCACCGCCGTGAAAGGCGGGCACACCAGGTAAGACACCGCCGCTCTGCAGGTCAGCCGGCAGCGCTCCGGGACGCTGAAACACCGGCGCGTTGCATACAGCACATATGGTCAGCAGGTGCAGCTTGTTCGCAGTTCCTGATGTTTTATTTGTGCCTTTTCCTTGTTTTGCGGGGACGAAAGAGGAGGGGAGGGGGGTCTCTCCGTCCACCATCACGACCACGACCTCAGAGGACTCAGCACACATCAGTGGATCCAGACAGCCCCGCTTCTTACCTAAAGTTAGGCGCGTTTGGGCAGGTGCATTGCAGCAGAAAGCTGGTATTTCCCTTCTTGCCTCCGCTGATTTCGACGGTAGATTTACCTGTTCTTTAATTTAATAACCTGTTGAGAATGTGTTGCACTGCTGAACTTGTTCCAGCCGACCGAGGAGCTGTTAAAGATGATGTGAAACATAAATAAAGCGCAAACAATGCGTGTTTAGATCAAGTGATCTGAGCTGGGTTTAATGTGACAAGAAGTGACCGTGTAACAAGGCTGTTTCATCCTATTCTTCTTATAATAAACCGAGTTTTAGCCTAATTAGTGATGACCTTGTCCGCGGAGTCACCAGGATATCCCACCAGGTCTTTTCATGGGGGTTTCACCGTAAAGGTGACAGGCGCACAGCAGTGGCCTCGGGATGCTGCTGAATGTATGGAGGCTAGGCTGGTTGTGTGACACAGTGCTCATTGTACTCTGGCTGCGCTGATAAAGAAACAGGCTGACCTCATTCTGCTGTTCAGAGGTGGGTTTTGCTTCAGATGAGCAGAGGTGCATGTGGGTGATTCAGAAATGAGAAGTTCTTCTTCCATTTGGTGGTTGAAATGTTGTCAGCTGCAGGATGTAAAAAACCTCTGCTCAACTACCAACAGGAAAACATGTATGCAGGATTTATTTATTAATATTTTATGCTTGGTTGGCTTTCTATTCCATCAATTTGGGGCCTCAGCCGGAGAATAAGTAATCATCGGTGACTCAAATGCATATTTGTGTGTTTTTGTTTTGGGATACAAAATGACAGAAAAGTGAGGAAAAAGTGGCAAAAATGATGTTTTCTGATTGCCTTGTTTTGTCTGAATCAACAGCGTAAAAGTGAGCTTTCACTGAAGAATAGTTCATTTTTGCATCAGTGATTTAGGCTCCAGACTGAATTATTTGTTAGTAGATAGTATTTTTTTTTTAAGTGCTAAATAATTTTTGATTTAGAGAGGATGAAGTTGAATACTTTTTGAAATATTCAAGCAACAAGAAATCACCTAATGGTATTTACACAACTGTGGTGAAAAAAAAAAAAACCCTTTTAATTTCTTTCTCGTGTAATCAAAATAACAGTTTTTTCTTTCTTTTTTTTTTTTACTTGTCACTTGTTTGAATTTGCAATATTTGATTTAAAAAAACAACAACTAATATTTGAAGCACAGATTGAAATGAGGAGCAAGTTTGCTCCTTAGGTCAGACATGTGGGCTGATCCATAATTAAATTGTATTTACTTTTCTTATTTGGCCTCAAGTGTTAAATCTTAACAGCCAGTATAATGTGAAAATAGAAAAGGCCAATTCAACTTTCCCAAGTGGCTCTTAGACCTCAGACAGGGTTGGCTGCTGTCCAGAGTGGCTACTTAACACTGACAAAGTAGATTCAGACAAGAACTGGCAACGTTTTCATCTGTCAGCCCCGTCCACTGAGTAGATTTCAACAACACTGCTGAGCTAATGAGCTCATAGATTGCATAATTTTTATTATGAACCCCTAAAAGCCGATGTGAAAGATCCAAAATGTACACTGCTGTTTCCTTCATAAACAACAAGCCATTGCAGTGTAAGAAAGTATCCTGCCGTGCTGTAATTTGTCATACTGACGCTTCCCTATATTGGTTCTGCTCCTCTAAGCAATAGGTGCGGTTATCAGCTGAGGCTGTTGTATCATAGTCTCGAGCAGGGTGCCTCGGTGATGATAACCGAACCTTCATGCAGCACACCCGCTGTGGGGGTTGTGAGGGGAACAAATGGGCAAATAAAGAATGAGAGAAGCAAGCGAATGTAGGGATTCCCTGATTTCTTAACACAAAGGCAGGGGAGCTCATCCAGTAGTGCAGAAAGAATCCCTGGGGATTGCAGTCACACAGCATTAGAGGTCTCCGGGATCTGCCGGCACAGGATAGAGGAGCGTGTGTGTGCATTTGTATGTGTGCACATACATTTGCACGCACATGCATTCTTATGACAGACACTGCAGGCTGTAGCCGAATGTGCCAGACTGATACTTGTGTGCTGCAAATCCAAAACCTCTGCTTAAAGTTTGAGTCAGAGTGTGGCTCTTTGTGTCACTTGAAACAAAACTATTATACCACAAATATGTCATACTTTCTACAAAGTCGTATTTCAAAAAGCAATCTAGACAGCTACACCACCTTTCTGGAGTCTGAGAGCCAAAGTCCTCTGATTTCTTACGCTTCCTTCCATTCTTGTCTGCCTAACCGATTCAGGGTCCTGAGGGAGTGGAGGGAGGGTTTTTGGAGACTATCCCAGCTACCATAGTTTGAATCACGGGGTACACCCTGTACAGGTTGTTAGCCTGTCGCAGAGCTAACACAGAGAGACAGACAACCATTCACACTCACATTCACACCAATGGGATATTTAAAATCACCAGTTAAACTAACGTCACTAACTACATGTCTTTGGACTGTGGGAGTAAGCTGGAGTAAGGATTTCTTACGCTGTATGATAAAATGTTCAAGTTGAAGGTTATAGTGCTGGATAAAAGAAGAGTAGCTAAGCCTCACACCTGACTTGCTGTATCCATAAAATATTTAATTCATTCCCTTGGCTTTGTCCATAAACTGTATATAAAAGATGGCCATGGCTTCTGTCTTCAGAAAGTGTCTTAAACAAACATTCAGTTTATGTCTGTGGGTGAAAAACAACATGTGGTGATCTCTAGGCTGTATCGTCATATAGTCCCTTTCATGTGATCACCAGTAACTGATACGGTTGTCACTGGGGCAGGTAAGTGGAACGGGTCAATGTATACTAGTTAATGGAACTATATCCAGCCACCATAATGCATACTGCACACCAGGGAGTTTATTTCCTCCATTTATCTCCTTCACAAAGCGACCAGCGGATGAGCTGGTTTAGACAGCATCGAGCGATTGGATGTACCGTAATTAGTGACCTTAAGTGGATGGATATGAGCTCAGCAATTAAAGCAATGTTAACCTTTGTGTGACTTTTGTTTCCTTTAAATTTTCCTCTTTAGGACTAAATTTATAGTAACGTGTTCAAGACTTTCTTTGTAAAATGGCTTCCTGTCACTTCTCCCTCTTCACCCTGCCCTCCCTTTACAGCAACACGCACACAAAGCTCTAGTGAAACCAGAAGTTTAGGAGAGGACATAAAGTCAATGTCTCTTCAAATGGTCAGTTTTATTCACCTCTGTTTTAATATAATGGATTTAATTTAAGTGGAGTGGAGAGCATGGATTTGGGAGATGGTGGCATGAAGCTTTAGGAAGGCAAAATAAACTTGATATGAGCCGAGTAATAACAATATGTCATGCATTAATATTCTTCACCCTCACATGTCCGACTTAACAGTTATTTTTTTAAATATTTGAATATTCTCTTAACACAATGGGCCTAAAATCACACAAAAGACATCAAATCTGGCTAAATAAAGTCTATAGTTTTGTTTTTTGTAACAGCTTTTTACTATATTGAAACAGATATAATCAAACAGTGAACTGATTTCTTGCAGAAGGGTTAGTGATAGATTTTATTTTGATACAGTCTTTTCTTTTAATTTTACCAGTTTGGAAATATCTCATACTTGCAGTTCCTAATATTTCAAGCTTCGTCTCTCTGTTAATGAGACGTATGAATGAGCTGGGGCTAAAAATACATAATGTGCTTGCAGTTTCCTAGAAAGCCTGGAAACCTGAAGTCCTTTTTTTTTTTGTTGTTGTTATTCTCCGCCTTGTAGGGAAGCCTCTTTGCCTCTTAAACGACGTCTCTCTGCATTGTTCATTTACTCATATTTTCACAGATGTCTTAAAGAATTATGGAGATTCACACATCGAACTGTCTTCCTTTAAAGCGCGAGTCATATTGAGTTTAAGCTTGGTGCACAATTACATTCAGATTAACTGCTGATGCCTGAGGTGCTGAAACAAAGCTCCTCCATGCTGCTGCACTGAATGTCTGATCTCTGTAGTGCAGTGTTGTGCGGGGTTTCCCTCCCTCCCACTCACTGATGGCGCTCTCATCCAAAGCTCTCCAAACGCATGCTGCTTGCCCGTTTGGTATGCAGCCTATAGCCCCGCGTGGCCTCAGAGATGCACCACATCCCTGTTCAATCACAGCAGCAGCAAGGCAATCAGTAGGCAACCTGTCCAAACAACAACCCCGCGGATATGGGAGGGGAGGGGAAAAGCATCTTGACAGCAGAAATGTAATTTGGAGGCAGTGCTGAGAGAAAGGGCTCAGTTGAGTGATAGATTGCTGGTCAGGGAGTGATGCTTCACTGTCGCCCTCCATAAACCTTGAATGTGTGGACACATGCCTCTGTGGGCGCTGCAGTGGGATGATGGGACACTTGAACCTAAACACAGTGTACAAACACTGAAAATGCCCCTTTTTAATTTAAAGTTGTATCCTTATCTTAGTGTTTCACAGCACTCAGCATGCTGACCGGGATGTGCCAGTGAAAAAAATCAAGCCAGCACGGTGTACATGTAACACAGACATTAATTAAATTCATTGTTGACATTTCGTGCACATTACGGTATTTAATCCTAACTATTTTAACCAGCTGCAGTGACGTGAATGGATGTGAGGAATTTATGGAAATGTGCAATAAACCTTGGCTGTGAAATGACTGCAGAGTTATGAATGATGAATGGAAAACTACTGATTAAAAAGCACTATATGTTTGAAAACCAACAAATGGGGTATTACAGAGTTGAATGACTGTTATTTCTCATTTAATTATTTGGCATTTTGCTTCTAAAATGTGTTCTAGTTAAATGGAAATCAACTGGATTTCCATTAGATTAGCGTTAGAGTTAAACCTTGATATTTGGATGCTAGGAGTTGACTTAATCTTCCTAAAATCGATGTGACATGCTGTTAAAATCTATTAGTAAAGTAACTTTTTGACAATGGAGCCAATAATCAAAAGAATTGGGACTCCTAATAAAGGCTAGCTGCTAAGCTCTAAGCGAATAGACTTTTGTTTCCAGTAAGCGCAGGTTTGGAAAACATAAAGCTGAATCTGAAGTCAATGTTTACCTGCTGCTGAAGAAAAAGGCGAGGTTTTATATTTCATCTGGTCAACAAGGACTTTTATCAGAATGAGACAGGAGGTCACTGCCTTTATGTCGTCATAACAGACGGAGACTCACAGGTGTAGGATTATAACATAGTCCTCGTTGCTGTGTACATTTGAATCATGTAATCCTGAACATTAATCAGAAGTTTCGGTTAAATTTTCCACCGACCTCACCCATATTTGTCGACAAGGGCAAAGTCCGTATTGGTTCTGTTAGTTCTGAGAAATGTGTTGTGTTTTTGTTTTGTGTCTTTAGTAGTCCTCTTCTTACATTAAGGTCAGATCATGATGGAGTTTTTAATTCATTTGAGCTCATTAATTAGCTGTTTTAGTTCCTCCAATGACGTTACAGTTCATTGACACACATTTTGATATGTCGCAACACATCCAGTGCAGCGTGATTTCGAAAGTTGCACAAGTTAGAGATTATTGAAGATTTATAAATATTTGACTAATAATTTGTAGACTTCAGAGATCATTTGCTAACACATAGTTAACCTTGGCTCACTTTCAAATCCATGCAGCTGGAGATTTACGTGGGTGTGAATGTTGGTTTGTCTACTGAATTAAATACAGAAATAGTTCATAGACCATCCTGATATAATACTGGAAATGTGTTGGTGAGCAGGCTTTGAAAGGCTTCTAGTTGTTCTTCAAGCTGCCTGCTAATTACAGTAGCCTGCTATGAGCAGAACCTAGCTCACATTAGGTTAGTATGCTGGGCCCTGGTCACACATGCCTAGAGACTGGTTGGCAACCACCTGGCAACCACTTGTTGCTAGGATAAAAACAGTATTTCTTCCTGACTGATGTCAGTCGCTGTTAAATTGACTGCTAAATCCCTAATTGTGTAGGCTCTAGGGACCAGTTTGTGACCCACTACTAACCATGGGACACTAGAAAAAAGTTGCATTTCCCAATCTGTAGTTGGCAAGTGTTTGCTGGAGGTTGCTGGCAGTTAGGCAAAGTTTTCACAAAGAGGTAAATGGCGGTACACCAAAAATCTACTTGTGATTGCTTTGGTTGCTGGCAGATTGCCGCCATCACCTGTAGTTTGTATAGAAAACGCCAACTACTCGCCAACCAATCGCTAAGTGCTAGTGCAATGCGAACCTAAAATGACAGTTTGCAGTTAAAGTAAAAGTTGCATGTTTGGAAATGCGTTCATTTTAAGTAAAAGCACAGCTCGAGTCTTTGTTTCCAGTTTACGTATCAAGTTTTGTTACTGCTTGGTCTTTACAGCTGTTTGCAGACAAATTGCCATCTTCCATGCAAATTACAGGTGACCGTGGGAATCTGTTAGTGACCACAGCAATCACAAAGACATTTTTTTTCTCTCTTTGTGCCCTGTTTCACCTAGCAACAGACAGTAACCTCTAGGGACCGCTTTCCAAAAAGTCGAGGACTACACTTTTTCCCACGTAACTGAGGCTTTAGACCTTGAGAACTTTGAGTGACTATAAATCTATAATCTATAAGAAGTCTTCTAATAGAAGATCCCCAGTCCAAACCAAGGAGGAAAAGGAAACACTTTGGGGTTGCATCAGCACGTTTAGCTGCTGTTAAAAATCTGCCAAATCAATGTTCCCAGTCTTGTGTCTTGAATTTTTGTACTAATTTGAAGTCTCCCATTCCTTCTGGCAGCTTCAGTCTCGCTTTATAAGAGTGCAAAGTGATGTTTCACAACATGACACCCTTTTGTAAAAATGACTAATCCACAAATTAAGCACAATTAAAGCAATGTAAGGCATGAACAAACCTGTTAGAAAGCGTTACCAAAGAAGCAGCTAATTGCGAGTTGGAGGAGCATCTTTGAACTTCAAAACAAAACCTTTTTCCAGCCTATGTGAGAAATCAGTAATTGTCTGTGGTTGCTCTGAAATGCAGAGCAGGATGCCCTTTCTGTCAAACCGTCCTGTGCTCTAAATATTGGTCGCTGCATGCTAATTATTTTGCAGAAGCAGTTGTTTTGGCTCCTAGCCTGGATTTTCCACAAGCATGTGGGATGTCAGGAGCTGGCATATAGAACAGAAAATGTTTTGTTCCATTTCAGATGAATGTATGTCATGGCCATTAACAACATAATCCCTAGGAAAATTATAAATGCATGCTCTGACACGTTATGGGGATAAATAACATCCACAAGTGCTTTAAATCCGGAGGATTCAGGTCCCACCTGTCTGTCTAAACAGCAGTTTGTCTTTGCTGGAAGATCTTTATTCATCGATCTGCTGTGGAGGCTCTGCCAGCCCAGACGCTTAACACTGAATTTTATTGTGCATCTGTCTAGATTTTCCAGCTATGCTAATGTACCAGCATACAGCGCAATAAAGCCGAAATGATGCAGGGCTTATCATACGAATTTTCATAATCCATTAGCATCTGCCCAGCCTTAAATTACACATGCTGTTCAGTTGTTATGCTGTGATTAATACTAATGCTGCTATGAACATGTACGCACGCATGCATGCAGAGGATCTCCCTTCTGTCCATTAGCTTGTAGTGTCTGGAAAAGATGAAGGAAAGTACAATTTGGTTGGACTGGAGTGTTATGAAATATTCAACCATGTTAGTGAAGGGAGCTGGTTTAACCCGAACATTTCTCTCACTCCTCTCCTCTCGAAGAAGAAGCAGCAGCAGTGGCAGCAGAAACTGGGTTAATGAGATCCCGCCTCAATCTAAAAGCTCTTGTCTCTTGGTCTTTAAGTGTTTGCACACTGGCAGCATGCAAACATATTACATATCTATTACATATCTGACTATGTAAAGTTTTCTTGAAACATAAAGACAACATTTTTAAATCTTAGTTAATCTGTTCTTTAAAATCTGCCTCCCCTCATCAGAGGGTATGATGGCAAAGAGTAAAAGTAAAGATTTCAGACTCTCTGCAGTGAAAATCTTTGTTTATCCAACAAACAGACTTCCTGCACTTGAACCGTCTCACAGTTTCTAAACAGTGCCAGTTTTGAGGAACAGGCGGCAGACTGTGGCTTCAGTTCTGGACAATTTCACTGCTGCTTTTCAGTCCTGCCAGAATAAACTGGCAGCTTTCACACTGCAGACATGAGAGCAGCTGATCATACTGAAGACTGAAGGACCAAATGGCATCTCTGTCACTGGCCACGCAGAATCTAAGGAAACAAATGTAATAATACAGGTTAAATCAGTATTTTGATTTACATCAGAGGCCTGTCTTATTTCAGCAGGTGTTTTACACGTCTGCTGGTGTAGTTGTGAGTACTTTTTTAAAGTGGGTGCTTTTTGTTTTGTAAAATCTTCTCCTCCCATTCATAGAACCATTTTCTAAATTAAGTCTTGTAAGTGGGTATACATTTTGACATCATGCACTTTTATAAAGCAAGAGAAGTACAAACAGATCAATTTGCAGATGTAATTCAGTGTTGTAGGCTTTGCAGTGTTTGCAGCTGTTGGTTCTTGGTTTTACCCTTAAAAAAAAATCACATCTTGTTGATTTCAGTCACTCTGAGGTCATTCTAGGGGCAAGCTGAATTCTTTTTGTCAATGTGATGCTGCAGATTAATTCAGACCTGGTAGTAACAATTTCAATTACAATGTGAGATTCTTGTCAGAGTTTCATTCTGAGTCTGTCTCATAAAACGTCTTCCATTGTTCATATGGGCTGTCTTCTGTAATATGACTGCTAGCTACATTGTCTTGACATGGTGTATTATTGCTTACGGTGCATTGTGTGCAGCCCACACACTATAAACCAACCCTTTTCCCTCTCGTCTTGTTGTTTACCTTCAAATGTCTTAACTGTTCAGTACACCGTTCACTGTAAACATGACAGCTCTTTTTGTATCCTCTTGTATAAGACAAGACCTCAAAAATACACCCATATCAGCTTCAGTGTAGATTACCAAACAAAACTGCAGTTACTCCAACAATTACAAAGCACTCCATCTTTGTTCCTGCATGAATCAGATGGAGGAAGTGAGTCATCAAGCTGAACGAGGATTCCTATTGGGTTTGGTTGGCCTGTGGGACTCCAGATGCAGTGAGGCGCTGGCCGAACAGCTGAAGCAAAAACCTAACTGTGTGAGGCCAGTGTCAGCCTAAAAGCAAATCTGGCAAACCATAAGGTGACTTGGGAGGGGAACATGATACAGTGTACAGTGGAATACTTTGAGGATTCCCAAGAAAAGGGGATGGCTTGCACATCACTGGGGAAAATCTCACTGAGGTAGTTAAACCTCTCCTCATAGCAGGCCCCCTGGGGTGGATGATTCAGCCTGAAGTTCTGGATGCTGTGGTCTGTCTGCATGGAGGTCTGAGGTGGTGGTGCCTATTTTTAACAAGTGGTGCTGGAGGTATGGTGCAATTACAGAGGGGGCCATACTCCTCAGCCTCCCTGGAAAGGAAGGCCAGGGTATTGGGTAGGAGAGTCTGTCCATTAGTCAAACCTTGGATCAGGAGGAACAATATGGTTGCAGAACGCTGGAGGAGCTCTTAGTTTTAGGCAACAGTAATCACAATGCCAAGGAGATGAGGAGAAGAAAGGTCCTTTGTTTTAGTTTGATTTGTATTTCTCTCACAAACCGCTGTGTTTTAAGGTATTCTGTACTCCAATCAAGGCTTTTGGGGTCAGAACACTTGGTGTGCATTAAAGGTAAAAACCTGGTGTACGTATCTTTCCCTTTGAAGTCCAGATGGGCTTTTCTCTTCCTTGAAGTCTTTTATTTTACCAGCAATGCCTAACAGCACAGCACAATAATCATGACCAATTTTCTGGCTCTGTCTCTTCTGCAGTTTCTCTGCTGGTTTGTTTTGGAGGATAAACAGCCTCTTCCTGAGCTCACGCTGCCCTTTTCCTCTTAATTAGCAGGTGAAATGACACAAGCAACCTTTCAGCACAAGGACAAGCAGCCTTCAGATAAGAGTGATGCCCGAGAGTTCAGTGAAGGTGAAAAGAAGAAAAAATGGAAGGAGGAGTGCAGGGAGATTAAGAGAGCACAGCTAACAGGGGTTGAGAGAGAGGGTGGGATAAGACTTTTCTTTTCCTTTTTTTAGAGGAACTGTCTATGCTGGTTTGTTTTTCCTATTTTCTGCTCCATTGAGCCTGGCAGGGAACTGTGGAGGCCTGCAGGCTTGATAGGTCATTACAGAGGACGGCTCTGCTGCGAGTGTAATGTTACAGCGGCTGTGACATGTGTGCTTCATGGCTGTAAGGGCAGCACTTTAAATGTTGGTCAAGGCTTGGTAGCAAATGTGTTAAACATCGGTGGCTTGTATCTTAATTGTGAAAGACGGCCATGGAGGAAATCTCTTTTTTTTTGTTTTCAGTAACTCAAGAAAGGATTTTTTTCAAATATTATTCACAAAAAAATCAGAAATATCAAAAATCTAAATTTCAAACTCATGTTTTTCTTTTATTATCTGTATATTATATGCATGCTAGGTAGCGTTTTAGCAATTTAGCTGGTGTCTACTAACATAATGTAATATATAAACTATACACATTTCTGACATGCTCTCACTCAAAGCTTAAGCTGTTAAATGAAGGATGGAAGAACATCATAACAAAAAGTAAGCTTACCACTTCTTAAAAAAAAAAAATGTAATATCACTTGTCCTGCTGGTATTTGAACCACAAAATGGACTTCTCGTTTTTGTCTGTTTGAACAAAATACTGCCACAATGTCAATTTCCTTCTTACGTGTCATTGAGTTTGGAGCTGACTCAGAGTAAACATTCACTAAGCTAACAGTCACTTTAAGTTTGAGTGAACTCTGGTTTCTCAGCAGTAGTTTGTTCCTCCTGCTGCCAAAGATAATGGCTGAGTCCTGAAAGACAATTGATGTTGGGTTAGCTCTTCTTACCCAAGTAACTCTGACAGCAGTCGGATCAAAGAGAAATTGGTCAGAGAGTAAACATTAGAGCAGGTAACCGTTCATCTCCAGCCCTAGCATAAAGCGGCAGAAGATGGAAAACCTCATATAAACTCTATAAACACTAGACAACTTTATTAGCTATACCTTGCTAGTACTCAGTCGCACCCCATTTTGCCTTCAGAGCTGTCCTAAGTTTTTGTGATACAGATTAAACACGGTCCTGGAAACACTTCTCAGAGACTTTGGTCTATAGTGACATCATAGCGTCACACACTGGCTGCAGATTTGTCTGCTGTACATCCATTACTTGATGTCATGTCAAAGATGCTTTACTGAATTGAGATCTGGTACTAAATGGAGGCTATTTGAGTAAAATGAACTCATTTTTATGTCCAAGAAACCAATTTTAGATGATCTGAGCTTTGTGACATGGTGCGTTATCCTGCTGGAAGCAGTCATCAGAAAATGGGTACGCTGTGGTCATAAAAGAAACAATCGCACACACCATTACATCACCACCAGCTTGAACCATCGATACAAGGCAGGATTGAACTATGCTTTTTTTTGTTGTTATTGTTGAAAACATCTTACCCTATCTGCCCCTTCTCACTCTACCAGCACTTATCACTACAATCTACTTCAAGGTTCAGAAATGATCTTCTTCATCTACGTTGTAATGCGTGGTTATTCGAGTTACTGTCAGCTTGAAGTCATCTGGCGAATCTCCTCTTATCCTTGGCATCAACAAGGCATTTTCTCCTCGAGAACTACAGCTCACTAGATATTTTCTATTTTTCAAACTATTCACTGTAAACTTTAGAGACGCTTGTGTGGAAAATCTCAGCAGATCAGCAGTTTATGACATAGATCAGCTCATCTGTCACCAATAAAGTCAATTAAAGCAACTTTCTTCCCCATTCTTATGCTCAGTTTGAACTTCAAGGGGTTACTTTTACCATACAATGATACATACATTGAGTTACTGCCATGTGATTGGCTGATTAGATATTTGTGAAGCAGGTGAACATGTGCACCTAACAAACTGGCTGTTGAGTGTTTGTACCCGCTTTAAACATCCTCCTCTCCCACAAATCCAAAATAATATTTGGGAGGTTGCAGGTATCAGGTTCTTTGAAGTGAACTACTTTTTACAATATATTTTTGATGAGGTCTTAATCAACAAGTGTTTATAATTGTTCCAAACTGTGCAAACGTGGAGGGGAGAGGGGTTGTTCCCCATTTATAGGAAAAATGTTACAAATTTTGGGACGTGAGTATAAGAGAGATTTATCCAACTGCTATTACAAACAAAATATCCTGAGCAAAAACCTCCTGTGTGTCTATAGCTTAGGAGGGTAGAGCAGGTTGTGTACTAATTGGAAGGTCAATGGTTTGATCCTTGGCTCCTCACCAGTGACAATGTTAGAAAACCCTGAGGCGAGATACTGAACCCTAAGTCACTCCTGTTGCATGTCGGATGTATGAGTGTGTGAATATTAGCTTAAAGCTAAGAAGAAAGTGCTTGTATGAATGTAGATGAATGAGGCATCTAGTAAAAGACTCTCTGTGTGCTCAAATTGAGTAGAAAACCGCTATATAAGCACCAGTCCATTTACCATTTACAGATGTTCTTACTGGGACACTAAGGGTGGATTAATTAACCACTGTCTTATTGGCAGGTTCTTGACATATTGCTCACACTGTGTGGTAACAAGTTGCCAAGGCCTTTAACAGCTTACTGAGATACAGTGTCAAGGGCAGTGATTTTTTTTCCCTCCAACATTTATCACTGGAAAAGCGCTGGAAAAACGTCTGCAAAGCCAACATTAGTGGAAACAGACTGCTGCAAATATGTAACAACAAAACAAACAAATTAAGTATTTCGCCTGGTATGACGGTGGAGTTATCCGTGGGCGGGGGAACTATCTTGGAATAATGAAGCTTGAACAAATGAGGTTTTCTAAAGCTTTTCCTCAGCAGGCAGCTTTGAATGCTCTCACACAGGGCGAGACGCAGTGATCGGATAGCTCAGCCAGCAGTCATCCTTTCTTTGAAGACATTTGTTAGACTGCACTCAGCAGCCGACAAGAAGTTCAAACAAAACCCGTTTTTTCTCTCAGACACAGGTGGTCACAACTTTTAAGGATGTTGCAGGAATCCTTTAGAGTTACTCCCCCCAGTTCTGTTTTTGGGAAGGTGCTTATAGTATTTGGGGATGGAAAGAGGCTGGAGATGAAAGCGAATGTGAAAAGCACCTCATTTGAAGCAAACTGGCAGCTTGCATCCAACAGTCTTCTGAAACAGCCAGACTCGAACAATTATGATCACACAGCGGTCGACTGGCTGTTTGGAGATGAGACACTAAAACTCCCTCGTTGTTCCACAGAGCTACTTCTGCCACACTTTGTGGTTGTAGATTAGTGTAATGTTTTTTTAAAAATTCCTTTTTTTTTTAAAACGATCATCATGTGTCACCTCTCTGTGATTGCAGCTTTGACTGTGGTGGTTTGAAGCAGCTTTAAAGCACTTTTACCTTCAGATACGTGAACAAAGTCACCCCACTCTAATCTTCCATCCAGGAAAGATCACTTATAGACAGCCAATCACTGAAAGATATTGCAAAGTTTGGCTGCCGTTCTCCTATATATGTCTTTCTGCTGCATGTTGGCATCACCTTCTTTGCAGACAAAAGGCCAAATCAGGCGATGACAGAGTGTTAGTCACTGTTATGCAAAGTGTCAGGCTTGATGGAGGTGGGTTATTCATATCAGCACCTAATGCTGCTTCATTACCTTTAAGCCAACCAAGTAATTAAGGTTTTAAATTGGATTCAAGTTGACAAACCGTGGTGAGCCGTGTTTCGGGAGAGTTATTGATATGCAGGGAGTTCAGGGAATGAATTGATGAGCGAGGAGTGAAGGAAATTCACGCTGACAGCAGGTTCTCGCTGATTGGCAGTGACACGAACAGTGTGTCTGACAGACCTCCAGGCTGAGAGAAAGGGTCATTAGTGCACTGCAGATATATTATCCACCCTGAGGTGTGTGTGTGTTAGAGTCTAAGCAAGAGACTAAAAAAGAGAAATCTACGAATGCTTTCCAGTCGGACAAACACGTCATGTATTGTTGCTGCTGTGATTTTTGTCCTCACCCCAATTCCACCTCATGTCTCTTCCCAGAAACCTCTCCACTCTGCTCCAGCATGCCACATCTCATCTCGAGCTTTCTGGTGAAGACGCAGCCTGCCTATTGATTTCACCCCACTGTGAACACTGGTTCACATCCGATAGCAGGAAGTAGATTACATGGTGGGGAGATGCACGGCTGAGATAGCAGGATAAATCTTATTTCCGCCCTCAGATAAGGTGGTTGAGCTGGAAACCATTCTGAACATGCTTATGGATTGTTGTCTGTATCTGCACAGCAGAAAGCAATAAAGTAAGAGTCTGTGCACTAACTGCTTTATAAAGAGCTTCTCAGTCTGAAGACTCTCCGCTGGTAAATTATGTTGTCCCGAGCCTGGCTTTTATGTGCAGTCGTCTATCTCAAGAGGTTTGTGCTTCATCTCATTCTGACGCTTAGAGAAGCAATTGAATTTTATGTCTGAGTGTAGATTTGTCATCATTGTGAGATTGGTTGTAAAAGTATGTGGGTTAAAAAAAAAACTGACTCACAGGTGCAAAAGATCAGAAGCAAACGGTGTACAGGAAGCAGGCTGAGGCAGAATCCAAAGCACACGCAAGATTAAAGAAACACAAGAGCTGAGGCACAGAGTCGGTCTGATCAGGCTACTAAAACTAGAAGAGCCTTTGTAAAGTATTATGGAATTATCCAAAAACCTACAGGTTTCTTCCTCAGCACAAAATCATTTTGATAGTTTTTGTCCTGCTGACACTGTAAAGATGTATCCAGCAAGACACAAGTCAACATCGTGGCATCAATTTTATTTAAGTTTTTTTAAATAAATAAAAGTATCTGAGCATTTCAAATGGAACCACAGCAAGCCCATTTGAGTCATACCTTCAATTTGTAGTTGTACTTAGATGGATGTGTGGCAGTGCCGAGAATTGCTTTCCTGTTAAAATGCTCCAGCTCTGGTTGAGCAACACGTTTTGGACATTATCTTCAAGCACTCTCTTTATATGATGCAGTATTTATTGTTAAATCGATGACTGGAAGCAGGCCCGAGGCAGTGAAGTAGCCCCAAACCACATTTTGATCACCGTGATTCTAGGCTGGTTTAAGGCTCTCCTGAAAAGCTTTCTTTGGTTTGCACGAAACACGTCTGCACTAACTGTGCAAAAACAACTCTGTGTCCACAGCACATTACTCCAATAGAGCTGCTCTTTGTCTTCATGGTCATTGGCCAATAGTCTTTTATGCACTGATGTTTGTTCTAATACCAGATGCTTTTTGTCTGGCACACCTTCCATACAGGATCTGATTTTACACGTGATGACTATTGTTGCATCTTTACCTTAAAAGATAAAACACACCTTGAGGCGTTTGTTTTTAGTAACATCATTTTTGCACCAAATGGCCTGTTCCTATTGGTTGGCAGCTGTTCGAAATTAGATGAGCATCTTGCAGTAAAATATTTTCTTTCATGTTATTTGGAGATCTTTTCAAATCCCCTGCTAGGATCATGTTCATTCCCAACCTTTTCTTCTAAAGGCGTCTGAGAATCCTTTTAATTTGATCTGACCCTACGTGACCTTTTTCATAATCACTCAAGACTTTTGTACAGTGCTGTAATTTAATGGATGTGAAGTTGTGATAAATGTGACTAATTACCAAGATGACGTTGAAGTTTAATTTTAAGCATAAGTTGTTATTCGTGCTCGTCTGTTAGCACTTTATCAAAAGGATCTTTGATTATCTAAATATGCTCAACAGACGCGTGCCGACTGTAAAGATTTCCACTCTGAAAACAAAAGTGTTTGAATGATGGCAATAAATTGAGAATCTATCAATAATCTGTCGGTTAAATGGGGTGTAATTACATTCTGTATGTGTTTGCTCTTTCAAGCAGGTCTGCTGTATTGGTGCAGTCTGCATGGTAACATAAGCAGCGTTTATGGGTCAGAAATGTGTTTTTGCAGTACCGTCAATATAACACGAACATGACAAATGCGCGAGCGAGGGGTGGTGATTAAAAATGTGTGCGTAAACAGGTGTACTGTACCTGGGGAAAAGAGGCACTTGCTATCCAAGGAAAACAGGAATTTGCTCTGTCATATTCTCTGGTGTTTGCAGTGGCAAAGCGTAAGCAGCTGTGAAGTGTGTTATTATTGACCTTGGATGGTGAATAATTGATGCTTCCTACACTTAGAGGAAGTCTGCCCTTGTGTGTTTGTGTGTGCTCCACGTAAAGACCCCGTGTTGTTTGTCTGAATCCGGCAGTGGCTTGACACAGGGCGGCTGTGTCAAGCGACCCGCTGTTTAATGGTCATCAGGGATGCTCTCTGTTATTCATCATCATTACTGAGTCCGACTGCATTAATGATTCAGCATCCTGTGAATCGCCACAGGAGGATTCAGAAGCTATACATTAAAACAAAAGAGTTGAGCCACAGTACAATCTGCCAGTTTTTATCCTGGGGAGAAGTTCCCCGACTGACTGACTGTTATAAATGAAGCTGTCTGATACATAAAGCTGGAAATCTTTAAACTTTATTAGGTGATACAGACTCTCAGTTCTTGTAAACACTTCTTTGGGCGATATATATTGCTGTGCCTGGGGACGTTATCTAGAAAAACCTCTGCCTTCCAGGAGATGAAGAATCTGCTGATTAGAGGTGAAGGGATAACTCTTTAAGAAAAAACTGATCTCTCGAGTCAAAGATCTAAGCTGCTTCTTGCTGCAATAACATGTCTAAAGCTGGAGTCGAAGCCGGTGAATTTTCAGTTTGAAGAAGTCAGCGTGACCCACATTTTCTACATAAACACACTATATAATGTTCTCGCAGCCTCGCTCATCCCACTAGAACTCTCTCACAGAAATGCTTTGTGCAAGGCTTTCAAGGTTTATAATCCAATATGATTTATCGAACTGCAGCAAAACCTTATATCATCTAACGCATATCTGGCATTGAGAGCTATAATTAAAAATATACTGCAGTGAACAGTAGCTAATGCTATTTCTGTGGTTCTGACATTAAGGACTCTGCTGCGCTACTGTTTTAGTTTCACACCTTCTCTCCATAGAAGTCAGACTCTATGTGCTGTCTGATGAAAGGACGGCAGTGTTTTATTTTGTTATTTCCTTATTTTATTTGTTTGCTGTTTTAAAGAAAATTCACTGGTTTATTGTTTTTTGAATCCTTAGTGACAACGCCAGCTGTGTTTGTTAATGTTGGGGAGTTTAATCGGCTATGATGGATGGAACATAACAGTTAAGCTGAAGCAAAATGCTCCCTTGGAGTCATTCTGAGCTGCTGCGTCATTATTTCACAAGTAACAGAGATGAATGAACTGTACATTGGTACCTTCTTTCCTTGTCAGACTCCGGGGGGGGGGGGGGGCACACATAAAATATTACAGACGACTGCTCCTGGTCTTTGGGATGCACTGAACCCTAGTTGTAAGGTTAACTGTCTGTAGCACATGACCATGTAAAGAAAATTGGAAAGCTAGCATTTACAGCTGTCTGGCTCAATTTGTGGCAGTGATTGCTTTTATGTACACCCACCTGACATTATATTAGGTACACCTTTCTAATACCAGGTTGAATCCCCTTTTTTGCTTTCAGAACTGCAGAGTTCGTCATAGCACAGATGCAACGGGTTGCACGAAAAATTCTTCAGGGATTTTCGACCATATTGACATGATGGTGTCTCAGAGTTGCTGCAGATTAGTCAATTCATATCCATAATATGAATTTAATGTTTCACCAAATCTCAAAGGTGCTCCTTTGGATTGAGATCTGCTGACACTGGAGTCCATTTGATTACAGTAAACTCATCGTCATGCTCAAGAAACCAGTTTGAGGTGATTTGAGGTTTGAGACATGGCTATTGTTGCGTTTTCAGTTTCACCCCAGTTCTTTTATTCCTCAGTTCTCCAGAGACGACACCGGAACTTAGTAGTTACTTCACAAAACCTTTATCTTCAGTCACTCATGCACCTTCCAGAAGTGGAGATGTACAGGGCCCGGCAATTCCTCTGCAGATCTCAACTTCTTTGTCTGTTACAACCAGTTTTATACAAGCGCCCCCCCCCCTCCCCCCCCCCCCCCCCCCCCCCATCGTAAACTCACACGGTGTGTTGTAAACCTAAAACACTGTGTTTGTGTATGTATGTGCGAGCAAGTGAGTGCCTGCATGTGCGCATACTTCTGTGTGTTGTGTGTATGCGAATGTGAGTGAATGTGTGTGGGGGTGTGTGTGTGTTTTAACAGTTAAAGCACTGTGTGTGTGTGTGTGTGTGTGTGTGTGTGTGTGTGTGTGTGTGTGTGTGTGTGTGTGTGTGTGTGTGTGTGTGTATGTGACTTCCTGCTGGTCATAAAGTCATCTCCTTCCACTCCCAAGTCACACCAAACTAAGATCCCCACTCAGGTATCCCTTACTCTTACAGCTAAGGATGAGGAGGGTGTCCTGCAAACCTACTTCTAAGTTGTGACAGTTATGAGCCTTTATTACATATCCTACATATGCTCAGATGCTCAGTTTGTATGATACAGATGCTCAGTTTTAACTTCAGCAGGTTGTCTTGATCATGCCTACAGGCCAAAATTCATTGAGCTGCCTTCATGTTATTGGTTAATTAGATTAGCCAGCAAACCAGCAGCGGTTTTCTTCTTGAACTCATGGGAGACTGGGCCATTTTTGCCCAGTCTCTTTCTTATTGTTGAATCATGAACTCTAACCTTAACTGAAACATGTAAGTGTGTTTTTAATGTTGTTCTGGGTTCGTTTTTTTGATTTTCTGGATGAGTCGTCCATGTGCTCTTAAAGTAATTTCTTTAGGCCGGCAGCTCCTGTGAAGCGTTACCACTTTTCCAAATTTTCTCCATTTGTGGAAAATGGCTTTCATTGTGGTTCAGTTCAGTCTCAAAGCCTTAGAAATGGCTTGTAACCCTCCAGACTGGCTTTTTTTCTCAGGTGTTTCCGTTTTGTTTTGTTTTTTTATGAGTGAAATAAAAAGTGTTTGTTAAAGAAGATCATTACAGTAATTAAATGTAGAAAATAATGAGCATCTGTAACCTGACTGCAAGATTATTGGATATGACTAATGTTTGGCTTATTTCTGCAACATCAGTTTGATTATAATTTCATGATTTTGCATATAGATTTATTCTGTTGTTTATAAACTATGTATTTTTTCCCATCATTTCCTGAGTGTGGAGCAGAGTTGAATGCCTCCCTCACTAACTGCTTTATGAGTAAGCACTGATGTGGGTGTACCCGGTGAAATATTGTGTTGTTTGCAACATGCAGTAATGCTCAAATAACAAAATAATAGTCATGAAGTCTTCCAGTTAAACCAGTCACGGTGCGTGTATAGAGTTTCATTTAGCAGCATATTGGAGCTCGAGATAGTCCGGACATCACTACTTAAATTTAGTTCAGTTTTTATTTATTTTTTCTGCAAATCTTAAAGTGCTAAACAACTGGGGAGAACAGATGTTTATTTTAATCAGAGCAGCAAAACAATGTGAGAAGAGGGTACAGCAACCATTACAAACAAAACATGAAAGACACGAGGGAGATGGTGACTCTGATATTTCATATTTCTTCCCCGTCTTCTCTCCAGACCCAAGATGACTGGATCTCAGTGTGGGGGGAGGGGGAAAAGTTCAGAGGCATTTAGAATCATTTATTTAAAAGCCACACAGCAGCAGGATGTGACACTGAATCAAGTTGAGCTACAGTGTCTGTACTCCTCACAGTGAAAAAACAGTGCAGCAATGCAGCTCATTGATGTGTTTTTAATTGTCTTTAGGCTCTGTTACATATGAATGTATTAAAGGACTCTGGATAAAAGCGTAGCACGGGTACCGAGGATCACCCAGTGTTGGTTTTGGTCTTTAGAGGGGAATCTGTGACAGTAAGGAAAATATAACACATCAACAATATCAACAAGCCCATCGTTCAGAGGCTGACAGACATGCTGTGTCTGACTCATCTTATCCTGTTTTTCCCCTTGGAAGGTTTCCTTTCTGAGAGAAAAGAGCTGAAATTAAAATACCGACGCTTTTCTACCAGCGTCCTGTGGCCTTGGACTTTGAATTATTCCATCCGGCCGCTGAATGCTCAGTTCATGTTTGTTGCATGTTCATTTCTCACTCATATCTATTTTGCTCTTCTGCCAAGTGGAGCCCACCTGCGGCCTTTAATTGGCAGATTGATTCTGCTATTTGTAATCTCGACCACCTGCAGAAAAGACCAGACTGACAGCTGGTGAAATGCCACAGAGTTGCAAAACACAAGGAAGACCGCAGTGTGGCTTTGTGGCCAGATGTCCTTGATAGAGCACAGAGTCAGTGACAAACAATCCATTACATGCTTGAATTGTGAACAGTGCAAAATATGAAAACCACCGCTGTGCAGCGAGTGATCGAAACAGTGAGTCACCGTACTTTCCTCGAAGCAACGTTTAATAGCGCAGAGCTGAGCAGCCAGTGTGTTTCTTCCACTCAGATCCCAGAGTTTCACTGCCTCCTCACTCGTGTTTACTCAGGGCAGAGCGGTAGCGGGAATGTGTGTTGTGTGTACTCAGGGAGGGCTGCATCAGGATACCAGCCCTACAGTAGCACACACAAGCAGACACACAGTGCAGTGCCCGTCACTATAATGTGACAGGAGCTTAAATAAATATTAGTTTTGCTTTATTTATTTTGTTGACCAACTATTGTTCGTGAATGGACTGTATGTCAGAAGGGTCATGTGACATAGGCTGTGTTGTTCTGCTCTGTATTTATTTTTATCTGATGCACAAAACTAAACCCAAACACTACCACAATCATCATCAAATTATTGTGTTGATAAAAACAAGCAAGATCCCTTGGCAATAATGATGATTATGACCTTTATGAGTTTTTTTTTTTCTTTTTTCATTTTTTAATGGCACGTAATAATCACCTTGTAACTGCATCTTATTTTCTATTCTTGCTTCTATCCATGCAGAAGTGGAAATCCTTGTAATTTTCATTAGATCAGTCAGTTAGAGGATCACATGAAGTGTGAATTAGCTGATGCAGAGATAAAACGTCTTCTGCTAGTTTCCAGATTTTCCACTTTCATGAAAGGTTTTTGGACAAAGTTGGTGTTTTTTTCCATTGTTTAAGCACTGCTTCCAGCCAAGAGTGAAACCATAAATCCCCTATAGCTGCAGAAAAGGCTAACATTGTTATCTTTTTACAAAAAAACAGCTGAACATGAGAGGTTTTTGGACCAATTTTGTGTTCTCCATTCTTTAAGCACCGGTTCGAGCACCGTTTAAGCACCGGTACCGGTTTGGTACTGGTATTGGATAAAACCTAAACGATACCCATCCCTAATCACAAGGTCAATATTTGGCCACGTCTCTGCTTTAGGACCAGATACAATGAAAGACCTATGTTATTCCTGCCATCTTCAGATGTACTACATTAGCATGCTAACATCCCCAAATTAAACAATAAGCATGCTAATGCTTCCTCTTCCTTGGCTTTAAGCACAAGCTCGAAGTATGGCTGCAGAGGCTCAACCCAATCCAGGATTTCTGGGACAGATACCCATTTTTGGCGAGTAAAAGATCTCATATGGAAGCTTGTTTCCACCACTGAAAAACGAAAAAGTGGGGGTTTATCTCAAAATTGTAAAATCAGTAACTTAAAATATGTCAGAATTTTTAAAGTATTCTCCCAATTTCTAATTATTTACTGCGATTTTTACATTAGTAAGTTGAAATTTTGAGGTAATAACCTGAAATTTTGACTTATGGATAGTAAAGCTTTAAAAACTATTTACCATTTTTATTTAATTATTTATTTTTCTAGTGATAGAAACAAGCTTCCATACATTTTTGATATATCTGAGCCAACTTTGACTTTTCATCACTAGCTGCTTAGCTGCATTTGCTCCAGACAGCAGAGTTGTAGCATAGACACTATGTGTCAAGCTGTCCTAAACATATTTTTCTTCATTATATTCGCTATAAAACTGCTGCCCTAATGTCTGCACTGATATTGTTATCAGTATCACTGACAGGTTCTTATCATCGTAAAATATTTGCCAGCCCATATATGAGCAGTTTTTCTTGTTCCAAGAGAAATCACACATTAAGTTAATAGCTGATAAAAGGCATATCTGAATTCAACTGCTTGAATCATTTAAATTCTAAGGTATCTTTTATTATTCTCTTTATCAAATCCCCACCTGACGTCTAAAAGGTGAAGCAGTATCTCTTCATAGGTTACAATGCAGCTGGAGTTCGGCTTAAAATGCCATAATTGCTGATGTCAAGATGTGCCTTTGGCTGCAAATGAAGCCGTGATGAAGTCTGCCGGTTCATTAGTCCTAATTCATGTAAAGTGAAAGGAAGAGGGAAGAGAAGAAAGGACGAGGATGAAAGAGACAGTAATGAGTAAGGACTGAAGGAGACTGGTGTGGGCCTGGGCGGATCTCTCCAAGCCGTCAAATTTGGTTTCCCGACTTAATTCACGCAAGCACAGGCAGAATTTTGTCCTCATTCCACCCCATATACATTAGTATGTCATCTTTGTCGTTGCTTTTATTGTGCGCAATATTCTTAGCGGTTTATTTGATCAGGCACTGCAGCGAGACAGAGAATATTCTCTGTGTGTTCAGATACTTTCAGACACATCAGAAGAATTCAAAGCCACTCAGGGTTTCCTTAGCACAGGAAGGGTTGGCATTTTCACTCATTTACACTTTTCCTTGTGGACCTTTTATCATAATCAGGACTGCTTTAGCTCAGATGGTGCAGCTATTAGTTGTAGGGTTAGTGGTTTGTTTCCTAGCTCCTCATCATCATCTTCCTGTCTGTCTGTAAGTTTTCAGCTTTTTTTCCCCGGTTGTTTTTCTGATTAAAAATTCACAAACTTCAAAGCACAGATCAAAACAACATACGAGGGAGACTAGATAAAAGAGATAAATTATATAAAAGTGTTGGAGCAAGACGCTGCTAAACTCCAACCTGCTGCTCTTTGAGGCTGCACCAACAAACACAAATGTTTTAAACTAAATAATAGTATCAGCGTGTGCAAATGCAAACCACGAAAGAGATGATGTTTGGTCATTTCAGCTTTTTGATTTGGTCTGGTTTTGGTAGGATGTTACCATGCTAATATTTACTGATGGGACTGTAGCACAGAGGGCCAATCATGTGAGAGGGTAATCAGGGGCAGCAGGAGAGGAGAGGGCAGGTTGATCACACCGACTGAAATTGTTTCATATTCCTTTAGCTTTGTAGCATCAACCTTCTTTTATTTATATTTTTTTTAAAGTTGTTGTTGTACTTTTTGAGTGCCTTAGGTGTTTTTATTTATTAATATAGTGGCTCTGCTAGAACTTTTCTTGTAGGTTTAAGAGCTGCGGAGATGAATAACTGTTAGCTGCTGCAGAAGAATGCAGTGAACTGTATTGATTTTAAATACAGTAGACTGCAAATGATCGGTCCTGCCTTTTAGCAAGTTTATAACACTACAGAGTTGGTTTGCAGACAGATTGTTTTGGTTAATGTTTGGCTTTCAGTATTGGGTATTTCAGTCTTTTGTAAAACTGATTATAGTTTAGCAATTCTGACTCTGTTTTTAGTGCTGTGGCTGATTGTGTCCTCTGGTGATGTTCCCTTATGTTCGGTGCTGATATTGTCTGTGCTGCTGCATTTAATTAGTGTCATTTGAAGAGTAATTTGGTTTACATTTCACAAAGACGATAATCCCAGTGCTCCATCACTGGGTAGTTAGCTTCCAGCCATTAGGATGGTTTTGTTTCTTCTTCTTTTTTCTTAATGCCTTAACAAATGGTGGTTTTGTGGCTGATGACCCACACTGACTATGTCTTGATTCACCTGTGATACAAAAAAGTGCTTATTACTGCCGGTACAAAAGCAAGCTGCCTTGTGACGGTGCTAGAGGTTAAAATAAAGTTGTGCTAATTAAAGCAATATATTCAATAACTGTTGAAACATGTCAGTAAAAAACATAAATGTGGAAGTTTATGTTTAAAATATTTAACAGTACCAACATTACAATTTATGTATGGACAAGAAAGACACGCATCTGCACATGGACTGCACAAGGGTCCAGATCTGTTGTTGAGAAATCTCTCTCCAGTCCTGAGTGAGTGCATTGATAATTGATGAACATGTCCCAGGTATGTTGAGTAGGACACATATCGGGACTAAATGGTGGCTGACAAAGTGTCTGGATATGCTCCTGATCCAGAGAGGCCTGCGCTGCTCTGACAGCAGGGAGGACAGCTATTGTTCTGGTGAAACAGCCGCAGGGTGGGTGCTGCTGCAAGAATAGCACAAGTACAGGTTGGAGCACCTGATCTTAGCACCTCTGTGCAGTCAGATTTCCACCAAGAATAATCACATCATACATGGTGCTCTCGTGGACATGCAAGGCTGCAGCAGCAGCTCAGAAACATCACCATGTGAGCTACTTTGTGTTCAGTAGACAAATTTATCAAAGGCACTGTTGACTCAAACCAATCAACCTTATCAGAAAACTACTCACAGATTATATTTTTGCTTCTGTAAGATTAGATTAAATGATATCCTGAGAAATGACTTTACAGTACAACAAAGATTTGGAAGCTTATTTCACAAAATAACACTTATAACACCTGTATGTACTATAGTGTATATAATCCTGTGTGTATGATTGTTCCCATCTGCGTTATAGATATCTGCATTTCTTAGCAGACTGAGCAATGCTGCCATCTCTGTGGCTGTGTCAGGTTATATAAAAGCCATTACCATGAAGCTAGGTGGTTTGGTTTCCAGGTGTGCAGATAATTAGTACAAGTCTTGTCGGGAATTTCACGGAAAGATAGAGCTTTGCTAATGTAAGCTCAGCAGCAGTGCTCTGAATGTCAGGCTCAGCTCCTAATTGGGAGGTTGTTAAGCTGCAGTGGAGCCGTCAAATGTCTACCAGTTACTTGTGCTTCCACTTGTAATACGGAAAATCATTGTCTTATTTTAATTAATGCTTTTCAAACTGGCCTGAAGACAGGTATATTAACCAGGATCAAACAGGATTTTTTACCTCGAAGCGGTGATGATTTATAAAGTTATTAATGCCAGATGTATGTTAGTGACATTTCTTTGTGTCTGCTTGACCTTGTCTAGGTCTCCAGGGAGTTCCAGCTTTCCCTCCCCCCCAAAATAAAATCAAATAAAAGAAGAAATTCTGGAGAGACCCTGGGAGCTTTGAATTCATACCTTTCCAGCACTAAAAGAACAAGATGAACACCGCAGGATGATGTAGTTCTTGCTGACGCCCTCCATGCAACGTATTCCCCTGGCTGACATAACTGGATAACTGGTGACCGTGGGATCAATGGAGCAATCTAGGAAGGATCTGAACCTCTCCTTTCTGCTGGAACATGAACGAGAAATGATCCTGAAGGTGCTGCAGAAAGACGAGAAGCTGAGGAAAAGAGAGGAGAAGAGGATTCGGTGAGGACTTCCACGTCACCATTTAAACTCACCGTCATCACGTTTACTTTTCTTAGTGTCCTGTGACATTCTTGTATTTCTGTCCCGCAGGAGGCTGAAGAATGAGCTGCTGGAGGTCAAACAAAAGGGTTTTATCCGGCCACATGATTTGGGAGCCCGACAGTGCACTCGCTGCCTCAAGACTCTGGGCCTGATCTTCGACCGGGGCGATCTCTGCGAGGAGTGCCAGTCTCGAATCTGCAGCAGCTGCCGTGTTGTGAACCCCAGAACACGCGAGTGGAGATGTACCTTCTGTGACAAGCTCACGTAAGTGTGACATCTGAAGGGGGACCAGAGCAGCGTTCAAGCTTTTTTGTACTAAAGATTAATTGCACCACATCTGCCTCCATTCATCTGTGAGGGTGCCCTGGGGTTTCACTGCTGTGATCTACAGGGCTTAAAAGAGAAAAAAGAACTGCTGGTCTGTGTAGATCTATCATGTTCAAAAGTTTAATGAGCTAACATGTGAGGACTAAACAGATGCAACATTATGCAACATCTTTCTCTGACACTTACCTTTTCTTTCTAATCATGATTGTCCTTAGTTTCTCTTGAACTTACCCTGCACTATTGCCACATTTAGTGTTTTTCTGGCCTCTAAAATTTGCAGGGTTTTTGTTTATTTGTTTGTTTTTAGCTGTAAAGCCTCATTTTTCAGCTGGTTGTTTTACTGTAGTGTGATTGATCAGGTGCTGTGAGCTCTGTTTGGAACGATAAATCTTCCCATCTCTGCTCTGACAAGCCACTGTCCCTGACTGTCGCACACCTGGACAGTGAAAAAAGCCAGCAACTGTGAGCCGTCACCAGCCTTGGCTCCTGTGTAATGATATTTTGAATCAGGGATTTTTAAACTGGTACCGTACGTACAATATTTGAAAGGTGCATTTAATGCAAATATCCCCAGTTTCTGTGTGACAAAGCGTCTCGACGCACTAGTATTTGAAACAAATGTAGTCTAATGAGCACTCGAAGGTTTCCAGTAATTCTCCCCGCCTGCTGATTTCCGTGATGGAGGGCTAAATAACAGAAACGCCTCCCTGTGCAGTTCATTAGTGTCACAGCAGCTTAATAATTGTGCTTTTAAATAGGCTACGCTCTAAAACAGTTTCAGCAATAACTCAACATTATAACCCTCATGAATAAAGGTGTTATTTTTAACGCTGAACTTAATTAGCTTCGGTGTCAGATAAATAGTGTGACCGAGTGTGTTAGAATAACTTCAAACCTCGTTTCTTTGAACCTTTGGGTGCTCCTGGTGGGCGTAATTGTCCAAAGGCTTTGTAATGCCACTTTTGATTGTATCCTGACATTAAAACCTGCTTTAGCTTTAAGCTCCAAGCTTCCAACTACCTGTGTGTGGTGGCTCCGAGCTAACTAAACATTCACATTAAAAAAATGTTTCTGAGAAATAAAGACGCCAGGTTTTCCACTGCTAAGTCTGAATAATTATGCTGAGGCCAGAAGATCATGTCTGCAAGAAGTAAAACTTTTCTCAGCTCACGCCCACACGTGTAGCGAAAAGGTTTACACGCAGAAGATCACAAACCGAACCAGGAGGAAGGAAAAATGGATTTTGCCTACGGGTGCCGGATTAATTTCAGAAGTTATGAGGGTAAAAGGGAGAGAGAGAAGTAAATGCCCACCACTGTATTCAATAGTTTTTCTGCTTTGTGCTGGATCTGTTCACAATGGTGATTAAAAATGCAAAAAGCATGACATAAAAGTGTCGAGCTATGATTTACAACTCGTGTGTAGTGTTAGTTAATGAGACAGAGATGCAATCGCTGGCCAGTAATGCAGAGATGTAATATTGCAACAGCAACACTTTCTGAGAAATATATTTTTCTATGTGCAAAGTATTACCAAAGCTAAAATTCAAATGGTTTTCTCATTTTTGCCTGCTTCATATACCCAGAGTTCTTTGAGTCGGTTGTGATGATTAAATTGAGAATTCAGAGACTTGGAAATAATGTGTGACATGGGAGAATAGAGCACTTTCCTTCCTTCTTGTTTCCTCTGATTTTACTTTTACTACATGTGCTGTCTTGAGGTGTTGATTCCCCTTTAATGTCTTTGTACGACAGGGAGCTTAAGGTGTCGAGCGGAGAGTGGTTCCTGGAGGAGAGGTCTAAGCGCTTTGAGCGGGGGCAGTTGAGCAGTGAGGTGGTCAAACAGACGATCCTGAGCACCCCGCTGAGTGAGTCCGAATGCTTGTGCTCTTCAAACCAGAATGATTACAGTTGAAAAGACATGTTAACGGTGCAACAGAGAAGCAAATGTGCTGATTTCAATACTCTCTGGCTGATGCGTTTGTTCCCGAAGGCCCAGAAGTAAAAAAGGCCGCCCCTTCAAAGCAGGAGAAACCTGAGCCTGCAGTATCCAACAGATTAACTGTACTCAATGGTGCCAGGAGAAAAGGGTAAGCAGATAACACAGAGCTTTAACAGCTGTTTAGCTTCATACAAACACATACTGACCTTAATGAATTAAACAACCTGAATGCATAATGCATGCAGGACATGCAGCACATAGACAGGATAAAATCATCAGAGAGTAAATGTTCAATGTGTTGAGTGTGCACCTCAGTGTGAAAGCATTAGAAAAAATCATATATATGTGTGTATGTATGTGAAGGCAGCACTGAGAGGCATACAGACAGAAAGCAGAACAAATGATAAACAATAGACGATAGAGATTCACTTTCAGCATTTCATGGAGTCGCAGTTATTTTATCACTTGATGAAATAACTAGTTTTGTCCAAGCTAACAGACCAGCACCTCCAAGTTGGCTAAAAGTTGGTTTTACTCCATTACATCTTTATTTAATCACAATCCGACAAATGCAACCTCCTTATTTGATTGAGGTGATGTAGGAACAATGACTAGCCCAAATCAAATTTCCGCTGCAGGATGCAAAGCACACGAGTAAGTTACTAAACTCACTCGCTTTACTGATAAAGCAAACAGATGCAGTCCTGAACATCTCTGTTTAGCACTGCGCAAAAGTCTTGAGTCACGTTCTTTCTGTTTTTGCTTAAGAATACAAGCAATAAGTAAAAAAAAAAAGTTAATCTGAAATATTTTCAGCATCCAAAGCGCTTAAGAAGCAAAGCTGAAACAGTTGCCATTTCTGGAACTGCCTTCAGTGTTAAACTCTGGATTAGATGCTGTTATTCAGCTGACCTCTGTATTTTTTCAGGGGTGGTGCAGAGGGTATGGAGTCCATGGCATCCAAAAACCTACGTCCCCGATCTCTGGACAGATCGTCCAATCTTGATGCTAATCGGAGGGTCAGGGTCAGCAATCGATGCACACAAACAGCAGCACACTGGGAAAACTGGGGAAAGTTGGAAAGTTTTTACATTTGGGGTGGAAAAACTTATTTTAAAGGTTTGTGTGTTTTTGTTTTTTTTGTTTGTTTGTTTGTTTATTGTTTTTTTTAATGCAGCCTGAAGGAGCAGAGAGTGACGACCCTGAGGGCGCACCTGAGAAGAAACCTTCTGGCCCGAGCATTTCTGTATCCGGGCCCTCGGTTTCATCAGGTATTTTAATTTTTGTCCCTGCACAACGAGGTGATGTGAATCCTGCCACCGTCTCACAGCTTCATAGCTCTCACACAAGCATTTTGATAATTCACAAGATATCGAAATAAGTCACACTTTCAAGAACATCACCTTTGAGGGTTGATGCAAAAACACTTGTCTCCACTTCAACTCAGACTGTAGCTCACAAAAGATAAAATTATTCCTTCCTTTTGGAGAAAATGTCACATCTGCACAAATTACACTATTAACTTCCACACTCCGAAGTGCCGAACCTCTTCATCTCTTTCGGAGCACTTACCTACGCTCCTATCTGCTGGCTCTGTAACTTTATCAAGGTTTTTTAAAATGGTTCTGATGAGGGTTTTAGTTAAAACAAAGCTGAATTTCTACTCAAAGCCAGTTGTCAGACCAAAGCATTTTGGTCTTTTTGGTATTTTTCTGTGCCTGATTATATAAGAACTATTCACAGCTTATTTTTCTTTCTGAGACTTTTTAAGCTGCCTGAGGCTCATTTCAGACCACAGCTCTAAACATTAGCCCCAATGGTGAAGATGAGGAGCAGTGAGAAAGGCGAAAGGGTGTAGTTTGGAAAAGGCTTCACTCTCAGTTCCCAGGCCTGGCAGTTCTTCCAGCATAGAGAGAGAGGAAGGACGAGGAGCTATTAAAGTTTTTTTTGTGCTGGCAGTCAACAGCCGATGGGCTCCTCCAGGAAACTGACTGAAAATATAAAGACTTGACGTGAGATATGAAAAAAGACCCCTCAGCTTTCAGTTTCTACTCTCCAGAATTTAATTTAGAAACATTTGAGGAGATATTTTTGGAAGTCAAAACGAGATCTGAAGAAAAGAAGAAAACATTGAGTCAGCGGAGGGAATGCGCACTTTCTAATTAGAAAGGCTCTGCATAACCCCCTAATATGACTGCAGAGTACCTGCAGGAAGGTTTAGCTGACGCAGGGATTATGGTAAAGTGCTGAAGCACAAACAGGGTCTACACAGCAGAGATATTGGAAGGAAGCTTTACCTGCAATCTAATTAGAAAAGTCAGATGGAAATGACTTGCTGCATGCTCAATACTCCACGTAAGAGAATCCCAGAAAGTTGACGGTGCTCATCTGGACGAGTGGTAAAACGCTTCTCCCACTGAAAACGCTGCGCACGATGAACGGAATCAACCTTCTGAGGTCTAACAAATCTGCAAGACGATTTTATGGGATAAGGTCTTTGGGAGCAAGTGGAATGGAGTTCAGATGGAGCTGTTTGGCCACAATCCAAGGTTTCAAATGTTCAGAGAGAAAAGGGGAGAAGTAAAAGCACCTTGCTTTAGCTGATGGATCAGGAAGATTGAATTTCCACAAATGTCACTTAACTCTGAAAGCAAATAGCATGCAGCTAAGAAGTGAAACTGAAATAAGCAGCCTTCTACAACAAAACAAGGATCCTAAATTGACCTCTGTCTCTTGCATCTTTCTGAAAAGTTTTTTTCAATAAACTGTGTTTTTTTAGACCTATTTTAGGAACATGAATTAATTTCACTCCAACCAGTCGCGGCAGATGGCCCCGCCCTTCCCTGTGCCTGGTTCTGCTGGAGGTTTCTTCCTGTTAAAAGGGAGTTTTTCCTTCCCACTGTCGCTGTTCCCACAAGTGCTTGCTCATAGGGGATCACATGATTGTTGGGTTTTTCCTCTGTGTGTGTTATTATAAGCGCCTTGAGGCGACTGTTGTTGTGATTTGGCGCTAGATAAATAAAACTGAATTGAATTTAAAGCAACAAATAGTTGGAAAAGAAATCCTACATCATAACAAGAGGATTTATCTGCTGCAGATGGCACAATTGAGCAAATACGAAGTTAATAATTTTCCAAATCTGACCAGAAGTCCGCTGCTGTCTGTCTATATTTCTCAGTGTTTACGTTACAGCACTGCACCTTCAGAACAGTTTTCCTTATTTCTCTTGCCTTCTTCCCTCTCTTCCTTCATCAGATCACAGTCGATCAGAGTGTGACCTGTTATCTCCTGGCTCTGAACCCAGTGACAGTGCCCTCTCTGTCAGAAGCCGCTCAGTCCCCGGCCTCAACGAAACGGTAAGAGCCATCATCCCACCCCCATTCCTCCTTCACACTCATCACACATTTGATTTTTGAAACAAACTCATAAATCTCTGAGTGGGAAATTGCTGCACCTAGATTTTTTTTTCCTGTGTTGCGCATTTATACATGATGTGGTTACACACTACAGTAAGCTCGGGATCTGTGGGCCGATGAACTCGACACGATGCGTCAGATGTGGGACTGAATGTTAATTTCACTTCAGAGCTCACTTCAAAGAGCATGACAGGCATCTAAACAGATGTAGGCCAAAAGCAGGTGGAGGATGTGATGGTCAGTATCGGGCTGCTTTGTTTGTTTTTCAGCGAGCAGCAAACAGAAAAACTCTCAAATGTTTTTTTCTTTACCTACTCATCCATTCATGCACTGTTCATTGTAAAAACAACCACAGTGTGGTTTTGCTCGTGAAAATTGAATTACCGCTCTCTGTCCGGTCCTGTCTGATTAAATTTATGGAAGCTGCCTGCATCCACCCACACAGCTGCCGCGTGGAAAACTGCACAGAGCACAAAGACACTCTGGCCGGCTTCTCGTGTGTCATCTCCCATGTCATCTCCCGTGTCATCTCCCTTCTGACTGAATCCACTGTCATCCACAGGAGTTTTCTGACGAGGAGGAGGACATCGATGCCTTGATGTCAGCCCACAGCAAGATTACGAGCAGACGCCTCAGCAACGCCGTGTCAACGGTAACACCCGTGCTAGATCACTCACAAAATCAAATAGTAATAGGAGTTCCCATGTGGTCAAACAGGTACACGATTATGCTCCGTATGCACACATACCGTGCGCTCACCGCCAGATGTGTGACTCAGATGTGTGCGTTCTAGTGTTGACTGTGCAAACACAGACTCAGCTGTGTCACGAACACCTCCTGTAATAGGAAAGCTTAACCCTGTTTCCGTAAACTAAGTAGTCGTATGGAGGGAAGGGTCACTGCTTCGAGGGGTGCAAGTGTGTTTATGTAGGTTAATGATGTGCACTTTGCGGGAATTATGTCATCCATATGTAAATACTCAAAAGTGGAGATGTGTGTTTATATGAAAAGCTAAGATTTGAAGCTGCACCCATCAATATTCCAAACTAACAATGAAAGTAATGTGAGGCCTCTAATGAACTCTGAGGAATGATCTCAATCTGCAGTCCTGCAGAAGCATTTCGAGATGATCGTTTTATGGAAGTGGAACGGCGCTCATAACACGACATTAGCATAAAAATGGCTCCCCTGTGAGTTCTGAGGCATGATGACTGATTGTTTAATCATGTGTAGTTTATCAAAGTTCCAATAAAGAGACTAAGGTGTCAGATTTTTTGCATTTTCTCACTCGTCATGTCCGTCACGTTGTCCATTTCAAGCCCAAACAAGATACACTATAATCACCAAAAATGGAAAGGGAAACTAAAAGACGTGCAGCCTCTGCTGTCCTCTAGGTACGAGCTGCAGCTGTTTTTCTTTTTTTCAAGCTTTATTGAAAACAAGACAGCCATATCTCACTCTGTCTATTTACACTGCAGTTGATCCATAGCACCTATCTCACAGGTGTGGGATGACACCAGCCTATACGTCGTCTGTCATCTGTCAGCAAGAATATGACATCATAATTACCTGATGTAGCCCAGCAACCGTTTTATCAGACTACTACTGTGTAGTCTGAACCGGAGTTATATAGTTTTACATTATAGTTTGTATTCTTTAATTCATTTTTAAATTTCTCTTTACCTTTTAGTTTTTATTTCAGTTTTGTTTTTGTTGTTTGAAGATGTTTAGTTTTAGTTCAGTTTTTATTGGTTTTAGTCTTTTGAAATAAAATGTCACGAGTACAATTTAGGAAAATCGCTTCAGGTATTACAATAAAAACAACTATTTAAAAGCAGTTGACTCTCAGTCTCATAGACATCCAGAGTCTCAACAATCACATGCATCAGAGCGTCATCATGCAAATTGTAATAAAGTTTTTACCACTCTAACGAATCTACAAACAAAGAATATTGCCTTTAAATTGTATTTTCATTTTCCCAATTTAAACCTTTTTTTCAAAGGTTTGTGCTTTTTTTGTTTGTTTGTTTTTTCAGTTAACTGAAATGTTTTTTCACATCCAGTTTTAGTTTTTAGTTTAAAATAACTTTGTCTCTGTTTTCCATCCACCTGTTTTCAACCAAAAGCCTTTGAACTGAAGAAGAGAGAGTGGGCTCTTAGAGAGGGGTGAGGCCTGGAGCTAATGTTACATTTTTCAGACAGGGGCCGGACCGACTGGCTGCTAACAGGCAGACTGAGACAAAGAAGCATCTCTTTATCTGTGAATCATGCAGATCTGCTGTAGTCAAGCCCCAGAATACAAATACACAGTTAGAAATGAGCATAATAAGATGTTTATATTTTAAACATCATCCAGAGACCATGGACCCGTTACTCTGGATAATCCACGCTACACTCTTTATTAAGGTTTTTCTCTTTTTTCTGGAGTAATAAAAACTGTTTAAATGTAATTTTCTTATCCCCTCAGTGGAGGGGCTGGAGGCGGGGCGATGGGTTTCTCACAACACCAGCACATGAATCAAAGTTTCATTTAATATCAAAGTGATAGTGTTTTTTTACTTAATTGCTCATACGTTTACTTGATTCAGATATGCATATTAACTTCTTCAGGGGAATCAGTCACAGCCAGCTCTAAACTACTTTGGCAGAAAAGCAGTTATTTAAACATCGAGATAACAGTCTTATTCATGACTCACTGCGCTCTGCTCGTCTCCTTTGTGAGCGTGTGTAGTTTGAGAGCTGGGTAGGTAAATGGATGATATGGCCAGCCTGTTTGACAGTCGATCTTTCTGCTACAGTAGCAGACACTGAGCTGCTGTTGGCAGTATGAATGGAAGTAGAAGGTGGTGATGAGATGTGATGCAGATAGTTCGCTGTCACTGACTCGAGCTCTAATATACTCTGCCCACTGCTGTGATTCACTGCACAGAGGGCTTTTGTGGATAATGAAGGCACAATGAGCTACTATTAGAGGCATTTAATGGTTTCCATGATCTATGAGATGTTTTGTTTTCCTTTTTTTCAGTTTCAACAAAACCTTTTTATTTTCTGGTGAGGTAGGGGTAAAGGCGATGTGTATAAATATCATAAATATCAACTAAACTATATGTTTATTAGACTTTTAAGGAAATAGTAGTGGGGTTTTTTCATGGCTGTAGCAAACTAAAAAGCTAGCCAAGTGCGTACATGTGTATGACACAGATACCTGCTGATCAGTGCTGAGGGACATTAGAGTAAAATACTGTTATTGCACTCATTAGAACTGAAATACAGGTTTTGGGGTTTTTTGTATTGTCATTATTTTCACTCTAATGATTGATATTCACTCATCTGCCACTTTATTAGGTACAGTGTGCTAGGACTGGTTTGCGCAGTCTTTTGACTTCAGAGCTGCTTTGATTCAACAAGGTGCTGGAAACATCCTCAGAGAGTATGGTCCATGCTGACATGATAGCATCACACAGATTTGTCTGCTTCACATCCAACTAAAACGAAGCCAAACTAATATGAGCAATGCTAATGAGCAGTTATTGAAAAGGAAAAAAAAGATGGTTAATAGTTTAAAGAGTATGTCCCATTTCTTTCTCGTAGCAGCTGTCTATCCGTTGCATACTTTCAGATTTCACAGCTGGACGAGTTGGTAAATCTGTGATTTCTAACACACCAGAGAGCTCAGTACTCACTCTTTCCTCTTCTATCTTTCTTCATATATGTTTCTGCCTCTTTTATAAATAGTCTTCCACTCCTGGATCAGAAAGAAGGTGGGGGTACCTCAATGTCCCCGACTCAGATGCTGAGACTGTAAGCCTCTCCTTTGGTAGTTGTGCATGCTTTTATTGCACATTCACACAGTAAAGGTGCCATAGCAAAGCACCAGAACCTAAATATTACATGCAGGTTTCAATAATATATAGAGAATTTTCATGAATATACCATAAGATGATATTCTGAGTGTAACTGCATGCTCACTGCATGGTTTTGCTCATACTTTTCCTTTTTTGTGTTGGTGCTTTAATTTAGTGCCCCTTGCATTTAACAAAGCCATTTGTCATGCTGACTTCCTGCAGGAAATAAATGAGTAAGACTTTACAGTAGAGGTGGGGTGAGAGAGCCAACGTGGCTCAATTCTGGCTTTTGGAGTCTTTTGCTCCCTGGACAGCAATATTATTATCAGTGGATTATGCCAGTTTTATCCTGTCTGGAGCTACAGCAGTCATGCTTTTAAAGAAATGTTCCAGACATAATTACCTGCTGTGATTGCAAAGATTTTTTTTTCCTTAGAGAAATAGATTTGGCAAGAGTTCAGTGTGAGGGAAAAATTGTGGTGGTGAATGTGGCATAAAAATGTTACTGTTTAATTTGATGGGCAACCAGTAAAAATTCAGGAGGAGCAGCCACCCAAGTCAGAATTTTACCGCTTTTTAACTTTTTAAAAAAAATGTTCACTTTCATTATATTACATGTTTGCTAATGTGGCTTTTATTTGATGGAGCAGACCTAATTTCTATGGCAGTTATAACCCTGTGGATCTGACTATTTAAGCTGACGACCAACAGCAACAAGTGTTCTTCAAGCAAAGTCACATCTCTCTAGGCTCTCAGTTGACACAGTTTGCTGATGTGACTGTGGACTCGACATCTTTAATGTTCAGTCTCTGAAATTTCCAAAAATGGCAACAAATGCCGGTTAAACTTCTAAAAGATTGGCCAAGTGACAAATTCTACAAAGTCTACACGCTGCTACATGTCACGCATCCTTTCATATGTCTGGACATTTCCAGACAGAATATAAATGCTTTTTCTCATTTATACCCCATGAAAGCTTCACGTTTTGCACTTCCCTCAAACTTCCAGTGACAGCAATGATTGACGTGAGCCTCAGTCTGAACGCAGATTTTCCTCCTCTTTTGTTCATCGTGTTTTGTTTCCACTGTATTTCATCACTTCTATTGCGTCACATGCTCCCCTGTCTCCCTTCTCCCCTCCTTTATCGTCGCCGTCTCATATCTACGCCTTTATCTCTCACCTTGGCCTCGTAGAGCAGTATAAACAGCACGATGAGCATGTACAGCGAGACCGGTGACTATGGCAACGCAAAGGTGAGCGGCGAGATCCTGCTCAATGTCAGCTACAGCTACAAGACCGGCGCTCTCAGTGTCCTTGTGAAAGAATGTCACAACCTGGCAGTAGGAGATGAGAGGAGGCAGCGCACAGATGCGTAAGAGAGCACGCACGCACACACACACACAATGGCGTAAGAGGACTCCGTTATAACCTGCTGTGTGTTCTTGTGGCAGGTATGTGAAGGCTTACCTGTTGCCAGATAAGTCCCGACAGAGCAAGAGGAAGACGAGCATCAAGGCCAACACCATTAACCCTGTTTTCAATGAGACTCTGCGGGTATGTGAGAGGAAAACTCAACGAGAGCTAGAGAGCAATGAATTAATATGTTACATCATAAAGCAACATTTAGTTGATCTTCTCTTGTGGGATTTTTTTTTTTTTGAACTTCCTCTCTCTCAGTATGTGATCAGCCACTCGCAGCTGGAGACACGAACCCTGCAGGTGTCCGTATGGCACCACGACCGGTTTGGACGCAACAGCTTCCTGGGAGAAGTGGAGCTGGCCTTTGATGCCTGGAAATTCGATTGCCACATAGAGGAGTGGTACACGCTGCAGCCCAAGGTGGCAGCCTGAATCAGCACATATAGTGTTTTTCAGCTACCTCGTAGAAATATGAGCATGTGGTTTATTAATGTGTGTGTGTGTGCGTGTGTAGGTGGAGGGCAGTATAGACTCAATGCTCCAGTATAAAGGAGAACTAACTGTTGTGTTGAAGTACATCCCTGAAGGAAAGAACGTCACACCAACTGCGGACCAAGTACAAGGTATATTCATGGCTGCCATCTCCATTAAACTTTACAGTATGATATACTGTATATAAGAAGATTTCTTGACATCTGGAGTACATTGCTGCAGATGTTCTGTCAGTCTGTGTTGGCAAGTGTGCTGTTCTATGCAGCAGTCTGCTGAGAACACAGCATCAGAAACAAGGATGCAAGGAGACTGGACAAACTAGTGAAGAAAGCTGGCTCTGTAATTGGAGCCAGACTGGACATGCTGGGGGAGGTGGTGGAAAGATGCACACGAAAGACGTTAGAAGTCATCCTAAATAACTTTGATCTCCTCCTTTACAACACCTTTATGAAACAAAAAACCATCAGTACTGGAAGACTCCGCTCTCTCTGTTGTAAAACAGCGAGATATAGAAAATCATTCGCACCCACAGCCATCAGGGTTTCAGTTCTGACATTTGAATTTCCCTCGGGGATCAACAGAGTTATTCTTCTTCTTCTTCTTTGCTCCTTATTAGTGACATTTTAAACCATAAAATCTCAAAATTTTAGCTTTAACATGTTTGTTATATTTAAAACTTTGAAGTTCTGAGGGTCTGAATAATGTTTGACTGCACAACATGAGTTTGTGATAATGAGTGACCTACCAGTGAGTTGTTGATTTGCTAATGAGGATAAATATATATTTCCCCAACCCTCTTGGATCTAAATAAAATCCTTCTTATCCCCGTCTGACCTGAAAACATTGTTTTTTGCTACTTTCAGACGTTCCCTGGTTTTTATCCCCAATTACTGCAGCGCGACTGCTCAACTGCTGCCCAAATGATTAGAAAACAGAAACTGACCTCCTGTTTGTGACTAGAGAAAAATATTCCTAGACATCTTTAAAGCACTGCATGGTTTTGTAGAGCAAGTGGTGTTGTTAAGGTTGGTGCAAGCAGAGGATTGTTACAGGGGTCAGGGCTGAAGGAAATTCTTTGATTTTTTCTTTTTCTTCTATATGACCCTTTTTAATCATACAGATGTGTACACACACACACACACACACTCTCTCTCTCCAAAACTAATACTTGTCTTAACCAGATGCATGTATGGATCAGGTCAGCTAAATCTGAGAAGGAAGTGGGCTAAATCACAGCTCTAAACTAGGGGCTAAAGTCCAATGTGCATAATAGCTGCTATTTTTTGGGGGGGGGGGGGATTAGTGTGTTCATTTCTTGTGAAAATCCTGATAAGATGACCACCTGACCACCAGATTTTATCACTACATTACACAACATCTGTTTGCTTGCAACCAGGTACATCTTAGGCTCCTGAAGGTACTCATCTATATCGTGGAGTGTCATCATGTTGCCTAGCAGCCACCTACCAACAGATAAAGAAGCCCATTTGTAATTTATGCTCCTGTAATGTCTTACAAAAGCATTGTATCATTTTAATTTCACAACATCTAATTTATTTCAAATGCAAAACTTTAATTATGCAAGCTATATTGTGTTGAGATTGCATTGCCTAGCAACCACCTAACACCTGACAAAAATTACAAACCAAACAATACTGCATCATGAGCATGCAGTAGTTATTTAAAATGCGTAAAGTGCAAATGTCCAAAATATTGAACAGAAATGGAAAAACTACGTTTGTGTTCTTACACCAAAATTATCCACTATGCTGTCTACAACAGATGATGCTCGTGTGGATTTCATCACACTAAGTAACATAAAAACTGGTTAACATAGGTCTTCATTTTAAAGGTGGGTTTAAATTGAGGCTTCCATCATCTTTCACTGACCACATCACAGAAGAGATACGAAACACTTCCTTTGTGAAACTTTTCCTCTTTGCTGGCTTATATTATAATAATAATAATGCATGTAACTATGGTAACTGACGTGGTCATGTGTGACATGTGGCTGCATGTTTTTTATTGCTGTGGTTTGCATGAATTAAATTTGTATCCTGAAATTCCTGAATAAATAAAACATGAAGGCCCATATGCTTTAAAAGCATGAGTCACTGCTTTGTAGCTAGTAGGTAGGGATGGATATTATTGAACCTAATGCCTTTATTGATTCTGCATAAAGGTGCCATTTCTTTATTGACTCGTGGTCAATTTTTTTTGTGTAAGTCAGTGTGCACAGGTCATCGATATCTCTTTCTTACTGTTATGACTCATTTTATCATTTTATCTAATGTTACATATATAAACTTGCGCTTGCACATGGACTCATTTGTCTGCTTTTCCTACCAACGCAGTGAAAAAGAGTTTTCTGAAGGGCAAAAAGACGAGCCCTTTAACTCTGCCTGAAGGGGGCATGGTTGAGCTGCTGGTCAAAGGAGCCAAAAATCTCACCGCTGTCAAGTCTGGAGGCTACTCGGATCCTTTTGTGAAAGGGTGAGACGCTGGTTTATGAATTTGAATGAGGTAATGAGGTTTTACGTCAGAGTAGGCACAGCTTTTATGAAGCACACATATAACTTACAAATGTAAATGATCTAAATGATATTTGACGTCTCATTTCAGAAATCTATTTTTGCATTTACAGTATGTTATTCTTCAGTTTAAAATCTGGCACTAGTTGTAAGTCCAAATCATGAAGTTACATGGACAGAGTTTGAGACAACAGGACTAATTTTTCTGCCTCTGTAGTCACTTTTTTACTACTTCTGAAGCTGTTTCATGGCTCTTTGGGTCAGTCTTGCATCTCTTGGAGCATCTCATGATTTTTTTTTGTCGTCCTCTGATTTCTTTTCAGTGACCTTATTCATTTATTTATTTATTTATTTATTCATTTATACCATTTTCCCCTACCAGTATATTAATGCAGTATCATGGAAAATGAATGATAGTGGACTAAATTGTGATTTCTTAAAAAACACAGCTTGAGTATATACTAAGTAACTTGTATCCTTTTTCTTAGATACCTCCTCCCTGATAGCAACAAGTCAACCAAGCACAAGACCGTGGTGGAGCGACACACCGTGAACCCACAGTGGAACCACACCTTCACCTACTGCGGCCTGCAGCCGGGAGACCTCAACAACGTCTGCCTGGAGCTGACTGTGTGGGACAAAGAAACTGTGTCCAGCAACGTCTTCCTGGGAGGGGTGAGGCTGGGAGCTGGCACAGGTAAGACTGTGTGGCAGGAAAACAAAATAATCTGGTTAGCCAGTGTTATGAGAGAAAAAATTTCCATATATTTTTTCTGTTACAGTCACAATGTTGCAGAAAATGTTTTATTATTTTTTAAACAACTCATATGTTGTATATCTGCTTGAATGGATGCTTTTATTTATCACATTAATTTTAATTTTCCTGTGAGCCAAAGACAGACTTATTTATATTTATTCATAATTTTGCTACAGTCCTGTCACATCCGCAGTGTAACAGACATTTTCACACTTCAGCCTACATTTTAGATTTCCCACACTTATAAATAGATTTTTTTGTTTTTCGGACTATGTCCGAGATTAGAGTCACAGGCATTATTTCCACATATACTGACATCACTATTTTAAACTCTGCTCGAATTAAATGTAAACATCCATATGTCTGTACAAAAATAAGGACAGGCATTATTGGTGTATGAGGAAAAGAAAACTGCCTCATGCAAACCTTACTCTAGTAGTTCTCTTCAAGCACATGCATGGTTTGCACATCAGCAAAAATCATAAAGCATATGGAAATCCTATTAACTGTGGGCTGTCTAGTTCTAACAAAGTAAAACAAATGTGTGTGTTTCTGCTCCCATCAGGGGAAAGCTATGGGAAGGAGGTCGACTGGATGGACTCGTATGGGGAGGAAAAGCGGCTGTGGCAACGAATGATTGAAAATCCTGAAGTCCCTCATGAGTGCACTCTGATGCTGCGATCCAGCATGTGCAAGCACAATACATGAACCCAAACGAAGCACAGCTAGAGAAAAGACTGAGACTGAAAGGGAGAAGGGAAGGAAGTTGTCTGAAGGTGTGAGGAGGAGCTAGAAAAGCGGAGCGATCAAGGGGTAAAAAAAAGAAGGCAGTGAAGGGGTCAGGACTCAGAATAGGAACAAAGCCCGTGCCTCTCCCTGCTTCTTTTCTCTTCAGATCCCTTCTCCCATCCACAGGAGCCAGTCATGCCTTACAAATTCATTCACATGTGCCCCTCAGCCCTCAAAAGCATCTAGTCTTGACCAAACACTGCTGTTTATGGAAAACCAAGTGCTGTATTTAACATACTGTACCTTCTGAATAAGCACAGGGTGACTCCCAATATGTCCGTCTGTGTCTCTGTGAGTCATTTCTGCATGTAGCTGCTGGAGACCATTCACAAGGCATTAGACGAGGCACCGATCAGTTATAAATAAATGTGAACACTCCCCTTATAAACAGCAAAGCTGAATCCTGTTTTGAAGCACATGGGATGTTGAGTTCACCTCCTCAAACAGCTGCGTACAGGTGTAGAAAGTGACTCACACTTACTACTGTGCTGCTCAAGAAGTACTTTCACTTGAATTTACTTCTTCATAGGCTTTCTTTTAGATTAAGGAAGAGATTAGCAACAGAACACTTGATGGAGAGATTTAAATTACATATGCATACATATAATTTAATAAAATGAGAAATAAAATGAAATTTACTCAGTTGACATTAAAATAGAAGAGCAGGAAAAAAGTCACTTTTGAGAAGCTGGGTGTAGCTGGGTAATTTTTCCATGGATAGTATAGCAATGGAAGGATGTTGTGAATCTTGTGCGTTCATTGTCCCCATAGGATGTACCCTCAGGATGATAATGATTCCCTAATATTTCCTTGGGCTTTGCCTGCAGGAGGAAGGTTTCACTTATCCTGTAAAGTGGTTATATCAGTGTTCAAAACTGCTGTCCTGGTGAATCATGAATAGTTCCTGGTTGTTGTTGGTTAGTTAGTTATTGAACCCAACTTCCTCAATCAGCCGCTCAAGGGTCGCATTTGAATTTTGAATACAATATGTTCAACCTATAAATTGTGTGAACAAAATGTTATGGCATTCATAACCCTCTTCGAATTCTCTTTTAATAACTCTTGCAATCTGAACATTTGTTTAGTGCCCCCATCTGGTCAGAAGAAAGTCCTAATTGGCAAATGTTAGCATGCTAACACAGTAAAGCTAAACATCACACTATCTGTATGCTAACTGTAGCATTTAGGTTTGCTGCTTGCATGGCTGTTGTCCTTTTAAAGTGCATCTGCACGGGAAGCGGTTTGCAGTAAAATGCTACAGCAAGTCGATGACATTTAGCAACTTTAAGCTACCATGGGTGGAGGAGGGGGAAAAACACTGCCACAAAGTTGATGGGTACTGAGACAAGCTTTTCTCAACTTCAAGGCAAGTGGCTTAAGCAAGTACTAAGTAAATTAGAGGGTTAACTAGTAACCACATATAACCCTAACCCTTACCCTGGAATTTATGCGTCGTTTACCAAAACGATGGGTCAAGCAAATCGCTCCCTGTGTGTATGCAGCTTTATGCCAGGTTCAGACGACACTATGGCCTTTGAGATTACGCCGTTATAGACTGAAATTATTTGACCAGTAATAGAGGTAATTTGTGCACATTGCTTGAGTTGTCCGTCATATTGAATGTCATGCAACCACCGGTCATGAGTAAAATCTGTATTCCCCAACTGGTTTGCAAGTGGTTGCTGGATGTTGCTGGGTAAAGTCTCAAAGAGGCTGCTGCACCAAAAACCTTGCAATTGCCTTGGCTGTTAGCAGGGTGTCAAGTTTGGCTGTAATTTGTGTGAAAGATGCCTTCTTGCCTAGAAACACTCATTAACAACTAGCAAAGTGCTAAATGAACTTTAAAAAGTGCAAGGCAAATGGAAAACCCAGAACCTTCACCTTCAAAGTAAAAGTCAAAGGTGCAACTGTTGTGGTTATTATCGCACTTTTCACAACGGTGCTACCACTCAGTGAGTAGCTGGCGAGTCTCTGGCAATAACTACAACCTGAACAGTCTGCTAGCAACCAAGGCAACAAACACAAATACATGTTCTTAAACAGGTCAGGGATTTTTGCTGTCAACTGGTAAGTGCCATCAGTCTCTATGGCTGTGTGACTCGGGCCTTATTCACTTGACCCTACATTGTCGCACGAACAAAACAGCAGATGTAACATGATTGGAAAATGTCACTAGCCAGTAGTTTGCATTCTTTCATGACCTGTGTGATGTGCACAATGCTTGTTTTCTACCCCAACCCCTGACACCTTTCTGCTGTTTTGTAGTCCAAACCTGACGTAGTCCTATTCTTTGAGGGGGGAAAAGAAAGTTGCTTTGTTTTGTTTTTTTTGTTTTGATTGACTAAATAATTACAGATTACCCAGCTTAGACTAGCTTTGATGTAAATTGCTTAACACTGTATCAGTGTGATAATAGAAAATGCATGGTATTAGAGAAAAAGAAAAGATTATATAAAGCACTGACATTGTCACTTTACTCCTAGAAAACAGAGTTATTTGAAGTGCGTTCCCAGCAACCCCTGAGAAGGAGGCTGTTTGCTAAGAGTGAGTCAGCACTGAGGCGAGCGCCTCCATCTCAGTAATGAGCCGGTGACAGTCGGTGACCTTGCCTGGGAGCTCTGTGGTCCACCATCATGCGATGAAACGCACAGTTAACAAAAACTCATCTCAAGATAAACTCCGTAGAGCAATTCTTTATGTGGAATGCCAATTTTGTCTGCTTGTCCTCTGAAAACCGTCCGCTCTCAGCTCCCAGTTTGACACCCAGTTATAGTAATAATACATGTGTTAACTGTCCAGCATACATGACAAGTCGTGCAATACCCAGTTACTGAGAAAACTTTTGATGTACAGCATGTACTCTCTGTTGTCTGGTTTCCATGCATCAGATTCACTGTTTGAAAGCCTATTTCATCCCAAATGTGTTACGAGAATATTTTGAATTAAACACTCTTTCCATACACTGTACGCATTTTAGTCTTGATTTTACTTTGGCTCAGTCTTAAAAACGTGTTGATTTATACGTTCAGTCATTGTTTGACTCATTTTACCGCAGATTCCTGCATCAGTGCAAGTGCAGTGTGCCACGGAGGCACTCAGCTTGTGGCACTGCTTAGGTGTTTCCTGAGCTCTGGTTCAGGTGAGTTTGGTCAATCAAGTGCAATGACAATATGGTCAGCAAACCATTTGGTGGCAGTTTGGGCACTGTGGGATGATAAGACCTGTTTGAAAGGGAAATCAGCATCTACGTACAGCTGGAAGCATGAAGTGCTTTCCAATCTCCTTTTTGATGGCTGCATCGATTTTCATCCACTGTGTTTTATCACGTTCAACCAACAGCAGCAGATGACCTGGAAACTTCACACTGGACAGACAAACTACACCCTTTTTGGCTCCTACCTCAAAGCACACTGTGCGCTGTCGATCCTACGTGCTGCACAATAATATTCAATATTTAGTATTTACTGTTATATTCACATAGATCATCGCGGTGTATATTATATTGCTCTTTTTTTTGCTTGTTTTCTCTTTATTCTTTCTCAACAGGTGATCCAGGTAATTGATATGTATTTTTTTGTCTGTTTGTTTTGTTGGTTTTTGTTTTTTGCCCTTTATCACCATCCCTCTTCCCCACTGTTTTTCTTTCCCTTTTTTTTTCTCTTTTCTTTCCCCCAGTCATGTCTGTCCCGTGTGTAGCAAGTGAAAATAAAATAAAATATCCTCATATTTTAAATTTTTAATGTTCAGGCTAGCCAACACCAGGAGATGTCGGGGGAACCACAATCATTATATTGCAGAAACATCCCACAGGACTCTAAACACCCTGGATTCTCTGTCTCCACTCTTCCACCAGAATTAAATTTCTAAAATTTATGAAATTTCTAAAATTTGATTTCTGAAAAAAAAAAACAAAATGTGATTTTATCTGAAAAGAGTACTTTGGATTACTGAGGAACAGTCCAGGTAAGACGCTTTCTGATGTCTGTGGTTCAGGACTGACTTAATATTAGGAATGAGACATTTGTAGCTTCTTTCCTAAAGATGTGTTTGTGTCGTGGCTCTTGATGCAATGACATCATCCTCAGTCAGTTCTTGAATAGACTTTTCTTGATGATCTTCTCAAAACTGCCGTCATCCCTGTTGCTTGTGCACCTTTTCCTCTTCCAGTATTCTGTTTATGTTTTGATGGAGCACTCTGTGAGCAGCCAGCCTTTTCAGTAAGGATCTCCTGATGAAAAAACTCATCTGGGTAACTGTGGAGTCAACAACACGATTGTGGCTGCTTGTACTGACGATGCAAAGTATTCATACTGTTTAAATTGTATTTCACTTAAACTGAAATATACTACTAATCTGAATATTTTGTTTTGTTTTTTCATAAGCTATGAGGCATATTCATGAAAATTTTAAATGTCAAGTTCAGGAATCATCTAACTGAAGACCTTCAAAGGTCATGAATATGCCAGACTAGAATGTGTGATTCTCTGCATGCTTCCACCTTTTTCCTTTTCCCAAAGAAAACCAGTGGACCATCGAGCTGTAGGACTATTAAACAGATGTCAAACAAAGAGCTAAACATCATAGCATGCCCTTATTGGCTCTTATAAAGAAAAATATTCCCATATTTAAAATGCAGTGTTGCAAAAACAGTCCTGGAACCAGAATTTGTCTGCTGCACATCCTTTTTTGGAACAACTTAGTGAGTGATACTGAACACAAAACGGAGCTGAGGATTGTTTAGACATAAAATTCAAAACAAGAATACATTAAATATTCAAGGTTTTCCTCCGATTACTCAATTAAACATAAGGTTTAAATGTTTTGCAAATCACTGCATTCAATTGGGTTTTTTTTTAAGTTGTGGAAGGAAGTTGTTGTTTTTTTTTGCTTCAAGGACAATTTGTATTTTAGGAAAATATTTAGTACTGACTTATCAAGTTCTCCTGTGAATCATTTGCCCTCTTAACTTTCTCTCTTTACTTGTCCTCGGGCACTTTTGCAGACTGCTTCCTCACACTGACGCACACAGGAGCACATCCTCCGCACTACACATATTTAATCAGTGTTTGCAAATTCAGACACAGATGCACTGCACGTACAGAGTACATCCTTATTGGGAAAGGTGCAACATAAATATTAGGTGAAAGGTCTTCCAGTTTATACAGAAAAAAGACTTCTTTTTTTTTTACAAAGTAGTAAGACAATTATTCTGCTTTGAAAATAATAATAATAACAGAACAAATAAAATACAGACAAGACACAGGAATCAGTATGACTGTAATGCACTGTGTGATTAGCACCATGACTGACATCCAAACCTTTGACACACACACACACAAACAAACACAGACATGCTCGCGCACACAGGATACAGGGCAGATTTGGTTCAGGTAGGAACGTGTGACATGTGGATGGAAACGGGAGATCTGAGTCTTTTCTGCTGTGACGAAGGAGGGAAAGCTCAAAGATGGCTGACAGTCCATGGAAGTGTACTGGGCGTTTTATGACTGGCAGGTCTGGCCCGCCTCCTGCTGTACCAGCATCTCGTCTTTGCGGAGGGGGAAAGTGTCGATGGTGGTGAATAATTCAGCCGCTGTGATCGGAAACGGGTAGCGTTGTTTGTCTATGCCCTGCTTGTCTACCAGCACCATTTGGAAAGACCTTTGAGGAATCCGGAGCAGTAACCTAAGAAACGCATTCAGTTCAATGAGCAGGAGCGAGCAAAAGTCACACGTGCTGAAGTTAACAGAGGTGGGTGTGTTTGCATGTTAGTACCTGAGCTGCAGGGCCAGTCCTGGAGAAAGCAGGTTGTGTCGAATCCGGCCGACTTGTGCCGGGTAAGTCCCGACCAGCTCGATTACTGTCACATGTCTCAAGTCCAGGCCACACTGAGCTTGCTGTTCTCACAGGACACAGACACACAGATCCATCAGTTTTATGTTTTTGATTACGTTCAGCGCCACTCGAAAACAATGCTGTCTCTGTGCATGTGTTTTCCACATGTACGTATGACTACACTGTTTTAGACTGTGACTAATTTGGAGCCAGTCTTGGCTCTGTTTCAAGTTAAGAGCTTGATCTGGAATCTCAAATCCGCAGCACACTAGAAAAAGCAGAACTGGGAGACATCATGTGTCCAACAACTATACACACTGGATTTTTGTTCATAAAGAGAGGGGCAAATTTTAATCCAGTAATTGATATTTTTTGTGTGTGTTAGTGGAAACCTGTGGAAACCCCACTCCTGTCCTTATTGCATGAACAGGAATTCAAACAATCCGGCAGGCTGTTGATGTTGGTCAGCAGGTTAAAGTTAACAAAAATAGACTTAAAACGAGACATTTTTCACACCAATAATTGAAAAGACAATGTGCCTACAGTGCTGTGCAAAAGTCTTGAGCCACCTCTCAGGTCCAACAATTTATCTAAATGTCCGGGCTTCTTGAAGGACTCCCAAAGCTTTTCTTTGGATGTTTTGTGCCTCTTGTTCCGTTTTCTGTCAAGATGATCCCACACTGCTTCGGTAATCTTGAGATCCGGGCTCTGGGGAGGCCGATCCATGTCTAATAATGTGTGTGTGTTTTTTCTGTCCAGGTATGATTTTATTGCATTAGCAGGGTTCACTGCCATGTTGTAAAATGAAGCTATTGGCTATCAGACTCTTTCCAGATGGTACTACATGGTGGATTAAAATCTGAAAGCACTTTTTCTGCATTCCTATTTGTCCTTTCTTCTCTTTGCTCTTTTCTCAGACGGCTCACTTTTCCTGAGCCTGGTTTTGATTAAGTAATATTGTAGATTGTAGAGTCCTTACCTTACAATATAATACTCCATGAGGTGACTGCTGCTGTGAATTGGCACTTTGTAAGTAAAACCTAACTGAATAACTGTTGCAAGCATATTAATAAACAATTTATTGTAATATTGATATTTCGACTCATTCCTTTATATAAACGCGTGAATGCTACAGGATCCCTGCGTACGTGTGTTATAAATCTGTGAATGTACAGGGGGATTTTTGTCAGTGTTTCGAATGATGTTCAGGTGATAGAGATAACTTGTACAGCACTGCAGTTTGCTACTTATTTAGTATTAATATACTAAGGTAAGTATTAGAACAGTGTCTACACGTGTGCTTATCTTGCTACTAAAATGTGAAACTATCTGAGCTAATTATTAGCCCTTTATTTATCCAGGTAAAAGATCTCATTGAGATTAAAATTCTCATTTCCAAGAGACGCCTGACATCATGGCTAATCTGCTATGTTATTATGAAAGCATACAGTTTAGTACATTTACGCTAACTTACAGCTACACTGACACTCTTTTTGCTTTTTAAGCTGTGAAGTTGTGGCACACAACACAGATAGATTTGGACAGACTTCACTGAGCCCTGAGGGGAAAATCTCTCCACAGTTTGCATAAAAACTCGTTTCAAGTTAGATCTGCCTATTCCACACAGCCCAAACTTTCTGACAGTTCCTTTGTCTGCTACTGCAGCAAGATGATTTTTAAAGTGTTTGCAGTGAATAAATAACCATACTGATAGGACAGTTGTGTAATTGTCTAAAATTATCACCATTTTCCCAAATAAGGTGAAAATGAACTGTTTTTTCCTTCACTTTCAAACTAACTGTAGAAATTCCTGATAACCAATCGACAGACTGCAGGACCGATCAGTCATCTTGTTCACAAACTGACACCAGTTTATCTTTCAGCTGATATCCGAGTCACTTTGAAAGGTCAGGCATTTAAAAACAGCTCTGACTTAATGTTGTCTGATGATGTGGGAAAGCATCCACCCCAGAATAGCCTTATCAGAGCCAGTGTCACTATCATTTATTCACTGCCGTGACATTTCGTGTTCATCACCACAACACCCTCTCTCCTATTTATTTGTGTCACCACTTTTACCCACTTAGGTGGCAAATCGGCGAAAAAAAAACCCACAAACACACCGAGGCTGTCTTTGTGTGCATCATCACAGAGGACGCAAGTCGCTCCAGCATTGACTTCCACCCCTCCGTCTCAGTCGACTCACATTCAGCTCATTAACTGAGAGTCGTGCCTCACCTGCAAGTTAGTCATCTGGAAGCGGTAATTATGATTGGCAGCCGTTGGCGCGGAGATAACGAGGAGCCTTCGCTTCTCATAGAACTGGTCCAGCAGCGCAGCAGCCGTACGCACTCCCACGTTGATGTTCATGGCTGTGGCGACATCGAACGGACAATTTAAAGTGATGAGACAAGGCGTGACACACACACTACAAAGAAAAGGGTGCTATTACAACACATTATTTCTGTGAGATGTTTCATCATTGATTGTTTTTGGCTGCTCAGATGATAAAATCAAATTAATGGGTCACGGTCTTTGCTATGACCCTTGTTTTCGATTATAATCCTTACTGTTTAACGGTCCTTTGTGTTTCTGTAGGGTTTTCCTCTTTTTCTGTGCCTCCTATGTTTCCTCTTTCTGCTTCTCATCGTTTGTCTGTGTGTTTGTTTCCGAAAGTCAGTTCCTCCTGTGGCTGTCTCGCCTTTGTTCCTTTCCCTGCCTTCATTATTGTCTTGACTGAGTTCATCCCTGCCTTATCCCTCTCCCTGGTGTGAGCATTTAGTCTGTGTCCTCTGACCCACAGTCCTAACCCTGTTGTTGTCCCATCACCCTCGTGTTTTCACCAGCTGGCTCACTGCTTTCTTTTAGTATCTTTGCGATTGGATTTTATTTTTGTATTGATTCTCGTGCCACAATGCGCATCACTTTTTACATTTGGTAAACAATAAAAGCACTTTTTATATTTATTCTGCGTTCCAGTCTGTCTCTGTAGGTCCAACTTCAGGTCCAATCGATCGGTAAGAGAGGCGAGATATTGTCCTCATTTTGGATTCTCATATAAAACCAGAAAAGGTTACAGGACCTATATGAAAAAAGAAAATGCACCCCAATATCTCTGCATTAAGCAGGATCCCTCTTAGTTTCTGTAGTCAAAAAGTGACCTCCACCTCTGTTTTGATTACATTCAATGGTGAAGAAAGCCACTTACATAAATATCAGGCCATATAATATTTCACAGGACAGAATTTCGATTTTAAAACGTCATATTGGGCTAATAAGTAAGCAGATTTTGTAAATGAATGCAAACTAAATTCTCTCAAGTCCTTGAGCTCTCTATTGAGTAATGTCCGAGGCTCATGGTTTCCTTTTTTCTTTCAGTTTCTGTGATCATTCACCTTTTCAGACTCCAGGATTCCCTCTCACACTGCAATATTTCTACACTTAATTTAATCTTCAGCAATTTCAGCTACTTGTAAAAACTCCCAGCAGGTTACAAGACAACAAAGTGTCTCTCTTACTGACTTGTTGCACAAGCAAGCTTTTTCCTCTGAAGATTTCATCCCAAAAAGCAAAACTAAACAGTGAAAATGAGGCTTTTTGGGAAACTAGATAAAAGCTAGTGGGATATATATTTTTCAATTGCCAATTTAAATTGTATTTTATTATTTTAAGTTGTATCATATCGACAAAAAACTGATCTATCAGAAGTTTGTCTTTGTCTTTAAAGTCACTGTATATTGAACCTTCTCTTTAATGAAGTAGATTCACTGCATTTCAGCCAGATGGGGAAAGAAAACTGCCAGACAAAGTAGCCAAAATGACGGCAAGACACAAAAACATTTTGACAGCCAAACCATATGAAAAACAGACAAACTGAGTAGAAAAAAAACACTTAATGAAAACCACTGCATATGATTCAAATGGTTGGAAATGAAACCTTTATACTCACAAAAACACAAAGAGACATAAAACAGAAACTGGAGAAGATGTGAGCAGTGAGCTGAAAACTACTTGCATGTGTTTTGGTTGTTACTACAGATTTTTTGTCTTTTTCATAAATCCTGGAAGTACACAATGTCTACTTATTATAAATACAGGCTAAGAACATGACACAGTGATGGTAAAAGGAGTTAGAAAGGTCTATATCTATGTTTATCCTTCCATTTCTGAATGACTTAAACTAATACAATGACGATTGTCATGTCTGTACGAGAACAGCTTGTATGGCTTGAACAGCATGCAGTACTTACGTGCACAGGTTGTGTCTGAGCCCGACCAGGTGAGTCCATACTGACACACTCTGGCAGCGCTGCCCCGTAGCTCGGAGCCGCCAGTGCAGGTGAATTCACAGGTGGCTCCGTAGTTGTCTTTGTCACTGTCGCACTTCATGTAACCATTGTCCGGAGGAAAGAGAGGGCCGCAGCGACGCACTGTTCACAAAAGAGACAGTAAGATTCTGGAGAATTAGCTTTTTACAAGCCTGCTTAACTCTTGCCTAATAGATATTTGTCATATTATTCTGTATCATATGTTCAGACTTGGCTTATGCATAAACCGTTGTGCTAAAGGTGAAAAATAAAAGTTGGAGTTGCATTCAGGTAACTGCCACAGTACTGTGCAAAGGTCTTGAGCTGCCCCTACTTTCTATTTTGCTTCCAAGCAGCCAGTCTTGTCATTTTTTTAAAAGGGATCTTTGGAGATTACATTTTCAGAAAAACGAATCATTCAAGCATAAATAAGGTACCTTACTCAAGGAATGAACCAGTGTTTAGTCCCCTCATAATAAATTGTATCTTTAGCCACTTTGATATGACTATTTTAGCACCAACAAGGATTTTAGCAGAACCTCTGGCATCTAAACATGAAAAAAAAATCTGAGGAAACTAGACAAGAAGAAGAAGCAGTCCCAAAAAAATGCTATCTACAGCAGATAGACATTATGGGCATTAAAATTCAAGCAAAGATCTGAAACAGAACCAGAGAGATGGCTGTATGTAGGTGGATATATAGTGTATTTCCATATATTTTTGCACATGTTTATTTTTGCAATAAATCACTGCACTTATTTTGCCTTATACTGCAAGACTTTTGCACACATATTCTGTATGTACCGTACATCTGTTCTGTCTTGGTCTAACACGCATCCTAGCAAATATTGCATTGTATAATGTTAGTCTACCAATTAAATATATTTTTCTATAATCTTTGGAGACTTCTTGGAGACAACCCCCTGAAAGAGTGTGTGACCAAAAACCCTGTTCCAGACAAACGATCAAAATCTTATCCTCTGCTTTTAGAGGCTCACCTCGCACTCTGACAGCAAAGCGGCAGGACCCTTTGTTCCCAGCCCGATCAAACACAGTGTAAGACATTTTATGGAGCCCCTCTGGGAAGTTGGATTTTGAGGGTTTTCCTTTAAGGATAACACTGGGGTGGAAAAAAAACAAAAAACACATTCTCAGTTTTAATCTTTCAACTTACTGTTGGGGGCTTAACAAGGAAGCAGAAAAGCAACTGACTCTGTGAGGATGCCGTCTGCAGTGTCGACACCCTCTGGTGTGTCCCAAGTCACCCTCGCTGTCAGCTTTCCAGGTTCTGCCCACTTATCCTTCACATTTGGACACTTGATTTTTGGAGGATCAATATCTACAGAAAATTTTAAAAAATTAAAAAATTAAAAAAAACTTGCTATCACTGTAACTCTTGCAACATAAAGTTATACGGTGCATCCTCCTAAATCAAATCTAGCATAGATGAAAGACATGCTTGAAGTACACGAAAGACATCTAAAAAATCTTTTAAAGCAACACAAAAAGTAGGATGACTGCGGAGACAAAGATGAATCTTGTGAGGAAAGTGTCCTCACAGATTCAGGTGATGACACTGTCACTGGCTTTAGTTCTGTGCAATGACACTAAGTACAGGTCACAAAGCTGAAAGCCATTTTTAGTTCAGATTGGCGCAAAGAAATGAAACACATTACACACTGGTGACGGTGAAAGTCTGCTGTATGTGTCTCTGAGTATAACACACAGAGTTCTAACTTTGCCAAACACTGTATCAGGACAAATAGTAATAGAGACGCATAAGTGAGAGCTGGAGCTGACGGTGTGCCTCTGACAGCTAATTACTTGTTAGCAGCTTAGAGGCTTCAGTCCTCTTTGGGAGACCAAACTGTACACAAAAGAACAACAACAACAATGCAAACAGTCTTACCAACACAGGTGGGCACTCCTGCACTCCACACCGCGTTGTAGCGGCACGTTGCCGTCTTCTGGCCCTTCAGAGTGAATCCGGGTGAGCAGAAGAACTCACAGCGAGAGTTGAAGTAAGAGCCGTCTGAGCACTTGTAGCCACCATTAATGGGCATATCCAGCTTAGGACAACGGATCTCTGAAAGCAGGATGAGCTCATTGTTAATGTGGTGCTTGCATGAGGGTTCCATTGCAACAGATGCATTTAAATACTTATACACACACACACACACTCATGTCTCAGGAGGTGGCAAAGCCGTCAGCTGCCAGACTCCTCTCCTATGGAACGAGCTCCCAGATCAGACTCAGGATGTAGACACTCTTTCTACAGTTAATGTTTGGTTTGAAACGTTGCTTCTGCTGTAGGTGTTTGATCTACGAACTTCTTTTGAGTCTGGTTCTCCTGGTTAATGTCTTCCTGTTAAAAAAGGGAGTTTTTTCTCCTAACTGTCACTCATAGCATCTTTACCTTACAGCGTTGAGTACACTGAACTTGTGAATTGGACCAGTATAAATTAAACTGAACCAAGTTTGACAGAGTAAGCAAGCAGACGCAGGTGCTGAGGTTTGCCTGCATATGCAAATTCCTGAGGAGACAGGTGGCACACAAAAGTATAAAAAAAAAAAAAATCCAACAAACTACATCCCCTAAAGAAGACTGTGATATGTGGTTCAAAGCATATAATATTTCTATTTCTAGAATCAGGAATGAGCTCTAATCACGCAGGAATCACTTTGACGTGATGCTTTAATGTGCAGCTACAAGCTATCTGGCTGCACTCAGAAACAAAATCTCTCTAGAACAGTCAGTACGGTCTCATTTGCTAAATTTGGGCTGTCCACAAAGCGTGCCTGTGGTCATTATGGATGACGGCTCTGTTAATAAGATTTGAAGGCTTATAGACAGCTTTGATTTCTGCAGTTTGTCTGCTGATTGGCAGCTCTGTGGAAGGTTCTGGCTCCAAACAGCGGCATCTCTGGGTTCCCAGTTTGATGATATCCCACCTCCCTTCATCCATTTTGATAAGTAATCCATGGCTATAATGCGTGTGTTGAATACATGCATACATTTAAACAGTGAGAAACGCAATGTGTGCGCATGTTCAAGTGGACTTTCTCACCTCGGCAGGCGTAGTTAGAGGACCAGTGTTTGCTCGCCATGCACACCACCTCTGAACTCTGAGCTTCATATCCCTGCTTGCAGCGGATTTTACACCGTGTCCCCATCACGTTCCTGTAGTGCTCTCCTCTGGGTGTACGACAGCTCACGTCACCATGTTTAATTTTAATGGGTGCGCACCACGGGGTTCCTAAAAAACAGCAGAACGAGGCACTGACCTTTTCTTCATTGTTTTATCTCATGTCTTTATGGTGTGGCCTTGAGTGACAGACGCTCAGTAACAAGCACTTACCTGTGATCATAGAAGCTTAGAGAGATACTTCCACTGCCAGAGTGAAAGAACAAAAACCCACCCATCGCCTTGAGTACAGGCAGATACAGTGGATTTCTTATTACCTTTTCAGTGACTTCCATTATCCAACAGTCTCATGAGGCAAAGGAGATAGTGTCACTCGAGTAAAAGACTGATAATAATGTGTGTAGAGAGCACTTAAGTTGTTGTGTTTGCGCGTGGTTTCAGAGCGTGAAAGGCACCACACAAATTACAGTCTTTATTAAGAATGCAGCTCTTTTTTATCCTTATCCTTAACTGATTTAGGATTCAAAGTTTATGGTCCCCTGGATCCATTATCATCTTTCCCTGGTTAGGACTGTTCCTGATGCTGATAAGGATGACCAGGGAAAGTTAAAGTCTAGAAAAATGGTGCCTTAATTAAAGGAAGATTTTGACTTTCTTAGAGATCTTAGAGAAGACAGTTAAGAAGTCTATTTCAGGTTTTCATACTGAGATACAGTACTGTGCAAAAGTCTGGAGCCAACTATTATTTCTTTGTATTTTGTTTCAAAAGTAGTCTTGAGCAATTTGTCTTTGAACATTGGCTGCTTTTACACTCATTTTCAGTCCAGTGCTTATACCTGACCATTTCAGATGTATGTTTTTTGTTTGTTTGTTTGTTTGTTTTGTTAAGCCACTTAAGACTGACCTATGAATTATTCAAACATACAAAGGGCACCACAAGCAAGGAATGAACCGGTGCTATGTCTACACATAACAGACAACTTAGCAAAGACCAATTTTTTGTTGCTTTAGGCACTTTGTTAATAGCAGCATGTCATAAAAACACATAATTTGTTTCCATTTCTTTGGTTGAATTGATAAAAATGCCAAAGATAGCACATCTTGACAGGCATAAAATAGTAATTTTGTCCCAAGAACGTGACTCGCAAAGAGCTATTAGCTGAAAACTTGGCATATTTCTAGGCACTGTGTGCAGTGTGTCCTTAAAGAAAGTAAGGACCCAGTGCACATGGTGTGAAGTGAAGGGGAAAAAAGGAAGTGGCAAAACAATCTACAGCAGATGAACTGTATCTGAAAGTCATGTCCTGAAGAACTAGGAGAAAATACAGCAAAAACCTGTGGGAAAAACATCAGGTAAGTGAGTGGTGACTGGTCCTTTGGGCCAAAGTTGAATCATCATCAAAATGTACAGTGGAGGTCAGGAGAGAGATGTCTTTGATGTCTACATCTGTAAAACTATGGCGTTATTTTTGTGCCACTATTCTGAGCGCACGTAAAAAAAACATTGCAGGTGCAAGTGTTGCATTTTGAGGAGAAATTTATTTTGAGCGAAGAAAAGCTAAATTTGAGTGAACAAAATTCATTGCTGCGTGCAAAACAATGTATTTCAGTGTTTGCTATTATCCACACACACACAATAGCAGTTGTCGCTCAGTTTTTGCACTTGTGCTCCCTCGCAATGTGTTGCTCGCGCTCTCAGCATTTCTGCCCGTGCGCGCTCAACTCTTTCTCTCTACACCGTTATATTTGTGCCACAAAACCAGCCAATCACAGACTTGGATGCAAAAAATATCTGATTGGCTGTTTTGGTCTCCAATCAGCTCAAAATGACGAAATGCAATATCCCAGAATCCCTTTAGTCCAAAACTCAAACGAGGCAGTGGCGGAGGAACACAGAGTGGCGGAGTTTTAAATATTACTCTGTCTGGGTCACAAAATAAACTTTTAAGATATTTTCATGCGAGAATGGTGCTGTGTAAACTTCAAATATTTGCTCGATTTATCAAGACATCACATATTTGCATAAGTGCTCTAACGTTTTCGGAGATGCCTGTTACCCACCATCTAGCATTTTTTTACATGCGCTCAGAATAGTGGCACAAAAATAACGCCATAAAAAACACGGTGTTGGCTCTGTCGTGGTTTGAAGCGGCGTTTTGTCAGTCGTGTTGGAGATCGTGTCTGTCTTATTTATCAGTCATGTATTGGCCTCCCCAATACATGACTGGACCTCAACGGCAGTGTGGGATTATCTAGACTGAAAACAGAACAAACGGCAGCCAACATCCAAATAAGAGCTTTGAATGTCCTTCAAGAAGAAAGCATATCTAAGTGATTTCAGGCTGTGTTGAAGAATAAAGGTGGTCGTACCAAATATCGATTTTTAAACTTGTTTGAATTGTACAAACTCGGTTTTTACCTCATATATTTTCCATGTATGTTTGCATATGTTTCAATCATTCATTATATCCATTTTTCTAGCAAAGTATCAGGAATTGAGGAATTACTACTACAAGACCTTTTGCACAGTACTGCACTTTCAGTGACTCCGCATAAGCTAAACTCTGCAGACTGAATTCAGTGTTCACTTCTGATAGATTTGTTTATTAAAGAGACTGAATCAATCTTCTAATCTTCTCAACAAACTTAAAGTAAGAAAGAATTTCTTTCTTTAAAAAAAATCAAACTATTCCTTTGAGATCTTTGCTTGAAATTGCACATTTCAACTCGCTTCCTCACAGAGTGGATAGCTGCCCATCTCTGTGATGCCTGTGTAAAAGTTCTTGAATGTTGCCAAATTTAAGGGGCCACAAGGTTCTTATTCCAATACAGGAAAATCAAAATCTGCAGTTTATTTCCTGCTGGCTCTAGTTGAACATTGAGCCTACAGACCACCACAAACACACAGAGGAGAATACACACAAGCTCAGGCTTACTTCCAGGTGGAGACAAAATGAGTTTTCATTACACAGCAAACCACCCTTGCTCCTTCTCTCTGTGCTGGTGTGTGTGTTGGCAAAATTTCCACAGCCAACGAGTAAGAGAAAATATTATATCTGAGCTTTTACACAAGAGGAGAGTGCGGTTTGGCCGGGATGATAATGTTCCGTGTCTAACTGACCCTAGATTTAAAATGGGAAGCTACTTTGACGTAACAGTGTCAGTTTACAAAACTGGCTGAATGAGCTGGTGTTGAATTAATGGTTCTTTGGAGGAACTGAAATGAGTTCAACTATTTTTGTTCAAGCTAAACAATTTTTTAGCATTTTATCTAAAATTTTATCCTGTGAAATTCTTGCCTCAATTTAAACTTGGGTGTGTACACTCTCTGACCACTTCATTAGGTACACATTGCTGTGTATTCGGCCTTCAGAATTACTTTAATTCTTCATGGCAGAGATTCAACAAGGTGCTGGAGACATTCCTCAGAGATTTTGGTCCATATTGACATGATAGCATCACACATGCATGACGAGAATCTCCCATTCTACCACATCCCAAAGCTGCTCTTTTGGTTTGAGATCTAGTGATTGTGGAGGACATTTGAGTAGTAGTTACGCCACCAACAGTAGCATGAACCACTGATACATTACAGGATGGATCCATGCTTCCGTGTGGCTTACACCATCTGAATGTCACAACAGAAATTGAGACTCATCAGACCAGGCAACATTTTTTCAATCCACTTCCTGTTATCTGAGAGGAATGGCACCTAGCGTGGTCTTCTGCTGTTGTAGCCCAGCTGCTCTTATGCATGCCTTATTTATAATGAGTGGTTTCCATTTTTGCCAAGGGAACTGAATATTTTCTCTTTTTTTCAATCATTCTCTGTAAACCCTAGAGATGGTTGTCTAGAGAAAATCCCAGTAGATCATCAGTTTCTGAAATCTGCAACAATACCCAACAACCACGCTACATTTAAAGTCACTTAAATCCCTTTTCTTCCCCATTCAGATGCTCAGTTTGAACATCAGGGGGTCATGTTGACCATGTTTAGATTCACTGAGTTCCACTCATATGATTGCATTATTGGGCAGTTGAATAGGTGTATCTAACAAAGTGGCTGGTGAGTGTACTTTCTTAACTATGGTGCATTAATTTTCTACTTCTAATCTAAAAACTTATTGAATTGAAATGCGAGTTAAGTTTAAACTGATCCTGTATGCCTGCGTGCATGCTGTGGCATTGACAAACCAAGTGTCGTTACCTCTATAGGTATGAGAATACCAGTCCTCGTCGTCTCCGTAGGCGTACCGTCCTGACCCTGGGGGTAAAAGAAAGCAAGAAAAAAGCAACTAATACAATGAAGAGCTACGTTCATGTTAGGCAATGTTTGAAAGCTTTGTCCTGGGCTGACCTGCAGGGCTTTTATCCGCCCTGCAAAACAGCACCAAGAACAGCCTAAAAGTATTGCTCAACTTCATCTAATCCAGATACCACGGGTGGGAGTAATCAGAATCCACTGGACAGAACACATGCAAGAAGAATAAGTAAGTCCCAAAAGATCTCTGTTTTCCAGTTGGCTTGGAAAAACGAATCTTTTTAACACAGGGATACACTCTGTGATCCTCATTTGAAACGTTTTGCTACAAAACAGCTCCAAAACATATACCCACCATAGCCGTCCATATTGTGTCATCTTTAGCAGTGACACATTACTGAGAAAACATGAAAAAACGCTGAAATGTGACACATCATTGAGAGGCACTCACAGCCAATCTGTGAGGAGCCAGGGGGATTCATCTAGGAAAGAGGATGAAGGGATAGGTAAGATAGAGCAGGCCTGGAGCTAATAAAGCTGAGAGGAAATGAGTAAGGATGGGGTTAAAGAAGCAGGAATAAAACTGGCTCAGAGATGTTATGAAGCCCGGCGTGAATGTGTTCTCTGTTCAGGGTCCACAAAGGAGTGTTCAGACCACCTTCAGCATATCGGCCACATGTCAGTCAATGAGCCCAAGATAAAAATCACCAGTAGCTACCACTCCTTCTTCCTCAGCGTGGTTTTTCTGTCAGTCTAAAAAATGCTGTCTGGGCAAAAATGCTGCAAGTCATATAGCACACAGTTACACACATGCACACACACACAACAAGCTTTGAGGTTTCAGCATTCAGATCACACAGCATCGACTGCACAGAGCAAACCCACATACTGAGTGAGTCAGATTTAGCTGTCTAATGGGAAAACTTAAGTGTCTGCTTCTTAATGGGGCGAGGGAGGGAGGAAAGAAAGTTATGGAAAACTAATTACAGGTGTGTCTGTGTGTGTGTGTTTCAGCATTATAGTGAACACTAGTTAGAACCACATGCACCGTCAAAGTTATCAGCTCTGAAGGAATTTGCAGCAACTGCAAACAAACAGGATGTGATCATTTACACTGTGATGCAACTGGCAGTCATAACCCTATTTTTGTGCTTTTTATGGGTAGACTTAAAGATTTACGTTCATTTATGGAGAATTTGAAGAACTTGTGCATTTGTTAACTTTATCTTGCTGTTTACTAGATTACTAGTTCAGTTTGCAAGACATGCAAAAAACATGTTTTTACGACTATCAGTTAAAATTAAATTGCTGTGAATCAAAAGGTAGGAAAAGCAGTGCATTTGACACCGTTGCTAGAGCTGTGTTTACAAAAAGAAATAAAAATCATCACTGGATCCTTTTTCACTTTTACTGTGGAGTAATGTAACAAGATGTAGCAGTTACAGTGAGAAATTGCTTGCACTTTGCATAACAAGAAATCTGCTAATTAAATATTGAGAAAAAAGCAATTATTCACAGACTTATTAAAACGGGTTGTTTTTTCACCAGTTATTAGAAAAGTAGCTGCCTAAGGGGTGCCAGGAGAAAGCCTCTTCTCTAAAAAGAACATGGCAGCACAGCTTAGTTTTGTAAAGTTGCGCAAAGAAAAAGACTTCTGGAACAGTGTCAGCTGGACAGTTAAGACCAAAGTTAAGATGTTTGGCCTTAATCCACTGAGCCACATTTAGTGGATCCATCCACGCGTTTGTGTTGTTTATGCCAAACTCTGAGCCGAGTGATTCCCTTTGGGTTTCCTAACACACATAAACAGGCTTTAATACAATAATCTTACTCATCTTTAACACCTTTTTTAAAAATTGAGTTCCCATTCCTTCTGCAGTTTTAACATTAGTGAGCTAATTTATTAAGTCACCCATTATTTTCCCGAGCTTTACTTCATTTAATCCATTTTGTTCTAAATTGTGTTTTTTGGTAACTGCAGTGTGAGAGTTTCAAAGCTTGTGACATAAATAAAGTGTATTCTATCTTATTCTATAAAAATGTGATCACTGTTTTACAGCCACTCGTTTTTCACTGGCTGCATGTTATCAGAATGGGTCAGTGTGTATGACATGATAACTGAAGTTGTTGTAATAGCACAGTTTGCCTTACTAAAACCACAGACAATATACAAGATAGATGTAGCTTCATAGTCGGAAAAGTGAAGCCAAGAAGTGCCTTAAATATGCATTCTTTATGTGGCCACCAGGGGGCAGTGCTTGTGGCTGCAAAAATGCTCCCTGTCCTATTGAACTGTGTGGGAAAACAGGCCTCTGCCCTGATCGCTATACACACTTTTCTGCTGAGTTTATGGACCCAGTTGCTAATTTTGGTTCATACTGAATTAAAAAATTAAGTCTCCTTTGTAAATCTTGGTCATTCTATATTTCAGAAATGAGGATAATCTTGGGTGTGTTCATTGGCTAATGATATGTGATTGGCAAGGTGTTAGCAAGTGAGCATGCAGTTTCACAGTCATCCCGCCTCTGGACACAGGAGGGTAATGAGACACAGGTGAAACCAATAAGGACACAAGTGAAAGGAAAGCTAAAGACAAATGTGTATCTGAACTTTACAGGAAATACCAGGAAAGGCTGGGAAACTTAAAACAAATGGATAAAATAACCTAAATAACTAAGAGAATGAAAATAAGTTAAAAGCTCCACAATTATTCAAAAACAACTAACAAATCATAAAAACAATGAGACCATGACAAGTCATGCACATCACTACTTTTCATAAGCTTAAGGTAAAAAAAAACAACATTTGCCTCACTGTGCAACTTATAACTCCTTATCATTCACAACTAAAACAGCCATCATGTGTAAAAAAGATCAATAAAACAAACAGAAATGCTCCTCTCAGTATAAAAAACCGCTTTATGTAACACTTTTGTAGCTTGGTGTTACCCAAGAGTGTGTTATGGTGTTTCTCATTCACTCATTCAGAAACACTCACACACCAAGGTGGTCACCTGCCACCAGGAGCAACCTTGGTTTAGGAACAGCCTCAGTCTAAGGACACCTCACCAAAAGCTGCGTCTTTCAGCTATATTAGCTAAAAGAATAATAATTTTCTTTAAAATGGGATTAGATACAAAATCCATGATGAATGATAATCTCACCACCAGGAGAGATACAACAGCCATAAATCTTAGTCGAGCCAATCAATAGCCTCTCCCCAAACTCAATTATTAATCTCTGTATATTTAAATAAGATGAAACGCTGTTGTGCCACACTGGCCTGCAGGGAACAAATAGTTAACCCTTCCCACTCTCTAAAAATGCTTAGCACACATGTAACTTATTCATCCACTTTGTTTACACGCTGCAGAAACCAATTTGGGTCTTGGCTCTGTAATAAACAAAAGCAACTAAACAAGAGCATTGGAGTTCAGATATTCAACTTCAAAGAACAAATAACTTTTTCTTATATTGTTTACTTTTCGAGTAGACTTTTTTTTTTTTCTACAAGCAGCCATGAAGGACGGAGGGCACACAAGGATGCTCAGAGCAGCGTGAACTCTCCCATCACTGATGTCTCCATCTGCAGCTCTCAACAGCTGCTGATACCTTTCTCACCCATAGGTGGGACAGATTTGATTGGATCACAGCGGCTACGCAGCTGGAATAAATGGACTGGGTCTGGTTTGTGCTTGTTGATGAGAGAGCTCCACATTCAAAGGATTTCAAAACAGGGATTGAGCGATCTGAGACTTTCCTTCATTTATATTTAACGAATCTGTCAACGCGATGAGGAGGGGATCGGCAGCCAGCATCATCTTCCTGTCCATCTCTCTTACTTCAAAGGAGTTCTCAGTGTTAACAGTGCAGGAATGGCAGGAGCTTGCCTTCCTGAGAAACCTCTGGGAGTGAATATGCTTTAAATTACAGAGCCTGATTCTCCAATTAGCTGTTCTCTGCAGGCCTGTAATACAAACCGTCATTATGTGGAAGAAGCTCTTTTCCGGTAAATGTGGCTGCAGGCTACCGGAGGGGAAGAATAATAAATAAAATGCGCTGTCATTTCTGTAGAACTCAATTCAAAACGCCACGATTACAAACTTACATAATTCCCTTTTTTCTGCACTAATGACTTGTGTCTCACTTACACTCACATGTCTGCTTTGCTTTTCTCATTACATCAGCAGTTTCTGACCCTGAGGAGCAAACTGCTCAGGGTTTCATCAACATCACCTTACATAGAGGTACAGTGTTACACCCTACAACCCACCACAGCGAGTGAAAACCTATTAAGGAAAGTAAACTCGCCTAAGTGCTCTCAACTGATGACGCCTTGATGCATCTGGTTTGTGTGTCTCGTGTAAAATCAAATACTTATATCCAGTAAAACCTCTGTAATTACTAGCCAAGCAGGATGAAGCACTTCATCACCTGAGAGATACAAAATAACTAGAAGCTGTTGGCAGCTGAGGTGTTTGACTCATTCAGTTAGTGTTCACCAGGTTCACTGCTAGAAACCAATCATTTCACACCGGATCTTTATTTAGCATCTGTTTGTCCATTCCTAAAGCGGAGACAATCAATATTTCTGCATCAACAATGGGTCGGATGGACCCCAGGAAGGATAGTGAACTCTAAGGGGGGATGTGGGGAACACTGCAGTTTCTCCTGTTTTAGTGTTTCAGTTCACTCAACACTTTCAGAGGAAGGCAACGATTTTTAGAGAAACATTTGATCAGCACCACACAGACACATGCCATTCAAATGGATGTATGCATCATGTATCTTCAGGATTCACAGTCCAAAATAATCTGCATTTATCTTAAAGTGACCATTGTTGCAGCCCTTCATTTCATCCACTCACTCAGACAAGCTGTTGTCCCTCATAAACAGCAGAGCGATAGACCCATACACCAATATCCAGTGATTTAAAAATATAACAGAGTGATATTCAGACACACGAAACAGATTTCTCTAAAATTTCTCAAACGTGTTTCTCTCGTCACTTCTTTACTCTTGATTTTAAGTTATTGGTTATTATAAATGCTGATACCATTATACCGACAAACAGCTAATAGCTCATATATCAGCCCAGCCAGTATTGCTCGGACTCTAATAACCACCAGGCTTGGATATCAGTTTAGTGGGAGAACACTTCACCTTAGCGACTGGAGGTAGCCAAGGGCCCGTCTCACACTGCTTATTAACTTATAGATTGAACTTATTGAGTTCACTCTATTAATCCTTACAAATATGGTTTTAGTACATCATGGCCACAAGTGAATAATGAAGACTTCATTGAACATTTTGTAAATCCTCCTGCTGCTTTCTCTTTGAGCCACATGCAAACGCCTCTAATAACACTTCAGTCTATCCTTCACCAAGGTCAATATCCCTGTATTGCAATGAAGAACGTGAACCAGATCCACCCTCAACTCAAATATTGTGGATCCAGGGTGATAAATTTAAGAAAATTCTAAAAAGCTCTAACACTGACTGAGGAATTACTAGAGAGTTCTTGGTCTGGTCCTTGTGCATTGCTTTGTAATTATGCAGGTTGCTTTCAAGCAGACTTCCTCGATGATGGTACTTGCTGGCATTTCCTCAAACTACTCCCTTCATGAGGTGTATGACCCACATCAGTAAAACATACCCTCATGGAAAATGTGATCTGGCTGTGATTGAGTGACTACATGGCCCTATTACGAGTAACACCCCCCGCCCCACAAAAAAAAAAAAGAGCCCGAAAGGAGCAAAAGCAACTGCACATCTCTAGATTTGACTCTGGTGCACTGCCACACAACCCTGGCCATGCCTAACTAATAAAAGGCTTACTAACCAAAAGAACAAACACAAACAGAGCCCAGTAAAATAAACTCCTCATAATAGATGCAGGCGCATACACAAGAACAGTCCTGACTGTCGACTCAATGAGCAGTTTTTAGTGTGTCAGTATGAATCTGCTCCACAGCTTGTGTTCATGTTTCAGCCTGTATGATCATACAGCAGCGGTGAGCCACTCTCAAACCATCTACAGGCACACAGCCACTGCAACTGACTGCACAAGCTGGGACACACACACACACACACACACACATACACAACACTTCATCCAGACTTATGCTTTCAGTCATTTCAGCTTCTCGCTGGAGGCTACAGGCTTTATGTTTCTTACACTGGATCTTGCACATCAACGGTGATTATTTGCATTATGGAGTGACTGCTGTGTTGCACAACATCTTGTTTCATTCATCCAAAGAAAAGCAGTAAACTCTTTGGAACTATATGTATTTGGAATTCAACATTAGAACAGAAACTCTTTAGTGTTAAGTAGTGTAAATAATTCCAAATACCCGAAGCCAAAATATGTGAAGGCCCTTTGTTCATTTTAATTCAAAGCTCTTAGCTATTGGGGTCTTTTCAGCCTCTTTGCGCGGTATCAAAGATTAAGAGGTGGAGGCATGAAGAAGCGAAAATTAAACTTTGAGTGCAGATCAGCTGCGGGCCTGTGATTAGCGCCACCGACCGAGCTGTGCGCACAGAAACGTCCCCCACATGCACACTGCACTCCCCCCGCTCTCCACCCCCTCCACGTAAACACAGCCGCGGTTCACCAAACACCAGCAGCGGGGGGGGGACGAGAAACCTCAAACTCAGTTCAACTTACAGTCATCTCTAAGCCCAAAGCGCATAATTTACCAAACTTACCCTTCCGCCAAGCCACTGGCACCCCCAGAGTCTGTCCATGTGGACTCTCTCTCAAGATAAGCTGCTCTACCATTTGATATTTCTTCTTTTCAGTACGGTTAAAAACGTCCGGGAGATGAATGAGAGGCTGTAAGTTGCTGTTTACCTTCATACCCGGAGCAGAAGCAGAGCTGGACAAACAGGAGCAGCAGCGGCCACATGTCCATGTCGGGACGCGGGACGGACGTTCCTCAACATGTGAAGGGGAGCCTGCAGGAAAGCTTCAGTGCATTCCTTCTTTCTAAAGGCCCGCCTCTTGCTCCAGAAACAAGGGAGGATTCTCTTCACACAGCCTGGCCCGACCACCGGCATGAGGGAGCCAGACAGGGAGGACAGTGCCAGGCTCAAGGCTAAACTGTGACCCAAGTGCATCAAATCAGCCCATTTTATTTTTATTCCTTTAACTTGTTTATTTACTGATATACTTTGTGTATTTTGCTCAAGTGACTACTGTGCATATATTTATTTTATCTATCTTTAAAATACACGAAAAACTATCAGTTGTATAGATAGCTAAGTTTATCTGGTCCCTTGAGGACATTTGATTGGAGCATTTTCCCTACACCAACATGGATACAACACATGCACATTTCATTGTACCAGCTTGGTAGCAAGTGTGTTGCTCATATTTAGGTGATGGCTTGAGGAGCAAAATAAAGTTATAAAGTGGTGGATAGGTTTTATTTTGAGACTGTAGGAAGCCCGACACAATGTATAAGTTACAATATTTTGGTTTACCTGCATCATCTGTCATCATGCATCTGCATCTGTCATCATGTTTGCCTCTCCACGTTTTGGTGCCCCTTGTAAGGTGTGAGGATTGGTCCAGATACCGATGGTATTGGATCAACACTAGCACGATACCTGATTTTGATCCTCCAAGTTCAGTATGAATTAATATATATTATTTTACTTATTTATTTTTTAAATAGTTTTATAGCACATCTGCAACCCAGGTCTCTACAAAAAAAGAAAGCATACTAAAATTTGCAGCATCCCACCCCACCACTTTATTGGTGAAATAAAATTTAATGTCACCCCTGCACATTTCACACTTTTACAGCTCCGCTGCATCTCAGAAAAGTAAGTAAATGAGTACAGTTTTGTGCTATGTGCTATGCAGCACATTTCAAGACAAATATCACAAAGTGCTTCACAACAAAATACTAAAAACATGGAGTCCAAAAAAGTTACCTGCAAGCAACATTTTCAGCTCCTTTTTAAAAGAGACCACAGAACTCGGCTCAGTGGGAGGGAGTTTCAGAGTGTGTTGCAATAGCACTTTGTACAGAGTTTCAACATCTTTAACAGATTTTAGATTTCAGCCTAGTTTAAAATCAGATGGACACTTTTCAAAAGTCACAAGTATCAGCCAGTTGTACAACCAGTTTGTAATTTCAGTGAATCTTTTTAAAGTTTTTCCAGAAAAAAATCATAAATCTTCAGAAAACTCAGAGCCTTTCTTCCCTTTTTTTAGCAAGTTGATTTAAAATGAAGATAAAAGTAGCCTCGCAGCAGTGTTTTTCACATACATCATCAAACAAGCTTTTATTAGAGTGTGAGTTCTTTAATCTATCACATTTAATGTGAGAAATGGAAGGGGGCTTTTATCCACACTTGGGTATATTTAATTTTATTTTACAAACATGTCCAAACTTCAAAATAATGAGGTCAGTAATCTCTGTGAGCCAAGAATTCAGGCTTCAGACTGGCCAAACGCATTTTTTTTTTTCACTTTTAACTCTGTGTGACGTCAGTGAGAGCAGATATCCCTAATATGGTCATCTCAAGCATACCCGCCTGACTGTGAGCACACTATCCCCACCTACCTGCTGTTTGCAAGGGGTAACCAATCAGAAGCAACTTGCCTTAAAGAGAGAAGGAAATAAGCTAAAATAGCTTCTTTAAGACAGTGGATGGTAGTAGTATTAGACATAAAATGATCATTTTGAGCTGTGAATCACAGAGCAACCTTAGAGTCCAAGAATTAAAAAATAAATAAATAAATCAGAGATATGGCACTTTATTTTGTCCTGTCTCCTTCTGCTCTCTTTTCTTTCCCCTCCTCTTACCACCAACCAATCGCAGCAGATGGCTGCCCCTCCCTGAGCTTGGTTCTTTATGAGGTTTCTTCCTGTTAAAAAGGAATTTTTCCTTCCCACTGTTGCTATGTGTTTGAGTCGTGTGATTGTTAGGGGTTCTTTCTAATATTGTAGGATTTATCTTATAAAGCACTTTTAGGGAAATGTTGTTGTAATTTAGTCCAATATAAGTAAAACTGAATTGAATTATTAGGTGCTATTAAGCCTCCGAATGCCTTTTCAATCACTGATCTAAAACTGCAAGTAGAAAATATTTATGGTTAACTTACAGAGTGAACCACTGAATAGTATTTTATAAACTTAGATATAACTGGAGCCACAAAGCTTTTGTACTTATGACTCTGCAAACACATCATTTTAAAAGTCTACAATCAAGAGTTCATGAATGTAAATACAGAAGATTTTACAACAAGGTGCAGACAGCTGGTTACGCTAATGAATATGGGGCTAGATTAGACTTTGGCAGCAAGCATTTAAAGGAGCCTGCACAGTTCTGATGAACTTGTACCAGAATGATGAGCAGAGACAAGTATGGAGGAGGAGAGAGACTGCTCATCATCCAAAGCATCTGTCAAACACAGTGGAGGCAGTGTTATCGCATGGCTCCAAAGGCAACCCAGGAGTTTCTCAAGGCAAAGCAGAAAAGCAAGGAAGGTCAAGCAGAACATCTCAGTGGATTCTAGACTTCAACTATTAAGAACAATGTGCATCATCCAAACACTTAACGAACCTAAATGTGACAGATATAAAATTACGCACGCACATACCGCACTGCCAACACTTTTATTTATGATCTTGTTTGCATGTAGAATAGTATAATATTTGGTATTCTTAGTTTAGCAAAGGCAGGACTTTTGATTTTTGTTTGTTTGCTTTAAGTTTATGTTCAAAGCATTGCATGTTTCACCAGAATATAAAATAAATCAGTAAAAGTAAAGGTAAAGTAAAATAAACATTAAAAGGTTGTAGTTAGTAAACCGTTACAAATTTTGTCTGAACTTCTGTATATTTTTCTAAAGTTGAGTGTTAATGAAATCATTTATGATTGTAAACGAGTATTGATGTGTATTGTTGTGGCTGTTTTCTCTGCTGTGTTCCCTTTTGGAAGCTGAAATGTTCCCCCGCAGAGAGCGCTTGTTTCTTTCTCATCCCCTTAATGAGTCACATCCATTCTGTCATAACAGCTGAAAATAATATCACATAAACAATGGCTGCTTACAGCAACACAGCTCAGCACTTAGTAATGTTAGCCGTTCATTGTGTTTGTGTTTCACAAGTCAAAATGTCTGCTGTGAACCAGCTCTGTTTACCTGATAGGGTTTAAATTATATTAACCTTTATGCTGAGCCGCTCTGCTCTTTCATCACCACTGGAGAGCTGCAGAAACAGTGCAACATGGAAACTTGGGCACAAGTTTGCTCCCTGTTTCAGTTTCCTAATGATGAACATTTTATAAGAAGTCGAGCTGAATCCAAGTTGTTTCCTAGCAACAATACTCTGACGAGATGTTCTATAGTAACCATCATGATCTGTCTTTAGTGTTTGGTCTCCTATAGCTGAAACAGAAGCTGTTTTTGTAGTATGTTTTTTGCAAGATCTGACTTGACGTTTACTTGACAGTCTTCTAGAGCTGATGATTACTCTGTTTCATAACACGTGTACATGCACGCACTGCAGAAAAGCTGAGAGAGTACAGAGCTCCTGCAGGACTAATTGGTGTTTAATTTTCTGTCTAAGACAAGCATGAGGTTTGGATAGAAACCCTGTGTAGTGCAGCAGAGCGAGTCCACACATGAAGGTGTCAAAACTCTCCTTGTCTCGACAGGGAACAGGAAAGAGGGGCGGGCAGTGAAACGACTGTGAGAGGATCTCCAGAGCAGTAATTATATGTGGGTTTAGGTGACCGTCTTGGCTTTGGTTGATTCGTTTAACACTTTGTTGTGCTGGTTACCACCAGTAATTTTGTCTTAGGACTGTCTCTGGATTTAGTCCGATGAGTTTAACTGTTGTTTACAGGCAAGCGCTGCTTTCTGATCCAGCTCAAGACAAGAATTGTGCCTAGTGTAAACACAAAGTAGTGTTGCAGGAATTTAGTCAACATCAAGGTAGCAAAGAATAACAGAACTTGAGCCATATGCTGAATGTAAAATTTGAATCAGTGAATTATTACAAATTACTAAGAAAGACTTCTACATAATTTTTATGCATCCTGATAAAATTTGGGCTTTTGATGATTTCTTTGAGCTGCAAGTTTAAATTGATTGGTTAAAAGTATACATACAACCCAGTAATGTGTAGTTAATTATCCCCCAGGGTGCTTTAGGGGTTCGGTTTGTAGGGCTTGATTACGGGTTTTGAGAAAACATTTGGACTTGCTCCACTGACAAAAGGCAGGAGACTGGAGACCAATTAAGGGGGTTCAGCTGACAGCAGGAGGGAACAGAGAGAGAACAGATTATTACTGATCGGGGAGTGGGAAGATCCACCATCCAGGAGGTGAAGACAACATGTGCTGCACATGCCCACTTGATGTGGGGCTGCTGTCCAAGTGTGAGGAGAAGAACTGAGGTCTTTGACTCCGCCCTAAGGCAGACCTGCACTCCCGAGGAAAAACTAAAAAGCAGTTTTAACAGCCCAGAGTATGCTACTATCACCTGCCACCATGCTTGACAGCTGTTCTTAGGTTTGAAAGCCTCACCTTTACTCCTCCAAGCATACCTTTTCTAACATCTGAAACTCCTGTAAGCACTGTAAGCAGACTTGTGGGTAATTTTTGCAGAATGTTTTTCACAAAGAAGAAAAACATGTGCATTAAAAAATTAATTATTGTCACTCAAATGCTGTCCTATCTTAACAATAACATTTGTCTTATTATTCTGAGTGGCCACAAATTACTCATTTTACTCTGCAGCAGGCAGCAGTTTTTAATGAACGTGCTCTGAAAACCCCACTGTAAAAACCCTGTTCAGCATCAGATAACAGACACAGCTGGTTGATGTAGTGGAGCATGTCTGAAGAGCCTTAAAACAGAAATATGTGTGCATATTTAACTTAAGCCCAACTGAATGATGTTTTTGTCTTAAAAACAACACTCACACATCAAAATGCTTTCTCTAATTTGAAGTCAGCGTTGGTACACTATTAACTACACTGTGATCAACACAGGTTTTCTGTGACATGTTTCAGTACTTCATTGTACACTTTTTGGCTGCAAACGTAATATGTGGACTTGTTTTGACAAACATGAAATATTCTGAAATAACTGACTCATAAAAAAAGCTGTTTTCAGTATTTTATATACATTCATCAGAACAGGTGGAAGACTGGAGCCTAGATATACATTAGAAAATTATACAGTATTCAACTCAAGGCTCTATAATAAATACATAAACACTCTGTTTAGGGTTAAGACAATATCTGAAAACAACATACCATCACCAGATACTTTAGGTACATACTTTAGGGCAGGGATAGCTGAGTAGGTAGAGTGGTTGACCCATGATCAGAAGGTCGGGGGTTCGACTCCACTGAACGGCTACCCTGAGGTACCCCTGAGCAAGGTACCCTCCCTACACACTGCTGCTCCCCGGGTGCTGCATTGGTGGCTGCCCACTGCTTCACTGGGTGAATGGGTTAAATGCAGAGGAGTAATTTCCCTACGGGGACTAACACATACACATTACACATTTGCTAATGACTGTCTTCATGGCATTCCTCAGAGATTTTGATCCACATTGACATGATGGCATCTCACAGTTTGTTAGCTATACATCCATCCAAGTGACTCGTGAGTATAGTAGCATAATTAGATACACTGAAACCTGGAAATATATGTGTCCAATGAACATAATCGTGTTATCTTAAACGTTAATTTGTTTCAACAACTGCAGCTTTTGAGCTTCTTTGGAACCTAGTGTGTTGTACCTCCATATCATTATTATTATTATTATTTTATGTCATTCTCAGTGTGTTTTCTTTATAAATATTAATGTCACTCATGTGCAAAATAAGCAAATTCACAAAACAGTTAAGTCATGTCAAGTCTATGTGTTCACATTTTGGCTTCAGTGCCCTCAAGCTAAGGTTTAAGCTAAGGTTGTCAAGAAGCGCTGTGTGGAAGGCAGGAGTTGGACCCAAAATGCAGGCACTCAGGCACGAGGTTTAAACACAAAGAACTCAGCTTTATTTGCTGGCAGGGGAAGTCATACAAAAATATAATGGGGAAAATACAAACTATAATTTACAGAGAGGACCACGAGGAAACACACAGCTTGAGGGACAACGCAACACTGACTCAGAGAAACACAGAGAGTGTTTAAATACACTGGGAAGTAAAGAGGGGAATGAGACACAGAAGGAGGGCACAGCTGGGAGAAATCAGAACTGACGAGACAAGGAAGCAAAGCAGAACACATTCACATAAGCAGTGTTGGGGAGTAACGGAATACATGTACCGCCGTTACGTATTTAAAATACAAAATATGAGTAACTGTATTCCGTTACAGTTACCGTTTAAAAGGGTGGTATTTAGAATACAGTTACTTTGTTGAAATAAATGGATTACATGGCGGTACTTCCCTGTTTCATATTGTGGCGGGTCAGGACTGTTTGGGTTTTGTTTGACAGCTACGTTCTGTTGTTCCAGGCGGCAGGGTTACGGTTGCCATGGTTACAGGGTGACGCTCTCTCTCTGCGTGTTTCCTGGGTGAGAGAGGCCTTTTTGTTGTCGTTGTGCTAAGCTAATAGGCAGAATGCTACAGGTATAGCTCTAAAGAATGTAGCATCATAGGCAGTGTAGTCCGTGCTGCAGGGAGAATGGACTGCCATACACGTTATGTGTCTGTGAGCGAGGGAGGGAGAAAAAGGAAAAGTACGAGCTGTCATCAAGCAAAAACGGGAGCTGGAAGCATGTAAATATAATAATAACCACTGGAGCCAAGAAGAGTGCCTGAAGAGCCCAGTTGTAAGTAAGCTATTAAGACTCGACTGTACACCGTGTTCGTGTTTTCCTCCAAAAACAATAAGTCCCGTTGAAGCAGCCTTTCAACGCCTCTCTCTGTCTCTCGCTAGCAAACTTGACCCAGACAACAAAGTAAAGCTAGTTTTCGGCTACAAGCCGACACAGAACCCACCGTATTAGCCAGAGGTCCCTTTACTACGGTTCAGAGCCGCGGACCTTCAGTAACAGTAATAAATCACAGCAATAGTACATTCATGTAGTTGTAAACAGCATGATAATATATTAAGTAATCCAAAGTATTCGGAATACGTTACTCTCATTGAGTAACGTAACGGAATACGTTACAGAATACATTTTGGGGCATGTATTCTGTATTCTGTAACGGAATACATTGTAAAAGTAACCTTCCCAACACTGCACATAAGACACAGACCTTCAAAGTAAAACAGGAAGTATAACACGGAGACGCGAACTTGACATGGTGGAGACAGCAACTAAGAAACAGAGACTTACACGGAACAGAGGGGGCACAGAGAAACATGAAGGGCAGGGGATCAAAACTAGAAACCATAGAATAAATCACACGAGTACAAAATACAAAAATCACAAAGAACTAAAAACGCTGGGTCAGGAGACCCAGGATCCTGACAAAGGTAGTGCCAAATACACCACTTTAGTGTTGTTCTACACAGAGCACCACATGGGTATCAATACGCACATGAAAAGATTGCCGTATAAATGGCTTGACTGCCTTGGACAGTGTAAGGGTTTTTAAAAAGTGCTTAGACACACTTGTTATGTGTTTTCAGAGCATAAAGAATAACGTCAGACGAAGCTCGTGTTTAGCTGAGATTTCTGTGGGTGTGGCTTCACCGTGGGCGTGGTCACTGCAGGTCTAGGTATTGAGGCAGGACGTCGTTCCAGAACTGCTGAGAGTCCTCAGCTTTCGCCCCCCCTGCAGCTCTCTGCCTGGTCCTCGGTGCTGGTTTGGGTGCTTCTTTCTGTTTGCTGCGTCTGTCTGGTGGCGGTTTCTGTCCCTTCTTTTTTTTTTTCTTTGCTGATTTTGCTTGGTCCTCCTCTTCCTCTTCTTCTTCCTCATTCTCCTCCTCCTCTTCTTCATTTTCATCTCCTTCTTCCTCTTCCTCAATTCCCTCTTCTTCTGCCTCCTCCTCCTCCTGGTTCTCATTTCCCTTTTCCTTATTCTCTTCATCCCTTTCTTCTTCATCACCCTCTTCCTCACTATCCTCCTCTTCATCATCAGTTTCCTCATCAATACCTTTCATGTCTTTCCTTTTTCCTCTTAGCCTTGTCTGTTTTTGCTGTTCTTCCTCTTCTTCCCCTTCCTCCTCACCTTCCCCCTCCCCCTCCTCCTCCCCCTCCTCCCCTTCATCACTCTCTAACAGGTTTTTTTTAGCAGGCTCCATGCTTTTATTTTTTCCTTTTGGTTTCTCCTCTTCCTCACTTTCATTCTCTTCCTCAGCTTCTTCTTCTTCATCCCCTGTATCCTCCTTCTCTTCCGCAGCTTCTGTTTCTTCGTCCCCTGTATCCTCCTCCTTCTCTTCCTCTTCTTCCTCAGCTTCTGTGTCTTCATCCCCTGCATCCTCCTCCTCCTCTTCCTCTTCTGCAGACTGTTCCTCCTCCTCACTCTCTTCTTTGTCCTCATCCTCTCCATCTTCTGTCTCAGCTTCCCCATCACCTACGGACTCACTTTCTTCCCTTTCCTCACCTCCTTCTTCCTCTTCTTCTTCATCACTTTTTTCATCTTGGAGTTCCTCTTCATCAGCCTCGCTATCTTCTTCCTCCTCTACCTTATCACTGTCTTGCTCTCCTTCACTCTTATCTGCCTCTTCATCTTCCACCGAGTCCTTCTCCTCATCCTCATTTTCTGTGGAGGCATCATTTTGTTCCTCAGTTTCGCCCTCTTCATCTTCATCATTTTCTTCTTCTTCGGTTTTGGCAGATTCTGCAGTGTCTCCTTCCTCTCTGTCCTCCTCCCCCTCTGACTCTCGGTTCGTGCTCTCATCGCTCTCTGATTCATCATCGCTTTTCTTCTCTTCATCCTCACTCATCTTGCTCTCTTCCTCTTTATCCTCTTTACTCTCTTCATCACTGGACTCTTCATTTTCACCTTCCTCCTCTTCCTCCTCAGCTCCTTCACTCACATCAGAGTCACTCAATGTGTCACTTGTCTTCTTACTGCTTTCTTCCTCTCCTTCAGTTTCAGCAGCATTAGTTTTATCACTTCCTTCATCTTCATCACTCCTGCCTGTTTTCTCCTCACCCTCTTCTTCCTCAGATACATTATCTTCCTCTCCCTCTTCCGTATTGCTCTCCTCTCCTGTTTCTTTGTCACTATTACTCTCACATTCTTCCCTTTTATCTTCACTGTCACTTCCACTCTCGACATCATCTTCATTCTTTCCCCCATCCTCAGAATCCTCATCCTCTCCAGATGTCTTGTCGGATTTCTCCTCCACTTCTTTTTGTGAATCTTCCATGTGTTCACCCCTGATCTGCTCAGACAGGCCCCCTTTCACTGCCTCCCCCTCTGATGGATTACGACTGCTGTCATCATTTTCTCCTTCTTGGGATTCATTTACAAATTCCGATGGAACACCAGCTTGAGCATCTGTCTTCAGGCCATCCTCCGTTTCATTCGAGGAAGAAAAATGTGACAATGCGGAGCACAAGGACGGCTCCGTAACTGCACTCTGCTTAGTGAATTGCCTGACTTTACTGAGCGTTTTAGAGGGTGTCGAGGTGGCTTTGTCACTGTCAGACTGCACACTTGTCACTGCCTCACGAAGGACCTCAATAGCTGCACCTGCAATCCCAGCAACTGGAAGAAGCGACGCTGAATTACTGAGAATTTCTCCCCAATTTGTTTTTCCCCCATTCTTGCCCTGAGTGTCTTCTTCATCTGTTTCAGAATCCATAACATCAGGCTTAGCTCCTTGCAGGGGTTTTGCAGCTCTAGGAGAATCCACCTCTGGGCTTTGAGGGGAAATTGGGTTACCTCTCACTTCTGTAGGTGTATCCTGCTGAGATGACAGCAGGCTGGAAGCTTCACTCTTTGGTTTAGCCTTTATCTTATTCTCAGAGTCAACATCCCTCTCACCTTTAACTCTGATTTCCTCTTCCTTGCCTCCTCCTCTTCGTTTTGTTTTTGCCCTCTGTTCAGCACCAGATTCCTTTGCCGTCTTTTTGTCCTTTATTTTTGACAATTTCTGCTCATCCACAGTTCCACCTTTCATCTTCAGAGTGGTGTCTTTGGCACAATTTAACTCATTTTCCTCACACTTTTCTTTGCTTTCTCCTTCAATAAGGGGATTTTCTGCACATTTACTTTGATCCTTGACTGGTGTTGGTTTAAGCTCTTGCAATTTTCCCTTAACTTGCAATGGTGTTTTTCTGGAGACAGATTTCTTTGTTTCAGCCTTAAAAGGTATTGTGTTTTCTTCCTGTGCTGCTGGCGATTTAGCATCCACTCCTGGTACAGATTTAACCTTGTGCTGATCTTTTGTTAGAGTCGATTTGACTCGCCGTGTCCCCTGACTCGCCACTTCAACAGGTTTGACGTCATCACTTCCCCTCTGAGTTGCTTCATTTTCCTTTACGGCATTTTCTGTGGATGCTAGACTGGCTGCTTGATTCACTTTACTGACCTTGATAGAAGGAGATTTCGGATCTAAAGATGATGATTTCTTTGCCTCCTTTTTTGGGGTCCTTGTCAAGACTTTCTTCAGAGAGCTGTTATCCTCTTCATTCGGTTTATTACTTTCTCTCAAATCCTCAGTTTTCCTCGTCTTGTGCTTCACTTCAGTCACTCTCTCCTGTGCATCTGTCAGCATCTGTTGTGTTTTTGTGCTATACTCTGACGGTTTCCTCTTATCTTGCTGTGGTGATTTAAAATGCGGGAGCTGCTTTTGAGCTTGCCTGTTTTCTGAAGGTTTGATGTTGCTGGACTCCTTGGTGATGTTCTCTTTGCTGTTTGAAGACACTTTGTGATTTTTCTTTGTGCTCTTCAGAGGAGACACTTCTGTCTTCAAGGTGCTGGGGCCTTTCATAAGCTCTGTTGGCAAAACCTTAGGGGAGTTTCGGTCGGTCTTCTCGTTAGTCTGGATCTGTTGTGCAAATGGTTTTGCTTCCTTTACTGCATGTCTAAAAGCTCTGCCCTTTTTCTTTCCCTGTAACAAATCACATAAGGATTCAGTAAGATATAATACGAAAAAGAAAAGTACATTAAAGAAGGAAAGCTGCACAAGCGGAGCGGCCATCAGTATGACTGCATATGTAATTTGTACAATGTCTTATGTGTTTTTAATGCTTTAAATATCATCTTACCTACCTACTGTACTTGCACCCTACTATTATAGACTACTAGAGGTATATTTCAGTGGTTTTCAAAGTGTAAATAGAATTACAGCCTTATACTTGTGCTTGTGCAGCTTACATCCATGTCAGGGCAGACTCATATAATTAGTTGCACTGAAGACTTTAGTAGGTGTGCACGAATAATTAGTGTCAGCAGTTTGGTGAAATATATTCCCCTTCTCTTCCTGAGTTATGGCACTGACAAAAAGTGAATGAAAAAAAGTGTTTCTTCTGAAAATTATGATGTCACAGTGAACCCGCCTTTTGACCACCAATGACTGTAAAAGTTCTGTTAAATCTCAACGATTTCAATGTCAATTCATGCAAAATTACACATAAATAGATTTCATTTGTAATACCAAGAATCAAGCATAACACCACAAAGTCAAGCTCGGCTACAGTCCCAGTGGATTACCTGATGCCAGCATAAATCAGCTGTATGTGATGTCTTAGCCGAAACTTTTCTACATATTGAAGTAGAAAATCTTTCACAGGGTGTCACTGGGGTGCTATTTAATCACACAGCAGCCAGTCTGCCATTGTGAAGTGTTCAAAAACAAGTTCAGCACCTCATAAACCTTCTCTCCAAAAATCCACTCTTCTGTGGAACCAGCTTCCAGTTTGAATTCGGGAGACAGACACTATCTCTACTTTTAAGATTAGGCTTAAAACGTTCGTCTTTGATAAAGCATATATTTAGGGATGGATCAGGTCACCATGAATCCTCCCTTGGTTATGCTGCAATAGGTTTAGGCTGCTGGGGAATTCCCATGATGCATTGAGTTTCTCTTTTTCAGCCACCTTTCTCACCCACTATGCGTTCATACACTTCTCTGCAATCATTAGTTATTAGTCATCTCTGGCACTCTGCCACTGCGCGTCTTTGTCCTATCTTTCTCCCCTCACCTCCAACCGGTAGCGGCAGATGCCTGTCCCTCCCTGAGCCTGGCTCTGCTGGAGGTTTCTTCCTGTTAAAAGGGAGTTTCTCCTTCCCACTGTCACCAAAAGGCTTGCTCATAGGGGGTCATATGATATGTTTTCTCTGTTTTCTTTGTGTTATTGTAGGGTCTTTACCTTACAATATAAAGCACCTTGAGGCAACTGTTGTTGTGATTTAGCATGATATAAATAAAATTTAAATTTCTCCCACACTTAAAGCCCACACATGTGAGGACACACATACAGTACTGTGCAAACACAAATACACAAATTTACCCCTGCAGTGAGGAGGACTGCTGGGGGGGGGCACCACATGTTGCAGTAACCCTTAGCACACAGCAAAGTAGGAGACTCTTTCTCAACTTGCTTCATCACTGGTTGTGGAAACACTGATGAGATGTGGCAAGATTCCTGAGAACTTTTCCAAAGCACTGCATGTGTGTGTGTGTATCCGTGTGTGTGTGTTTGTGTATCTAGGGGCTGGAGCCCAAACAAATTTGTGTATCAGCAGAAGCTGTCCAAATATCTGAAACTGGCTGATGAAGATTCATTAGAGATATTCAATTTTATATTTTGCTTCATTGTTTTACCAAGTGGAAAATTTCTTTACACACACACACGTGGTTGCAAGAACACACACACATACAGTATACAGCACATATGCTGATGTATGCACATTTCCTGGAAAAAGTCAGAGTGTTCTACGTTGCTGCTTCCTGCCCTGCAGTGCATTTAATCCAAACCAGAGAGAAGAAGCCAGAAGAGGAAAATAACAGTCGTCTCACTCTACATTTGAGACTCTGTGGAGTATACTGTATTTATCTGCTCTATCTAAGAGAAACCATCACATGATGAGCCATCAAAAATGTCTTCTCTCACCATATATGGTGAAAAGTCTTCTTTCTCTTCCACTTCTTCAGTGATTATTTGTCTCTTAACACTTTCTGAAATAACAGACAAAATTAGGTTAAACAGCTTAAACCCACTCAAGCATCAGCTAAAAGCTGGCTATAACATTTATTGCCACTTGTTGAAACCATAGAATTTAAGTACCTGTTTGTGTTGGGGCAGGATGTTCTTCCTCCTTTAGATTTTTAATGAAAACATTACTAGTCGGGGTGTAGGGCTCTTTAGGTGGCACAGGAGATGAGAATTTGTTACTTAGAGGCTTCTTAGTGGCTGCTGCTTGGTTTAGTCTAGGCTTTGCAGTCATTTTAGTAGCTACAGGACTGCTGGGGTTTAATTTTGTTATAGACTTTGGTAAAAGCAAAGGAGAGGGCACCTTTTTGCATTTAGACTTAGAAGAAGCAGACGTGGATGCTTTACTTTGAAGCATGAATGATGATCGTGAATGTGGGCTTGATGCCTTAGAGGATAACAGTGGACTCTGAGGGGATATGGATCGAGATCTGGGGGAGAGAAGTGGGCTTCCTGTCACCTCCGATTTTGGTTTAGGGGATGATGAAGGGGTAGTAGCGTCCTTTGAAAGGGTTTTCAGAGTTAGGGAATTTCTGGATGTTTGCCGAGATGTGATGAGAAAGTCAGAGTTAAGCCGTGGGAGGCTCTGAAACTTATCCCCAAACAACTCCACAGAACGAACCTGAAAAATGGGAAACGAGATCCTCGAGTTTAAGTTTGGAAATGTATCTATGGAGCGTCAGCAACCAGCGGCAGATTTGCAGTGTGGTGCAACACTGCCCCCTATTGATATAATACAGGTCATACAAGTTTTCCAAGGGGTTCTGCAAGCATGGGTTTCAAATGTTTAACGTTTTATTATCGCATAAAATACACTTAAATACCCGTTTCATGACTGCACAGGTCAAATAAAAAATAAAAGAAAAAAATCTATTCCACCCCAACCCCTTTACTGATTTCTTTTTTCAACATGCCTGCATGTTTATCACACTCAGGTCCTCAAATAAAATGTAATATTAGACAAAGATAACCTGACTAATTACAAAATGCACTTTTTAAATTCATTAAGGAAAAAAGATATCTAAACATGCCTGGCCCTGTGGGAAAAAGTAATCGGCACCCTTGTTAAATCATGAATCAACTGTGGTCAACCACATTTTTTTGGAAAGCTTTTTTGGAAGTCTGATCCATCCATTGGAGAGCACCAAGGAGAATACCACTGCTGATCTAAAACAACACAAAGGTTCGTCTCACTTTTGCCAAAAAACGTCTTGAGAACCATCAAGACTGAAATCCAATGGAGATCCAAAATGCTAGAAAAAAACCCCTCCAATGTGGCTGAATAAAAAAAAATTCTGCAGAGTAGAGTGGGCTAAAATCCCTCTGAAGAGATGTAAAAGACATGATACAAATACGTGAATGCAGTTCTTCCTGCCCAAGTGTGGCACAACCAGTTCTTAGGTTTAGGGGGCAATCATTTTTTCATTCAGGGCCAAATAGGTTTGGATAACTTATTTCCATGAATTAAACTATAACATAAAAAACAATTATTGTAGGGTCTACCTTACAATACAAAGCTCCTTGAGGCAACTGTTGATGTGATTTGGCGCTGTATAAATAAAATTGAATTGAATTAAGTGTTTTAAAAATGAGCCGTAAGTTGAAGGGTCTCACTCTGTCTCGGTGGCGTGCCCGGGCTGAGAGGGCTGAGAGTGGTGATGGTGGAGTTGGATTGATGAACTTGTTTTTAAAGATGATTTTGGTAAAACTTGACTCCAGAAAGTGGTCTGTGATTAAGACATCCTTCTCTGGCACCGCTTCTTGGCTCTCTGCTGGCCTGGGTGTAGCCAGGACCAGCATGTGGTGACCACCACAGGACACCTGACGGGGAGAGGACACAAGAAAACATCTTTGTTACAGTTAGCTGATTCACTCTCAGTCTGCTCTTCACTCTTACCTCTTACCTGCTGACATACAGGATATTACTCCCTCAAGGCTACAGCAAGATTGTTTTCGAGATTACGTTTGCCTTATTTTGAGAGAAGTTTACCTGCAGCCTGCAGATGCAAAGAAAGGAGATATGATGTGACACTACACGATCCATTCAGAGCTCATTACTGATTTAAAGGCTGATCTCTGAAAGTATCCAGGTGCTGGCTGTGAGCACAGCTTCAGCTGCTCTTCCTGCTGTGATTGGTGAAGAATATTCTGTTATCGATCACTGATGGTGCTGTGGATACATCCTGCTGTAGTAGGCTTCCTGTTACAAGCTGTGGAGCCTCTCATACATTTTATGGGCTTTTTGGAGGGAGTTGACTGATTATGAAGATTTCTTTTAAAGCCCTTCACATCACCTTCACTTACTGACTGAACAGCGTACTGAAGAAAACGTGTGCAGAGTGTCGGGCTGAACTGGTTGATGAAGTTTTCCTCCCCTAACCCGAGTTTTCCATGACGACCATCACCAAACGTGTACAGCAGCCCGCTGTCTGTGGAGCAGGAGGGAGGATAAATGCATCAAACACAGACTGAAGGTTGTCAATCCTGGCTGAAGCTGTTTTGCTTTTTACACATTTTATACACAATAACATCCTTGGTTTTTATGTAGTTCCCTTTTTAAATGCACATAATGTTTGCGTGAATGAAAAGTTTGAATACTGAATATTGGTTTTAATACATTGTTTGGCTGAAATTAGATTAATCATTTAGTTAACTTACAAAAATGGATTTATCTACCCCCTCGGAAACTGACTCACATGTGGTGCTAATCAACTGAATACCTCTAGAGGCAGACAACATCTGAGAAAGTTTATGAAATTAGTCAATTTTGCAGATTCTAGAGAAAGCTTGTGAGTTGCTGAACTTGCATTTGAACACCTAAGTGGCAGACTGGCTGCTGTGTGATTAAACAGCACCTCAGTGACATGCTTATGCTGGATGGGGAAAAAAGATTCCACTTCGTCTTCATCATCAATTAACTTGTTTTATTTACCTCTCACTAATGGTACTTTTAACCTGATTACAGGATTGTTGCTGTGTGTTTAATTATGTCTGGTACACAACTCATATGTCCTAAAGAAGTTTGTTTCTTGAATGTTTCTTGAACTTATCACAGAAAAACTTTTTTTCCTTCCTTAAATCTTGTAGATATATTATATTCTATTAAAAACAGTTATTATTGGCCTTTATATGCTTTCATATATAAAACATGCATGGACATCTAAAAAGGTGAATGGGCAATACTACTTTTAAAGTCACAATGACCTTCAAAGATGGCTTACCTGTGACCACAGCGGTGTGGTTTTCTCCACACGCGATGTGTCTGACCTTGCTGTTACAAAAGTGCTGCAGCGCTTTTGGCAAATGAACCTCAAACAGAAATGTTCCGTGGCCCAGCTGACCGTACTGACCCCTGCCGAATGTGTACACGTTCTTCTCTGGCACAGCAAAGCAGACAGAGGGAAAGAACCCTTTTGATTCAAAGCGATGTATAGTACATTTACTCAACTACTGTACAAGAGCACTATTCTCAGGGGAATTTATTTTGATGTTCTTCTTCATTGTGCCTGTGCTACATTTGAGCTGAGATCACTTATTCTGTCCCTTAAAGTGCCTAACATAATCAAACAAGTTGAGTTCTGTGGCAGACTTTAAAGAAGGAAACACGATGTGATCACCACATGTGTTTTACAGTTAAAATCAGCCCTACTTTCATCAGCTGACATTAAATGTTGCATACATATTAATGCATACAGTAAAAGTATTTTTTCCCATAATAATGTGAAAATCATTATCAGGCACTCTGATACTTTTGCTTAAGTTAAAGACCTGAATACCTTTTCCATCGCTGTTTAACCAGCTCCTTTCACAGATGTTTTATGCTTTTCTTTAAAAATAACAAATCGTTAGCAAACCTGTGAGGACCACTGTGTGCTCTCCTCCACAGCACACTCGGGTGACATGACCCAGGACTCCTGGCACCTGCTGAGGAATTCTGTGATTGGCCAGCTGCTCCTCCTGAAGACCAAGTCTTCCATTCGCACTCTCACCAAACGTGTAGAGACGACCATAAACTGGGACAAATCCAACACAATAAATGACACAAGTATTGAAGACTGGTTCATTTAACATTGGACCTACCGCAGTGATGCATGTGGCTGGACTGCGTTGTACCTGTCACAAAAGCTGAGTGCTTATACCCACAGGACACCCATATGACTGCTTCTCCAATGTGGACCTCTCTGGGTTCTGCAGCAAATCCCTCGTCCCCGAAAGCAATCTGACCCACAGAGTTGTCCCCCCACATGAACAGCCTCCCATCCTCTACCAACACACATACGTACATACACTTTACATATGCTCAGATCATCTTTTCTAGCAGAGAAACTTATTATATCGTCATTGTTCAGACCTGTTAAGGCAGCTGAGGTGTTGCATCCTGCAGAAAGCATTTTGATTGGTGCCCAGTCGCAGAAGGGGCGGAGCAGGTGAAAGTATGTAGACTTGTCACAATGGCCTAAACCCAGCTGCCCGTCCTGGTTGCCACCTGCACTGTATACACTGCCATGAACTAAAAATACAAGTATATTCATTTTGAGGACAACAGTGTTCATGGAAACATCTCTCACGTGTAATTATATATTTGTTTATTGTCTCACATGTGCAAACAATTGTGTGGTCTCTCCCACAAGCTGCAAGCTTCACCTTCTCAGACTTCAAGGCTGGAAAGGAAATGCAGCAATTATAGTGAGTAAAATGGCTTCAAAATACCACAATTATCTTCTTGTTAATGGACTAACAAATTCTCGTTCTGGTCATTAGTTAACAATTAAAAATAATTCAAATTTATCACACATTTTCTCGACTTTCTGCCTTTTTTGTCTCACATTTTTTGTCTTTTATGTGATTAGAATCACAATACCAGAGGAAACTATGTGGTCACAATTGCTCCAAGACAGTAAGAACAGTAACAATACAACACAACTGGTTACATACAAGTAATATATAAGTTACAAAATATAACAAAATAGCTTGAATAAATACAAATAGCTCTAATTATAAAGATCCCAGTATATAAAACTGTATTGCACTGTACTCTATATTTTGGGGCTTAGATTAACAAAATAAGTCATGTGGGCTTATTTTGGCAAGTGGGTTTTTTTATGCTTTACACAAAAAATAACTCGTTTGATGCAATATGACCCAGCCACGGTGAAAAATACTAACCTTTCACAGAGGTTGGTTTCCTGGCACTAGGCTTAATTCTCAACCCCAGCTGGCCCCATGTGTTGCCACCAAACATCAGCAACCTCCCATTTTCTGTAACGCCATTGCAGGCACAAAAATAATGTTATTAGTGAACAATGTCAGCTTTCATTACTAAAATATACATACAGTGTACCTGTGATAACAGCAGAGTGCTCTCCGCCACATGACGTTTTCTTTGGATGGTCATTCTTCAGCCAGAACTTGCTGGGAACATTATTAGCAAAGCTGGTCCTTCCAAATGTGAAAATGGCTCCTGTTTCTGGTAACAGATGGACAAATACAGAGCTGTGCAAAGGTCTTTAGTGACCTCTCTTTTTTGTAATGTATATTTTGCTATGAAAATGGGAAAGAGGTGCAGTTATCTATTGAAACATGCAAACATACATGGAAATACACCATTATAAGGCAAAAAACAAGTTTGTGTAATTCTTACAAGCTTGAAAGTTGATATTAGACCACCTTTATTCTTAAACACAGTCTGAACTCTCACAACCCCAAACCATGACACAGGGTTCACACAGGGCTTTACAGATGGTTGTGCCTCTTTCCTGACCTCCTCTTTATTTTGGCAATTATTTAAACCAGAAATTTCAAATTTGGATTCATCACTGCATAAGAGCTGCTGCCAGACCAGTTATTTTGCAATTTGACCTCAGCCTTTTTGCCTGGTTTCACTTCTTTAATAATGGTTTCTTGACAGCCACCGTTCCACTGAGAATACTTCTGATGAGACTTCAGTGAACAGTAGATGGATCAGCTGAAGGGCAGATGCATCTCTCAGTTCCTGTGTCAGGTCTTTGCTGGATTTCTTAAGGACATGATTTTCAGATACTGCTTATCTTCTGTAGATGGTTATTAAGCCTGCTACCTTCTTTATCTTACAACTGTAAAGTTTCCTCAAATTTTTAAGAACACACTGATAAGATTTTTTCTTAGGTTTTTGACAAATAGCTCTTTAGGAATCATCTTGTGGTTGCAACAATACTGTTTCATGCCTATCAAATATGTTTTCTTTGACATTTTTTATATGATTAAGGTGCTAAAGAAATGGGAACAAATTGTGTTTTATGACTGTTAAATTAGGTGTCTTTTTAATGCTTGTGTGTTTCATAAGTCAGTGTTAACTGGCTTAACAACAACAACAAACAAACAAATAAAAATTAAAATATCCCCCTGAAAACGGTCAGGCATAGAGACTGGACTGAAAATAAATGAAACAGCAGCCAGTGTCCTAAGGAGAACTATTGCTTAAAGAAATGGTTTTAGGTGAGAGGCGGTTCAAGAATTTTGCACATTGCTGTCTGTGATTCATCTCTAGAAAGCCCTGGGACAGAAAGTTTAAGTACTTCCCGAACTTAACACCCACTAAATCCCAGCCAAGCCTGCTGTCAGAGCTCAAGCCATTTAAGTATCAGCAGGCTGACAGAAATAGAAACATGCTAACCGTGAGCAAAAGGGAGCCTGTGTTAAGTATGATTAGGTGTGCATGAAGCCGAGGGCTTTATAATATGTAGCAAGGCTCACCTGGTATGTCGACATCAGTCTGCCTGGTCATCTTCACTGCTGGCTGTCTCCCTCACACCTCCTCACCCTGCGGCTCCCTGCTGATTAGGTAGCTCAAACCCAGGAGGACAGGTGAGAGAGAGGGGGAAAGAGAGAGAGAGGCAGGAAGAGGCTTAGCCACAGGAAGATGCTGCATTACGGTCATTTTATTTTATTATATATTATTGTTCCCAAAAAAAAAACATTCACTGCTTCCCCAACAATAAACTTTGGGTAACCAAAGACATTAAAGCTGCACTGAACAAGAAAGCTTTTAGAAACGGACGAAGAACAGTTGAAACTGGTGCAGAAGGAGCTTAAAGCCAAGATTGCTGAGGGAAAGGTGTCCAAACTCCAAGAAAACAACACCAGGGAGGTGTGGAAGGGAATGTGGGCCATTACTGGCCAGAGACAAAAGAAAGGTGTGGGACTAGATGGGGACGTTGAATGTGCAAACAAACTAAATCTGCACTTCAATATGTTTGACTGCCCTGCGTCTTCTGTCTCCACTCTCAGCTCTTCCGATCTTCTCCATTTTCCTCCCCCCTGTCTTGCCCCCTCAGCCTGTCTCTCTTTGTCCCTCTCAGCAGATGACATCACAAGGGAACTGGGCAGACTCCATGCCAGTAAAGCTGCTGGCCCTGATGGTGTGTGTCCAAGAGGCCTCAGGTGCTGGGCTGCCCAGCTGTCTGGAGTTCCAATTCAAATTTCAAAATCAAATTTTATTTGTCACACACACAACCATACACAGTATGACATGAGGTGAAATGCTTATTGCTGTGCAATGCCCAACCATTAAACTATAGAATTGACAGTAATATTTACAGAGTTACAGATTACTACAAACATTTGCAGATTTAACTTAGAAATTTACAGTAAGATGTGCAAATAACAGTTTATGTAAGAAATTATTAATAAAAAGAAATTATAAATTATAAGAAGTGTGCAAAAGGAAAAACCAGAGTGCGTGTGGAGATGTGAGGTGTGTGAAAGAGTCCAGTCCTACAGTGATGTGATGTGTGTGGGAGAGTCCAGTCCTACACCTGGTTTAGGGCCCGAATAGCCTGGGGGAAGAAGTTCCTCCTCATTCTCTCTGTTTTAGTCTTAAGGGAGCGGAAGTGCTTCCCAGACCTCAACAATGAGCAGAGTCCATTGTTGGGATGGGAGAGGTCCGTCATAATCTTCCTGGCTTTAGTCTTGCACTGCTTGGAGTAGATGGACAGCAGGTCAGAAAGCTCTGATCGAATGATGCATTCGGCCGAGTGCACCACTCTTTGCAGATCTTGTCTGTCCTGCTTGGTGCTGTTCCCAAACCAGGTGCAGATGTTTCCCGTCAGGACGCTCTTGATGGTGCAGGAGTAAAAGTTTTTAAGCACCCTCAGTGGCAGATGGAAGTCTCCAAGTCTTCTGAGGAAGAAGAGAAGCTGTTGGGCTTTCTTAACCAGGGTGTTAATGTGGCAGGACCATGACAGGTACTGAGTGATATGGACACCCAGGTACTGGAAACTGTCCACTCTCTCCACTGGCATGCCACTGATCTACTTCAGATCTTCAACATGAGTCTGAGGCTACGTCCACATTAGCCCAGATAAATTTGAATCTGAAAACACTCTGCGTTCACAATATTGTTTTCAGCCATTTTCACAGAGTTGTGCGTCCACTGGGAGTCGTGTGAGATGGTTATGGTTCAGCCTCTTGAGCTATGTAAATAATTTTGTTTTGGATTAAGTTACTTTTTTATTCTTTTTGTAAATAGTGCTTTGTGCAGTTGGGAGGACAGCATAATATAGTACACACCTTTCCTGACTACACCTATTCGTTCAGGAGAAGTTTATGAGAGGACCCAGCAACAATCACCAAAAAGCCACATTCAGCCAGTTCCACCTGCCTAACCTTCACATGTAGCAATACATAGCCCAGGTATGGAACATCAGCTCCATTAGCAGCCTCAAGCGCCAGGCTGCTTGCATCCTTCAGTTTCATACCATTAATGCCAAAATGTTTAGTAGCTGTTCTTTATCCATGACACATTTGATCCAGTATCAAGAATACACTTTATTGGGACATAATTAAGACATAAATTGACTTTAGGGACTTCTCAAATTAGTTTTACCACTTCAATTTGAGGCCCATTGGCATCAAAACAACCCACTGTTTTGCCTGCCACAGTGTTGTCATTTACTTTACCGATCCAGATCTAGGCTTGCTCTTACAAAACTGAGCTATGTGGTCTGGCTGGGAACAAAAGTTACAAATGAGCCTACATCTTACCCGTTTGAGTGGATTCTGGGTCTGCTGGGTCTGTGTGCAAGTTACTTTTCCATTAACCTAGACTAATATCTGAATCCTTCCCATTAAATTTAGTTGTAACCATGTTTTAAAAAAGGCTGAAACCAAAGGGCCTAAACACTGCACTAGAGACTGGTGTTTCTCTATTTGGGCCAGACTGTAACGACTCTGATCAGTCATATTACTTTTGCCCACTACAGATTCTGGCGGCAGACCCTGTTGACAGCGGCAGTTGTAACACACACAGAGATTCTAGATCTGACCAACCGTCTCAGCTGTGGGCAAAAGATGATCAATAAAATTCTAAAAGATAATTCGGCGGGGGTCAGTACGGTCAGCTGGGCCATTTCTGTTTGAGGTTCATTTGCCTCACACACGTGTGTGGCAAGAACCACACTGCTGTGGTCACAGGTAAGCCATCTTTGAAGGTCATTGTGACTTTAAAAGTAGTATTGCCCATTCACCTTTTTAGCTGTCCATGCATGTTTTATGTATGAAAGCATATAAAGGCCAATAATGACTGGATTTTTAAAATGGATTTATTATGAGGTTTTATTTTATCCATAAGTTTGTTTGTCAGCTTCCCAGTGGCTTTGCTTCTTTTCTTCTTATTGTATGAGATTGAATTTTCTTTGATAAATTCAAGAAACGTTCAACAAACAAACTTCTTTAGGACATCTGAGTTGTGTGCCCACGTAATTAAACACACAGTGTAGAAATGTTTAGCTCATGTAGAGTTTAGAAATGTGTTAACATAGAATCTAGAATTATTGTAGAGACACTGACACTGCCCTCAATGTAATAAAGGCCTGATTGTGTCTTGAATTTAGGAGTAGAGTATAGGAGACCCTCCCCAGTTGAACTGTGAAAGTAAAACAGAGAGGAGTTAATGCTGAGTGGAAATTAGTTAGGCGAGGAAAACTTCATCAACCAGTTCAGCCCGACACTCTGCACACGTTTTCTTCAGTACGCTGTTCAGTCAGTAAGTGAAGGTGATGTGAAGGGCTTTAAAAGAAATCTTCATAATCAGTCAACTCCCTCTAAAAAGGCCATAAAATGTATGAGAGGCTCCACAGCTTGTAACAGGAAGCCTACTACAGCAGGATGTATCCACAGCACCATCAGTGATCGATAACAGAATATTCTTCACCAATCACAGCAGGAAGAGCCAGCACCTGGATACTTTCAGAGATCAGCCTTTAAATCAGTAATGAGCTCTGAATGGATCGTGTAGTGTCACATCATATCTCCTTTCTATAGCATCTGCAGGCCTTCTGTCATGAACTGGCTGTGTGAAGCAGGCAGGAATGGACCTAAATGCAGACTTACGGAGATAAACGGAACTCAAAAAGCAGCTTTATTGCTTAACACCAGAAATACAAATCTAACTAAACTGGGAATACACATTAAACTAAACAGGGAAGTAGGGAGGTGGGTGGCAGAACACTCAGCAGGGAGTGAGGGAGATCGCAACGCAGGACACAGGGAGACGCAGACATAAATGCAGAGGAGGGCAAATGAGGGAATACAGCTGAAGGTGATCTCACTAATGAGGCAGGGGGAAACAAAACTGAACATGATGCACACCAGACAGGAGACTATCAAAGTAAATCTAGGACAGACTAATTCACACAACATGACCTGGGAACTGAGAGGAAAGAACACTCAGGGAAACGAGATGGATTAGGGAAATAACATTTGCTGCAGGTGTTTGTGGTCCATTGCAGTAGTGCTGCCATACCATGCAGTGATGTAGCTGGTCAATGAGCTCTCCACAGTACAGCCATAAAAGCTGCTGAGGATCTTGGTCGACATACCAAATTTCCTTAGACTCCTCAGGAAATACAGTCACTGCTGAGCCTTCTTGACCAGCTTAAAAGTAATTGGACAGTTGACTGAAGTGGCTTCAAGTGAGGCCCTTGGTCACAAAATACATTTTATTAAACAGTATCTTAAACAGGACAAGGCCTAGGCGTCCCTGGCCTTGGCAAGCGTTACCTCTGAGCACTGCGCTTCCTAGCAGTCCAACCGCCGTTCTCGAATAATTTATAATACTTTGGAACACCAGTAAAACACCCAAAAAAGTGTAAGACTGAAGCAGGTCCAACCTTATAACCAATAGGGACTCTAACCCAAAAAATGACCAAATTCCCTAATATACTAAATTCACTCAGCAGTCCAACTGCTTTAAATCCTCATTAGCGGTCCAACCGCATTAAATCCTTTTTAGCGGTCCAACCGCTTTAAATCCTGTTAGCAGTCAAACTGCTTTAACTTCTCATGAAATTTTCACCAAAATCAAAACAGACATTCACCAGTAATTTCAGTGAGTAGACTTTAATTTTTTCATGTCCAATTTGGCACGCTTTGGAAATAATTGAACAGGTAGTGCTTTACCTGTGGATAAGCCGGCTTATGCCCACTCACTTCGACCACTGGCACTCGTGCCTGCCCGTCTGACCACCTCAGACCCCGGATTTCTCCATCTACACCTCCAACTCTCTCCCTCCTCAACCACCGGACGAGCCCCCAAATGTTAAGGGTTCAATATTGAGGAGGAGAGTAAAAACAACCCTGGTCCAGAAGAGCTTGGTCAAACAATTGACTTTAATGAAATACACGCGTGGGGAGACCACTGCTGTACGCAGACAGCACTTGATCTCTGACTAACAAAGCATAAGCAGATGTTTTATACCATCAGGGCTTAAATTTAATGACGCCCCTTCAACGTCAAACAGATACAGTTCATACATAGGTTTTAAAACCACAATGACTTTTAACACAGTTTAAAAAGAACATTGTCTCCATCTCCATGGCAGGTGCTTCCTGTCAACCTTCTGACCCTCGCTTCTCCAAAACCTCAGGCCATGCTCTGCAACAAACTAGCAATTCTGCACGCACAAAAATGCAGTTGCAAGCAAATATGTCTGAACTCTCACCTAGAACATAAGCCTACCTACAGTGCGTGCAGGTGTGTGTGTGTGTATGTGTGTGTGGCCCGACCTCACACGAACTTTGTCTTATGAGAAGAGAGGCCAATTCTCATGTGCATAATAACCTAACTGAAACTATATTTGTAATATGTTGAATAAATGTTTTAATCATGAACCTCTACTAAAAGCTTAATCAAAAGATATAAATGAATAAAAGACAATAATGAGGAGACTTCCGGTGGCTCGTAGTACCGCATGGCCGCATAAAGAGTGACCTCCGGCACCAACCGTGTGTTTCCCCGGACTCGAGAGCTGTATTAGGGCTACATTGCCATTTTTCGACGCAAGAATGAGTGGGGATAAATCTAAAAAGGGAGGATACGGGCTACGAAACATTCTTGACTGTGAAATGGAGAAGGACGCCGCGGCTAGTGAGGCAAGCCTCGCATCGGGACAAGATGGCGACCGAGGTGAAGGTCTGGGTTGGCTTCGGGATGCTGTGAGTGGCGTACTGGTGGCCGAAATGGCTACATTGCGAACCGAATTGAAAAGTGACTTCAAAGCATTCGGTACGGAATTTCGGGAGGATATAAAGAAGCAAATGGCCGAACTCTCTAAGGAATTGAATCAAAGATTACACGAGATGGCGGATCAGGTAGAGGAAATGACTGGTCGGCTAAAGCACGTCGAAGACAACATGGCTGACTCGGAACGCTGGGACATTGGTGTTAGGGATACACTTATGCAGCTGTTGGAAAATCAACGGGCGCTTCAGGAAAAGGTGTCCGATATGGAGGGCCGCGCTAGGCGCAAAAACATCCGGATTTACGGTGTACCAGAAAACTCGGAGGGCTCGTCGGTGACTACCTTTGTTGAAAATCTGATCAAAGAACACCTAGGTGAAGATTTCGGCCCGGACCATGCCCTCGGCATTGAGCGCGCACACCGCGCGTTGGGACCAAAACCACCCCCGAACGCCCCACCACGCTCAATAATAGTGCGCTTCCTCCGGTTCTCCGTTAAAGAAGAAATTCTCCGCACGGCATGGAACAAAGGGGTACATATCCAAAACAAACGGGTGTATTTCGATCATGACTACTCCATGGAAGTGCAGAAAAGGAGACGGGAATATATCCCAGTTAAGAAGGCTTTGAAGGACAGCGGGATCCGCTTCCAGACACCACTAAGTAAGATGCGAGTGTTTTATGCGTCAGGCAATGTCCTATATAATACCGCGACCCAAGCTGCCGAGGATTTAAGAAAGCGGGGAATAGCCGTGGGTAAGATCACCTTGGGGAACCAAACCAACAGGATGACAGAGGAGACGATAAGGCAGCTACTTCCTTGGGAAACGCAGACAGCACACTGCGGAGGCGGCTTCCAGCAGCACGTTCGGGAAAAACTCCAAGCATTCCGGAGGGAGCAAGAAAAAGTGCCAGCGGACGAGTGAGCAGCTGATGGTGGGACAACGGTGAGATAGCTGGCGGTAGAGTTTTGATAATCTAACCGCGGGAACACTGACTTTCGTATCCCTCAGAATTCATTTTTCTTTAGGTTGGTGCCTACGGACATGGATAGAGAACCACCAAGTTTTTTGTTTTGTTTTTTTTTTAGTAGCGATAAGAAACTGTTTTTACTTATTCTTTGCCCTTTTTTGGCTTTTTTGTCGGTCACTCCCCTCTTGTCGGATGAGGGGCCCCACCTTGTGGCCAGTCCCCTCAATGTCAAAGGACACTCGTATATCCTTTGTATTGGAAGCTCTTGTTAATGTTTGGTGTGTTTGCTGTTCAGTGAGTTCTGGTTGTGATGTTCTGAGGTCTGGGTTGATTATGTTGTATTCCACATATCCACTTGATGGCTTATAATTTCTATAAAATGCTGTCACTAAATGTAAATGGCCTGAATAACCCTATAAAAAGAAGCAAATTAATTGCCAAGTTGAAAAAGGAGGCAGTAGATTTGGCATATTAGCAAGAAACTCATCTAGACAATGCAGAACATGAGAAATTAAAAAAGATGGGTTTCAGACATACATTCTATTCATCGTATAGGGCCGGGAAAAAACGAGGAGTAGCTATCCTTATCTCAAATAAAATAAAATTTGAACATATATCTAATATAAGTGATAAGGAAGGTAGGTTTGTTTTAGTAAAAGGTAGGATAGAGAATAAGGCGGTCACACTATTAAATGTCTATGCACCCCCAGGAAGCAACGCAAGCTTCTTTAAGAAGATATTTGATTTGATCTCTAAGGAAACGGTGGGAACTCTTATTTGTGCAGGAGATTTTAATTTACTGTTAAACCCCCGATTGGACTCAAATAATAGGGACAGGAAAAGCACGTCTGGAGGGAAACGAGTTAAAGGAATGTTAACGGAATTAGGACTTATTGATGTGTGGCGATCTATCCATGGGTCAGCGTCGGGATTCACTTTTTACTCTGCTCGACACTTAGTGTATTCGAGGATAGATTACTGTTTTATGTTTAATAAGGATTTACACAGGATAAAAGATTGCAGAATAGGTCCAAGAGATTTCTCTGACCACAGTGGACTTTATATAACGTTACATTTGGATGGGACACGGAAGACAACTTTGTGGAGACTAAATACCGGTATGTTAAATGACCCCGCTTTTGTGAAACAAATGATAGCCGATCTTAATTTGTACCTGCAGGACAATGATAATGGAGAGACAAATCACAGTATTGTGTGGGATGCAGCCAAAGCTGTCCTCAGAGGAAAAATAATTGCGTGGTCAACCATGCTTAAAAAGAAAAAGTCACAAGAATTGTTACAACTGCAGGATAGATTAATGACCTTGGAACAGTCAGGTCTGAAGGATAAAAATACTACAGTAACCCACCAGATCAGACAGATTAAGCAGGAGATAGATAAAATATTGAGCGAAGAAGTAGAGAAAAACATAAGATTTATGAAACAGAGGTATTATGAGGCGGGGCCTAAGGCGGCGAAGCGGTTAGCGTGGCGGATTAGAAAACAGCAAGCTGAAAATAATATTTATAAGATTAGAGAGTCAGTTGGTAACAATGTTGTAACTGACCTGGATAAAATTCAAAAAGTGTTTGAAATGTATTACAAATCGTTATATAGTCAATCTACTCAGGGTGATGTAAATAAGATAACTGACTTTTTGAATTCCTTAGACCTGCCTACAATTGGTCGAGAAGCAAATAGTAAGTTAACGTCCTTAATATCTCGGGAAGAAATAATTAAAGCTATTTCCAGCCTTAAATCCAATAAATCACCAGGTACCGACGGGTTCCCTGTCGAATGGTACAAAACCATGAGGGAAAGCCTTCTTCCCCTGTTGGAAACTAGTTTTAATTATATTTTGAAAGGAGGTCTGGTACCTCCCTCTTGGAAGGAGGCCTTCATATCTGTTTTGCCAAAGGGGGGACAGGATAGACTAAACTGCAAATCTTATAGGCCTATAAGTGTCCTGAACTCAGATTATAAACTATACACAGCTATTTTGGTGCGAAGAATGGATGCTGTAATGCCTTCTTTGATTGATGAAGACCAAACGGGTTTCTTGAAAAATAGACAAACCCACGATAATATTAGGCGAGCTTTACACATCATCGAACACATTAATAATAAGAAAAAAAGCTCAATTATTCTTAGCTTAGATGCTGAAAAAGCGTATGATTCAGTGAATTGGGACTTCCTCTTCCTAGTGATGAAAAGATTTGGTTTCTGTAGCGAGTTTATAAAATGTTTCCAAGCTCTTTATTCTCTCCCTACTGCCAGAATAAAAATTAACGGTAGCCTCTCCGATACTATTTTTTTAGAACGAGGATGTAGACAGGGGTGTCCAGCAAGCCCCTACCTCTTCAACTTGTTTATCGAACCTCTAGCCCAGGCTATACGTCAGGAAACATCGTTGAAAGGGATTGTAATAGGAGGGGACGAGTACAAGGTGTGTTTATACGCAGATGATGTCTTGGTGACAATCACGGATCCCAGCTCAGGTATACCAGTGTTAATGGGGATGTTGGAAACATATGGTCTGTATTCAGGGTATGTTCTTAATGTAAAAAAAACTCAAGTTCTGACATTTAATTTTTCTCCAGACCAGACACTATTGTCAAAATTCAAGTTTAATTGGGAGGCAACTGCTATCAAATATTTAGGAGTGTTTCTGCCTAGAGATCTGACACAACTGTATGATATTAATTACAGTCGTATTAATAGAGAAATATATAGCGATCTCAACATTTGGGCCTTGCTCCCTCTCGACCTTGGCAACAGGATACAGATAATTAAAATGAGTATTCTTCCCAAACTACTCTATCTTTTTCTTGCTTTACCTATTCAAATTCCAGAGAAGCAATTCAGAGAATGGAATAAACAGATTTCGAGATTCATTTGGCTTAACAAAAGACCAAGGGTGAAGTTCTTTACTTTGCAGTTGCCGAAAGAAAAAGGGGGCCTGGCTCTACCTTCATTAAGGGATTATTACTTATCTGCTCAGCTGAGGTCCTTGGTGTGTTGGTGTAACCCATCCTTTTGTGCAAGGTGGAAGACGATTAAGATGTCTCTCTCGGACACGCCAATCCAGTCTAGACTTGGTCACGCAGCTTCTGATTTGGATGATACCTTGACGCCCAGCCACTGGGTCACTTTTACATTAAAAATATGGAGGGGAGTGGTCAGGCAGGCACAACTCCAGGAAGAGATAAAACTTCTGAGGTGGCCAGCGTATGACCCTGATTTTTTACCTGCTTCCCACGATAGTAGATTTAAACAATGGGTGTGGCATGGAATCACTGCTGGGTGTTTGGTTGTTGTAAAATCTAAAATTATGGCTTTTGATACCCTATGCAAGACTTACGACCTCGAGAAACAAGACTTTTTTCGATACTTGCAACTCCGTGACTATATTGGCAAAAGACTAAAGAGCTGTGTCCGTGGAGACTTCTCGATTGTTAATATTTTCATTGATGCTTATGACTCTGGGAGTAACAGAGCCTTGATAAGTAAATTGTACAAATGTATGACTAAACTCAAAGGGAACTCAACGATTTACATAAAGCAGAAATGGGAAAAAGAAATGGACATTGTGATTACAGAAGATGGGTGGGCACGGATCTGGGAGACACAGTTTACCACAACTAACTCCAACATGTGGCGGGACTTCTGCTGGAAGAACATTATACGCTATTTCATAACGCCTAAACAGAAGTCTAAATTCAGTGCCACGCCTGCGTTTTGCTGGAGGAATTGTGGGGAAGACATGGCTGATTACGGTCATATATTCTGGTCCTGCCCACTCATACGACCCTTCTGGACGGAAGTTGTAAAGATAATTACAGAGGTGTTGGGATTCCACGTGTCTTGTACATTTACCTCATTGTATCTGGGATATTTTACAGACGATTTAGTTGCAGATGATGTTTATCTTCTGAAAGTTCTCTTTGCTTCTGCGAAGAAGGCCATAACAAAACGCTGGCTCTGTAGAGACCCTCCCACAGTAACACTTTTTACCTTATAGTGGAAGACGTCAAATTGATGGAATGTATGACTTTCACTCTGCGACTGCAGGGAGATTTGGGAAGGAGACGATGGAGAAAATGGCTGGACTTTACAGCTTGTGGCAGCACCCTTTAATGCGTAGAATTAGTAATGCAGACTTGCTGAAGTATGTATATGTGGATGTGCAGATGTATGTACGGGCGTATGTTATCTTCCCATGACCTCATATTGTTTGTTTTTTTCTTTTTTTTTCTTTTATCTTGTTGCATAAAAATGTTCCTAAATAAATAAATAAAAAGTGTCAAAAAAAAAAAGACAATAATGAATAACCTGGTTATTCAAATAGCATCCTCTCAACAGCTCCTCAAAGTAACTTTCACAAGCACGCTTTGCAAAAGCCTGCACTTCCTGTCTACTTTGGCACAGAGTGTACTCAGAGTTAGGCCTTTCTTTTATCAGAATCAGCACATACACATTTAAGATTATAACAAGCATTCAAAAGCATTTAAGATTATTGATTTAACTCAACAGTTTAACGTGGTTATATCTGCACCTGTAATAAAGGCTAATATGATAACAGTATGCATAAACATTTTAAGGCCATCTTAAAGCTATCTGTTACATTGTTAAGGCAATGATTATACTGCAGATTATATTGTACTGATAAAATACTTTTGTTCAATCCCACACGGTATCATTGGTGTATTGGTGCAAATTCCAGATATGCACTAAACATTTACAAAATCAGTGAACAGTTGTTGGGAGTATTTTATTTATGGATTAACCTCTAGTTCTTCATCTTCACTGAAGTTTTATGGCAGCTGTGGTGACACATCACAAAGAGTGAAATAAGAACTGTGAGCAATAAGAGAGTCCTGGGAATTTCTGGGTTCTCTAACCTTGCCATGCACTTTGACACACAGACCTACTACACATAAACAGAAGCACACTACAGCCCCACGCTCCCACATGGCAGCTCTATCCTGAAGTTACAATATGACAGCATTGCAACAGTCTTCTTTGAAGTCATCCCATGCCCTAGTCCCTCTTAATAACTGATGTTAAAACTTCAGCATGGGGATCTGTGGCGTGTAGTCAGTCAGAAGAGAAACAATGAGGCCCTGAAAGACAGAAGACAGTTGTGATGGTCAGTTGAAAGAAAATTAAACTGGAGTTAAACAAACTTAAACAGCACATTATGCGTTAACATTTCAGCCCACCATGATGGTCCATTTTCTATTCTCTGCCTCCGAAAAGACGAGAGAGCGGGATGAGTAGAACACCTGATCATCCACCTCCTCCATTTCCCGAGGGAGACAGTGCAGGAAGGTCCAGTCTGACTTGGCCACACTTCCTGTCTGTAACAGAAGGGCATCAAACCATGGATAAGTGTTATCGTCCATGGAGGCAACTTTAGTTGTGATTTGGCGCTATATAAATAAATAAATAAATAAATAAAATTGAATTGAATTGAATTGAATTGGAGTGTAAGGATTTTCAGGGATGTGACTTAACTAGTTCAGTGAAAGGAAAGAAATTCTTTCTTAACATGAAAGTATCTAGCTGTGTATTATCCAGAAAACACGGAGTGGTGCCAACCTTCTGTTTCTCTCAGCAATCGCTGGTACCTGTCGTCAGCCTGGATAGCATGTTCCAGCCCTGAAAACCCTGCTCTCCTCGTCCCCACTGGTGTTGTTTGAATCTGCGTAACCCGTGACCTATGTGTCGGGCTTCAAGGACGGCTAGCGACGTGGATCCGCCGCTTACTGCCAGGATTGGCCTGGTAGATGCTAGGTCCCTAGCGAACAAAACTTTTATCCTGAAGGATTTCTTCACATCACGAGGACTGGATTTTCTGTGTGTGTGTGCGAGACGTGGCTGAGTGCCGGTGAGATCAGCATGTTCTCAGAACTTCTACCTGACGATTGCTGCTATGTTAATTCCCCGCATATGTTGGGCCGAGGAGGAGGAATAGCTACAATTTTTAGCTCCATTTAAAACCTCCTGTGGCTCCATTTAAAACCAGGCTGCCTAAAACTAAATCTGAACTTATTCTATCAAACTGTCACAACCCATGTGTTTTATTAAAAACTATTAACTCTGTTCTTAGTGCACCACATACTGACTGTACTGAGCCCTGTCTGCAGCCTGTGAAAAAAAAACATTTTATTGAGAGGGTCTCCTCCACCAGGGCTCAAATCTCTCCTTCTGCTCATGACCCCTCAGTCTCTTCTTACTGTTTTGCGGTCTTTGACAGGTTTGAGCTGGTAACTCTGTCCTCTTTAGAGGAGACTGTTGGTCGTTTTAAGCCTGCAGGGTCTCCAAATGATGCTGTCCCCCCGCGACTCTTAAAAGAGGTGTTACCAACAGTTGGACCTTTGGTTCTCAAGCTTGTAAACCACAGTTTGATGTCAGGTGTAGACCCTAAAGATTTTAAACATGCTGTAGTCAAAACTCTGATTAAAAAACCTGCTTTTGATCCTATGACTCTTGCAAATTACAGGCCTATCTCCAAACTACCCTTTGTTTCCAAAATTCTTGAAAAGATAGTTCACAGCCAATTTGTGACCTTCCTGGAAAAGCAAAATGTTTTAGAGTTTTTCCAGTCTGGTTTTAAAACCTTTCATAGCAGCGAATCAGTCCTTTTAAAAGTTTTTAATGACATATTTTTAGCTACTGATGCTGGTGACTGTGTTGTTCTTGTGCTTTTAGATTGTAACAGCTGCGTTTGATACAGTGGATCATGCCATTTTACTCTTGTTTGGAGCACTGGGTGAGCATTAGGGGCACAGCATTGGAGTGGTTCAGGTCCTACTTGGCAGGGCGAACTTTTTGTGCCAGTCTCTGTGACTGTGTGTGGTCCTCCACTCCTCTCTTGTGTGGTGTCCCACAGAGCTCAGTTCTAGGCTCCCTTCTCTTTTCTTTGTATCTGATCCCTCTTGGTTCTATACTGAGAAAACACAGCATTTCATTCCACTTTTATGCTGAGGACTGTCAGATTTATGTCCCTCTAAAGAAAAAAAGCAGATATTCCATACAGCCATTACTTCACTATCTTGATGACATTAAGGCTTGGATGTCTCTTAATGTTTTAAAATTCAATGACAAAAAGACTGAGGTGATGGTTTTTGGTAGCCCCACTGAGACCCCCAATGAGTATTTAGATACCTTGGCCCAGTATGTTAAGCGAACTGTCACAAACCTGGGGGTCAAAGTGGAATGAACTGAAAGTTGACAGTCGGATTAAGGCAAAATCAAGCTTCTTTCAGCTCAGGCAGCTGGCTAAAATAAAGCCAATTTTTTCACGGCACACTTTGAGACAGTTATCCACACTTTTGTTAGCACTCAGCTGGATTACTGTAATGCACTTTATATAGGGATCAGTGCATCATACATTACTCATCTACAGAGGGTGCAAAATGCCACAGCTCGTCTTTTAACTGGCCCTCGAAAGTTTAAGCCCATTTCCCCTGTTTTAGCTTCACCTCGCTGGCTGTCCATTTCTTTTAGGATTCATTTTTAAATTCTTTTATTTGCTTTTAAAGGCCTCCATGGCCTAGCCCCACTTTATCTCTCTGAGCTGCTGCAGCCTTATACACCCAACTGCTCTCTCAGGTCAGCTGATCAGCTGCTACTGAGTGTACCCAGAACTGAGCGTAAACTTAGAGGAGATCGAGTTTTGCTGTAGCAGCTCTGTGGAAATGTAGAACGATCTCCCTTTAGAGATTAGATGGCTTCTTCTCAACCTGTTTTTAAATCACTCCTAAAATCCAACCTCTATACCCTGGCCTTTGACACCATGTGAGATGCTTGTTTTAGTTGTAGTTTTATTTTAGTTGATTTTAGTAGTTTCTATGTGGTTCTATCTTATCTTTTATTATAGGGCTGTGTTAATTTTTTATGTATTATGTGTTTTATTTATTTATTTTGGCTTTTATTTTATTTTATTTTATTTTATTCTATTGTTTTTTTAACTTATTTTCTATACAGCACTTTGGTCCTGTGCTAGGTATTTTTTCATAAATAACATTTGATTGAATTGGATTGCTTCTTTGTAGTTCTGATGTGTGCATTGGTGTAATCGGTATACCAGGAAATCGTGCATTGACAAAAGTTCCCCTTTGCTTGGAATGCAAAGGCAATGCAAATGCAACATGCAATTAAATGTGTTACTGCACTTATAAAAAGGTGGAGAGTAGTTATTTGGCTGAAAGTAATGCTGTTCTTTACCTGCATTGAGACCTGGAAACCATGGAAGTCTTTGAGCCTCTTTTTCTTCTCCTCTTCCTCTCCTAAGCCGGCCCAGGTGTCAGTGACCAAGACATTGCTGTCACGGGCAGCCTCCATGGGGTCAGAGGTCAGAATGAACTGGGTACCATGCTGAGACAGAATATAATATTATTTATTAACATTAACCTTGGCAGAATACTTAATACTAGAAGACATTAATGGCAAATTTTAGACACAAATGGGACCTCACCTGTTTGGCAAGCCTGTGTGCCTCTTCAGTAACGCTCTTGTCTGGCTCATACCCCTGAACACAAAGATATGACTTTATCTTACTGACACAAGAAGTGCGCAGATAAGAAGCTCAAGGCTGACTGCCTGCCTTTAACCTCAATCTACACAAAACACATAAGATACAAAGACCAGAGTAACAGAGAGATCACATGCATCCAATAGCACAATAAGAAGCCAACCTTCGGTGTAGCAACCTTAAGATGAACTCCGAGTTTGGCTGCAGTCATCATGAAGGAGTGGAGGACCATGTTGCCATTTCCAAACCAGCTCACCGTTAGACCATTAAGGGATCCGTAATGCTCCTGGATTTAAAGAAAAAAGGTACTGCATGGTTATCAACTAGTGCATTAAAATTGCAGAATACCACAGGGTAAGAGTACCTGTAAGGTGAGGAAGTCAGCCAGAATCTGGATTGGGTGATACAGATTTGACAGTCCGTTAATGATGGGGATTGAAGCCTCCCTATCTAGCTCCTCCAGCGTCGAGTGCTTGTAAACACGAGCCAAGACAACATCACAGAATCCAGAGAGAACCCTGTTGTGAAAGATCAGACATGCACAAGGACTTTGTGGTTTATATACTGAGCCAGGAGGGAAATCTGGTTGAGAAAAACTGTTCTTCTTCTTCTTCAGTAATTATGGACAGCAATGACAATCATGAGCAGACTGCTATAGAAAAGGTTAAAGCTTGCAGCTGCTTTTATTTTCCTGAGATAAACCAACAGCTCACCTGGCTGTATCTGTGCAGCTCTCATTCACTCCCAGGTGGATGTCCCGTAAGGTAAGGAAGCAGGGGTGTCCACCCAGCAGAGCAAATCCTGGAGTTACAAGATTAAGGTACTTTTAGTTTCCCTAAAAGTCAACTAGTGCTTTAAAAAGTGTACTTAAAGTAAATGTGCAAGCAGGAATATATAGAGGAGTGCACACTAAGGGGAGTGTGGGGGTGGTGGAGAGGGGAAATGAGGAGTGCTGATCAGTGTTTTGGTGGGGGTTTGTACTGAAAGTTGCCTTTCAGCAGTTCTTTTGTGACTACATTAACAATGACTGCACTGAATGGCATTAGCCGGGCTCCTGCACAAGGATAGTGTTAAATAATTTATGTAATTATTGGCTTAATGGCTAAAATGAATAAAGCTACACTAGCATGTTTTCATCAGTGAAATAAAGCAAGCATTCATTCATACATGTCATCTATGTAAACAAAGACTGACTTTGGCCTGATGTGACAAGGCCATATTACTCACTGTAGGGTGTAACTGTATGGATCTATGCCAATAGTAAATCAAGAATGATTCAGTTAATACATATAAATAATAGAAAAGCTGACTAAGAAATAAATGGCTACAAAGCAAATATTGAGATGTATAATTGAAACAGTAATTATGGAAAAATGTCAAATTTCTGCTGCTGAAAAAAAAATAAAACAAGTAGAAATTTTGGGTTATTATCAAAAGAAATTGTAAGTTAGTAAGTTCCCATCTCCACATAGCTAACTAAAAAGCTCAAAATTGAACAAAATAACTTGAACATTTTTGATTAAGGATAAGAAAATTCCAAGTTTCATTACAGTCGTCATGAATATTTGATAGTAGTATTTTATGTAGTTCATATGTATAATCCACAGATTAAAACAGTTGTTTGGCTTAAAATTGTATAATTTTTTGTCAGTTGTTTTGTGCTTTGTATCAAATGTATTTAGACCATGGAGCAGATTCTGACTTCCAAACCAGCAGGGGTGACTGTCATCTACGAGTATAAAGAAACTGGGAGTTTGAAAGATTCCACCAGGCGATTAATGGTGAACATCATTGTAGTTCATATGCGTGAAAAGGAAGGGTAAGAGGAATTACTCTATTTATTTATTTATTATTTATATATTATTTATTATTCTATTCATTTTTAAAACTGCCAAGAATCTTATTACAAACAACACTTCTGCTTTTGCAGGAGAACTGTAAGTAAAGCAACAAAGGAATTTCATGCACCTGGAATCGTGTCACTCTTCCAGTCTTTGAAGGATGCATACTCCAAAAAGGGCTATGCGAGTTTGCTCTGCAACTGTAGTGTGTAATAAGACTTGTTATTCATATACACACTTTACATTGCCTGCACTTTCTTTCTTTCTGTAGGAGCATTTCTATGATATTCAGAACAACAACTGTTAGGTTTAATGTATGTGTTGTAGGTTGCCATTTAAAAAGCTAGAATGCTTCTGTTTGGTCTCTATGTAACCCACACATATGAGTATGTGCACGACCTTGATAAGAGGAACAAGCAGTCTTGAGAAGAACAGATTCTATTCAATGAAGGAAGCCACCTGGCTAGGATGAGATACCAAAAACATCCTGGGAGAGCTGCACTCCCATCATATAACCACACACATTGTATAACCATGCTTGCACAGCACAATCACACTTTGTAACCAGTTATAGTAATTTCTCATACAGCAACAAGCTTTATGAATATTCATGTGTGTAACCAATAAAAACAACCTGCAGGGGGAAAGCAAGCTGAAGTGGGTTGGAGACAACTGCTTCCCTCTCGCGAGTGAAAACTTGAGCTCTGTGTGACCTCGTTCCTGAATGAGTTTCTGTTTATCCAGCAGTATCAGGGGTAAAACTCTGACAACAATGGTTTTCTTGAGTGGTGTCTCAAGACTGTGCAATGTCAATACAAAACCACCATTGCATCACAGAACAGAGTGGAACTGAAAGGAGGGCAAACATCACAAAGGATGTTTGGTTTCACTAATGACCAGCAAGCAAGAGATCAATGTATGGAAGCCATGTCTCTTCTTCATCACACCACTGACCAAGACATAGTCTTCCAGAAGATGAGAGAGACATTCTACTATTGTCAGCAGATACTCCATGACCCACAAGAATCAAACATTTTTCAGATGTTTCCTTGTTTCTTGGAAACTAAAGGATAAAATACTTGACTTACAAGATGTCACGGTTCTGGGTCCGTTGGACCCAGTAATTTGAGTTTATTATGTTTTGGTTTACTTTGTGTTTCAGTTATCTTGGTGTTTTGGATTGTTTTCTCATTCTCTTGTTGTGATGATGATGATGTTTATTATTAGAGTTTCATGTTTCTGTTTATCCATGTTTTAGGAATTGTGGTTTCATGTATTATTTTCTGTCCGCCCCTCTGTGTCGAGTCTGTGTCTTTGAGTAGTGTTTCATGTTTCCTGTTTTATTGTGAAAGTCTTTGTCTTAGGTTAGTGTGTGCAGCTTTGTTCCCCCTGTCTCATTAGCCCTGATCTCTCCCAGCTGTGTCTCCCTCCTGTTGCCCATTCCCTCATTACTACCCTGTGTATATAAGCCCTGTGTTTTCCCGTGCTTGGTGTCGCCTCCCGTTTTGACGGGACCTGGCTAGCGCTCGGAGGGCCTCCGTGCTGCCGTTCCTCGCTAGCAGCGCAGCGCAGCGCAGCGCAGCGCAGCGCGCAAGCGCGCGCGCGCGCACGCGCCTGGGATTCAGCTCAAACAACCGCCTAGGGTGAGTGACAGAGTCTCCCTTCATTCGCCTTTCTTGTCAAGGGATAGACAGACTGTTTCCCCCGAAGCTGCGAACGCCAGCTTCATGAACACTACAGCTCGTGTTTCTCCGGTTCGGGAAAATAGAAGTTTTCATTTTGAGAACGATTATTTTCCCTTTGGTTCAAAAGACTGTGCTCCTGATGTTCCTTCAGACCCAGGAGTTAAGACTGTTTCGTCTGGAACTGTTTATTCTGGGGCTATGTTTATTCAGTCAGCTGCCCGTCCGCTGTCAGCTGCCCGTCCGCTTTCAGCTCAGTCACCTGCTCAGCAGCCACCTTCAGCTAAGTTTCCAGTATTTTCTGCTCAGCAGCCGCCTGTAGCTCAGTGTCCAGTGTTTCCTGCTCAGCAGCTGCCTGTAGCCCAGTTAGCCGCCCAGTCACCAACTCCACCGCTACTTTCATCTCAAATTCAGTCACCCGTAGCTCAGTCTTCACCCCCGCTACCCATAGATATGTCACTACCACAACCAGACTTACTGCAAACCTTGTTACAGTCCATAGCCCAGTCAGTAGCGCAGTTAGTAGAGGAATCATTAGCTTTGTCATCTGCTCAGTCAGCCACTCATCTTCACCCTCAGTCGGGGGCCCCTATTGCCTCTGGCCCTGCATCTGCTCCAGCTGGAGGGCCCGAGGGGCCCGTCCAGCCTCTTCAGCTGGGGATCCGGGAGGACCCAGCCAGCACATCCTCATGTCTGCTGACGGTTCTGGTGAGACCATTCAGCCACCACCGGCTCCACCACCTGCAACCTCAACATCCACGCCGCCTGCAGCATCGCCGCCGCCAGCTGCAGCGCCTCCGTCTCCGGCTTCCACACCACCAGCTGCAGCCTCCATGTCTCCACCCACGCCGTCGCCTGGTCCAGCTCCAGCATCATCAGCTTCGTCTGGTCCAGCCTCTGCCTCGGCCTCATCAGCATCAGCTTTGCCGTCGCCTGGTCCAGCCTCTGTGCCTTCACCGGCGCCTGGTCGCCTGGATCAGGCGCCGGTGAAGGCACAGAGGCTGGACCAGGCGTGGGCTTGTCAAGACAATGTGATCCAGTTCCACATACCGTGGTTCATGGAACACCTTTTCTTAACCTAAGGGGCTTATAAAGTTATGCTTTTTATTGTGTTTCAGTCCTACCAGAGCCTTGAGGATCACCCCATGAATAATGAAAGAAACCCCCAGCCATATCTCCTGGCCACAGGGACTTCAAAAGCACAGGTTTTCAGCTTCTACATTGTCTTGGATCGGAAGCTTCTTCCATGTCAGTCATGCACATCACTGCGTGCATTTGATGAGCTGTTCAAGTGTCACTTCGTTGACGTGTGAAATATGAGGACGCTCTGTCCAGCCTGTACACATTTTTGCAGACCTCTGTGTACAATATTGATGTAGGCACAACAGCAGAAATTCATTCATCTCATCTCATACCAGAGGATGATTTGCACTGGCATTTGTTGCTTCTGTTGTTGCACATTCTAAACATAGTTTTCCCAATCTCTATCACTGAAGGAATGACTGTGAATTTAAAGCACCTGATTATTGTACACCATAGACTCTTTAGAGAACTATACCCATCAAACAACTTAATTCCAAAACATCATTTCATGGTCCACTATCCGAGGTGCATTCGAAAGATTGGTCCTCTCATTCATATCTGGACCATGAGATTTGAAGCCAAACACAAATTTTTCAAAGACTGTATTAAGAACCTTAAGAATTTGACTGCATCACTTGCAAGGAAACATCAATTTGCATTAGCTTATCATTGGGAATATATGAGTTTAAAAGCAGTTGAGTCTGGTCCAGCTAAAATGTGTTTGAAGAATACTCAGAAATTACATCTCCATATCTTCATGTTGATTTAGACCACTGTCAAACTCACACACTGGGTAATGTGTATTGGTGTTGAATATATTGTTGGGCTTTTTGTTTGCACAGGTGTAACATGTTAGACTAATGTGCCTGGATTAATTCATCTCCATATTATTGTGTGAAGCTGCACTGGGTTGGGAGTGGTTGTGTGTGTCACATTTATGGTGAGCCAATGGCTGTAATGGAGTTGGACTAATTAGAGGCAGGTGTAATTGATTGCACTGATACATTGGTCTACTTATAGCCCACACTACAGCCACTGCTGTGTTATTTTGTCTCTCTGTGCAGGTATGTAATGTGATGAAACCTGATCTGTTTGGGATGGATGGGTTGTGTGCTGTGAATTATATAGTGAAGGTGTTATTTTGTCTCTGTATAGGCCAGTGCCTATTATATGCCACAGCCTAAAGGCTATAGATAGCCAGTACACTGGCTATATGATACGATATACGATATGGCAGCCTCTCTTCTGTCAGTCTGCC